>NC_081346.1:71192092-71518379 GCF_029784015.1 Lycium ferocissimum | reverse complement strand
GACTGTGGGAGCGAAAGGGGGGCTGTGATTTGCTATTTTCGTCGAAGGGGAGACGCGGTGAGGGGAGAGGAAGGGAAGAGAGAGAACGGACGAAGAGAAGAGAGAAGGGAGAGAAAGGGAAGCGGCGCTGAAGGGAAAAGGATAGAACCCTAGTGGTTCATTTGAAAAAGAAAGCGGGTCGGGTCAGACGGGTAATGGGCGCGGATTGGGTCTATTTTACACGGGCTGGTTGATTTGGGTATTAAAGTAATGGGCTGATTTTTTATGAATTGGCCCAAAAGAGTATAAGTTGATTTGGGTGGATGGGCTAAAATATATTTTCTTCTTGTGCTATTTTGGGCTTCTAAATTTGCATAAATGACCTCCGTGTGCCAACGTACAAAAGTATGTGTTTATTAGTGCCCAGATAAAAAATAAAATTATATTAACTCGTAGTAGCCGTGTAATAATATTTTAAAAGTCAACGCTACTATTTGATTTTGCGAAAACAAGTGCGATGCGTGTGCATAATGTGGTAAAAATGCTGAAATGATTAAAATGCAAATTATGATAATGCCGGTAATAAAATAATAATAATAATAATAATAATAATAATGATAATAGTGGTAGTAGTAACGATAATAAAATAAAAGATAATAACAGTAGTGACTACACAGGATAACAAAACGCCAGTATTAATAAAAGTTAATAATTATGGTAAAAATATAAATAATTATTTCTTAAATGGCTGAAAATACTAGAAATGTGAATAAGTATTTTGGGGAAGACGGGACAAAATCGGGTGTCAACAATTAGTTCTTTCCTTCACAAAAATAAACTCACAAACAAGGAAGTTATGAGTTAAATATAAAAAATATATATTTGACATTGGATGATAAGAATTTTATTTTGATATATTAGCATTTTACAAGAGGCATATTTTTATATAATAAATTAAATTATTCAATATTAAAATAAAGTGAAAATCTTTTTGGCTTTCAAATATACAACTGCAGAAGAAAGTTTGAAAGAAACTGCAACCACACACGTTCTGTGTGCAATAAGTTCATTTGTTAACTCTGTTAACTTTCAGAGCCTAGCTCAAGTATAAACTAGAAAATTACCTATGCCAATAATGAAATTGTTCAAAATACGGTTGATTAACCAGTCATTCAGGTATGCCAATCACTATGGAGTTACTCCTATATAAGTCACATTGTTTTTGCAGAGGCTATCATTTTGTACTCTAGTTGTACATTGATATGGATATTAACCAACTCAATTAATCAAGTGCACTTTCACTCCTTCTTACTGGACTTATAGGGTTCCATTGCTTCACCCTCAATGGCTACGGGAAGATATAAAAAATAAAAATAAAAACTGAAGGAAAAAAACTGCAAAGACACAAAAAAAAAAAAACTCAAAAAATAATCATAAAAATCAAATATATAACTTGAAAAAAGAATAAAAGGAAGAAAAACATTACACATATAAAAATATTTTCTTCTACCCCCACACTTAAATTGTGTCATGTCCTCATGACACATACTTTAAAAACAAGAGGGGTAAAGATTCTCCCTTAAATATTTTTTTTTTCTCCGAGAACTTGTGTACTCCACTCCTAATTGTGAATCGAGTTTTCTTTTTCGCTTTTTCTGGTTCCTCGTGGAGTTCATTTGACCATGAATATCATAAAATATTTTTCTTTTTCGCACATAGCGTTCTTTTTTTTCCTTGTCTTGAGGAGTCAAATAATTGTGTATGATCTTCCTTAACTCTATTTTGCATTTTTTACGAAGATCATTCCATGCATTTTCCTGAAAATCTCCAATAACAAAATCCACAAAATTATAATGTTTAGAAGAAATTGAAGAATAACGATCAAAGGATATTTCATTTGTGCTTATGACCTCTTCATTCTTATTTTCTTCAAAATTAATCAATTTATGTGGATAAAAAAAATCGTATATGCACTCATCATTTGTTGAATTAAATTCAACCAAATCTTCATTGTAAGCAATCTCTAGTAGATCTAAACCTTCTTCTTGAGTGATAACCGTTTTCTCACAAGGCTCATCATCTTGAGTTGATTCATTCTCACATGATGTTATGTCATTTATTTGTTCACCACCAAAATTTAAGGAGTTTACAATGCTTACCAAGTGATTTACTTGCATTGTTAAGTGCATCATGGCTATTTGATTCTGCACATGTTTTTCTTCTATCTTTTTCGTATAGATATACAAAATCTCTTCAAATCTTTTGTTCTCCTCTTGAGGTGGTTGACTCATGTTGCTTTGATTCCACATAGAATTTAGGTATTGATTGCAATCCGGATTGCCATTATACCTATAAAAATCGTTATACATGTAAGAACTAGAAGCATCATGAGATTGTTCATAAAATGAATCAAAAAAGATTGGATTATCTGATTGGCATTCATGACTAAGGTGACTTCCACCACAGTATTCACAACTAACAGACCTTTGATTCATTAATTCCTCAATGTATTTTAATTTTTCAGAAATGCCGTATGAGATTGTGTTACCTGTTTGGCATTCAAAACTTTGGTGGTTGCCTCCACAAAAATCACAGACCACTGACTTATTTTATCAATCAATTCTTCAAGGTCTTTCAGTCTCCGAGAACCACCATATGAGAAAGTGTTACACCTTGACATTCATGGTAAGGGGTGATTTTCACCACAATAATCAGAAGTAACTGACCTTTGGTTAATTCTAATTGGTAATTTTTCAATGTTTTTGATTTCTCGGAATCACCATATGAGAACTCATCAAAGAGTTCACAATCATCTTCATATTCAGAAATGACTCATTGACAATTCAATGTATGATGGTTCCCACCACAAAGATGACAAGTGATAATCACCTGACATTAACTTTGAAAAAGATTTCTACGTGGTTGATTAAGATTCATTTTGAAGGTGCATGGAATGAGTATATTTTCATAAATATTTTTTTCAAGTCTTGCTCCAACACTTGCTATGTATTAGAAAAAAAAAATAGAAGATAGTTAAATAATGATAATATATATAGTAATAATAATAATAATATAATATAACTAATATTATAATATTAATTTAATAATATAATATAATATAATATAATATATAATAACATTAATATAATAATATAATAGAATAATATTAATATAATAATATAATATAATAATAATACTAAAAATAATAATATAATAATACTATAATATTATTAATATCAATATAATAATAGTAAATAATGACTTCAAGTTTTAGTCCCCTAACGCTTGTCAAGTACTAGGAAACAAAATACTTGAATATATAGTGTAAAAAAAAAAATATCTCAAAGTAGTAATAAAATAATTAATCTGAAGTAGATGTTTACCAATCCCCGGCAACGGCGCCAAAAATTTGACGAGACCAATGTGCATAGGTATTTTCTGCTCGTACTCTGTCAAATTATAGTAAATTTTTAGATATCGTCCCACAGAGATTGGAACCGCCTAGGCTACAAATTTGTATTATTTTTGTTACTATTTGAGAGGATCAAACTGATGAAAAGAGAATTGTTCAAAAGTATTGAAAATTATAATAATAAAATAAGAAATATTTTTGGATTTTTCTAATAAAAGATAGAGGTTGGGATATTTTGAATCGGCAAGATAAAATTATTATAATAAAATCAAAAGTTTATTACTTATTTCTCCGTTTAAAGAATGATTTCTCATTTCTAATACAATCACTCCACATAACGACAATATGTTAATAGCACCACTCTCGCTTAAACTATTAATTTATTGACAATTAATTAGTGACATTAAACAATAATTAATTAATAACACCTCTTTCGATTAGTGTAGTTAACCAATTAAAGTAATGGCTTCAAACAAGAATTATCTTAGTTGAGTGCACCAAGTGAACAAAAAGCCTCTTTCGATTAGCTTTTGCTAAATCAATAAACTTATTTGAGTCAATCCCTCCATGAGAATTAGGACTGAAAGAAATTAGACAAAGATCTCTTAAATCAATAAACTTATTTGAGTCAATCCCTCCGTGAGAATTAGGACTGAAAGAAATAAGATAAAGATCATGTAAATCAATAACTTATTTGAGTTAATCCCTCCGCGAGAATTAGGACTAAAAGAAATAGGATACAGATCATTTAAATCAATAAACTTGTTTAAGTCGTTCTCTTCTCCCGAATAAGAAATAAAATAACAAGATAAAGATTTTTGTAAAGAGATATAATTATATCCAATAATAGATATATACCTTGGTGTATAAAGATGATAAAGAGAAAATCTCAACATAAGAAGATAATAAAATAAAGATATTTATTATAATAGCTTCATCAAGCTTCATCTAGTATCCCAACCAAGGAAACTTACTCCATTATGGAGTAGAAAACTAAATACAAATAAAGACTAAGAGAATTTTTTTTTTTTTACTACAAGAAAGAGCCAAGAGAGACACCAAGACTAGTTCTTGTGTCCTCTTCACTATTGGATGCAAAAAGGATCAAAGATTGTTTTTTTTTTCTTCTACAAAACATATGCCTATTTATAGAAAAATTCCTAGAAGTCTTGGAGCGACATTGCAAGAGAAATTCAATATAATAATATTTCCTTAATGAGAAATTGGCATGGTAAATTATCATGCAATCTTGAGAAATTGGCATGGCAATTTATCATGAAATTTTGGTGAGAATTTGTCATAACTTTGTTTCTCTTGACTTTGTGTAGTCTTTGGTGAAGTTGTCATGGATGCATTCTCTTTTATTGGCTTTTAGTTCTTGCTTCTTCTTTTTTTTCATGTATTCTTTTCCTGCAAGATTTGTTAGAAAAGTGAGAGAATATGATATAAATTATTCATGTTTTATTTCTAAAATATTATATTTTTATATTAAAATTACATGAATAATTTATACCCATCTGGTCTCCCTCGCTCATCGCGAAGACATGACTCGATTTGGGTGATTGTGGACCGACTTACTAAGTCAGCCGACTTTTTGCCAGTTAAGACCACATATTCAGCAGAAGACTATGCCAAGTTGTATATTCATGAAATTGTCAGATTGCATGGGACCTCAGTTTCTATTATTTTAGATCGTGGCGCTCAGTTCATTGCGAACTTCTGGAAATCCTTTCAGAAGGGATTGTGTACCAAGGTGAACCTCAGCACAACTTTTCACCCTCGGACAGATGGCCAGGCAGAGCGTAATATTCAGACTGCGAGGATATGTTGAAAGCATGTGTCCTATGTTTCAAAGGTAGTTGGGATGATCACTTGCCACTCATTGAATTTTCTATAATAACAGTTATCATGCTAGCATCAAGATGACACCATTTGAAGTTCTGTATAAGCGAAAGTGTAGATCACCCATTGGTTGGTTTGAAGTTGGTGAAGCAGAGTTGTTGGGAATAGATTTGGTCTATCAGGCTATAGAGAAAGTCAAGTTGATTCAAGAGCGTTTGAGAATGGCTCAGAGTCGCCAGAAGTCCTATACAGATGTGCGGCGCAGAGACTCAGAGTTTCAAGTTGATAATAGGGTGTTCTTAAAGGTTTCACCTATGTAAAGTGTGATGAGTTTGACAAGAAAGGGAAACTCAGTCCCGGATATATTGGACCTTATAGATTCCGGCGATGGGTTGGTCAAGTAGCTTATGAGCTTGAGTTGCCATAAGAGTTGGCTGCCGTGTACACAGTGTTTCACGTATCCACGTTGAGAAAGTGTGTGGAAGACCCGTCGTGGTTGTTCCTACTGATACTATAACGGTTAAGGATGGCCTAACCTATAAAGAGATCCCAGTGGCTATTCTTGATCGTCAGGTTCGCAAGTTGAGGACTAAAGAAGTAGCCTCAGTAAAGGTCTTGTGGAGGAGTCAGAAAGTCGAAGAGGATACATGGGAAGCCGAAGAGGACATGAAATCCAGGTATCCTCATTTGCTTGAAGAACAAGCAGAAAACGATCAAGGTAAATACCTTCCGAATCCATGTCATGTCCCTTACGTATTCATGTCTCACGTTTCAGATTCACGTTCATATATTTAGTACCCATATGTTTCAGTGATCATGTTTTCAAGAAACCATGTCATGTAGTTCAGTTCCCATGTTCCATGTCATGTTTTCTTCACATTCATGTATTCAATCCATGTCCAACCATATTCTTAACCATGACCCATCATTCGAGGACGAATGATCCCAAGGAGGAGATAAATAATAATAAGTTTGATCTGTTTTACCGAGAAGGTCTACGGTTCGAGTCGGTATAGCCCAATAAAAATGTAAAAAAATATAACCAAGTTAAGTTTATGCTTAGAGACTCAAAAACCAAGAGTGGACGTGGTTGGATTCCCTTGGAACGGTAAAAGTACTTTTTACGTCAATATGAACGGGCCATGCATTTATGCATGGGCCGTGCTCCTTGGACGTACCTCACATTGGTGAGCCCCATCTCATTTAGGATTTTATCTTTATTTATTTATTATCAGTTATGCAGTAATGGTGTGCCGGGAGTCCTTGTCTCGGTAAACAGTTTAGCAGTCAGACTTATGTAAGAGGTTTCATAGACTAGACTAGTTCAGTTAAGTCATGTCAGATATTCAGAGTCGTATAGCCAGTATTGGCTCAACATTTTTCATTTAATTTCAGACTAATGATTACTTAACCTATGCTTCATTCTCACCATGCATGTTATATTATATTCTGCATCAGTAAATACCCCATGTTGATTCAGTAAGCCATGTGATTGGATTGGTCACATGCAGCAAGGCACCGAGTATCGTGTTATGCCCAGGCTAGGACATCACAAAGTACTTCATCGTAGTACTTGCCAATTCGAAACTTTACCCAAGCTTGCTTTGAAACCTTTGATTCAACACAATTTTGCATCATTCGAAGTCTATAGGGTTGGTAATGGTCTTGAGTTGGCAACTTCACATACTCCACTAAGGTAGAACTTACCACATTAATGTCACTATCATCATCAATGACCATAGACCCAACACTACCTTCAACCTTGCCCCTTGCAATGAATAGGTATTTTCTTTCTTATACAAGTTGAGCCATACACACCTCATCACATTCATGATGCTAAAAAGGATGATCCCTAATCACAACACTCAATCCACCATCACACCAAGGTACTTCATTGTTAACATAGACTTCAGGACTAGGCACCCCTTATTTAACATTCCTGCATGATATTAAGAGTAAGTCGTATTTGCATGAGGGTAATAAGTACTATACGTCTTCCTACTACAAGTAGGCAATGTAAAGCCTCCTCTTCTCATATGACTACCTCCATTCCCCCAAACAAACGCATACATACCACCTTGACTAGGATACGATTTAGGATAAGTCGATGAATATGAATAATTGCTATAAGATCTCTCATATTCAACAGATGCAATATCACTATCTACATGGTCATACCCTTCACAAGGCATATAATCACAAGAACCATGAAGTTCATCACGACTTTCACTCCCATAAAATTCAACACCAATTGATTCACAAAGAAAGCGCATAAGTGTTGTACCTCACGTTGTCCTCATACTCATGGTATGTAGCATAGGAACCTTCATCTTCACCATGGTCGTCCTCATACGGTTCTACTACTCCTCCTTTTTCGTCATAAGATCCATGGGAACCATTGGCCTCATAGTCATTCCTGGAGTAGTAGTACTCTTCACCATACGGTTCATAGCCGCATTGACGATCATCGACTTCATAAGATCCATCCTCACCATGGTCATAGCCTCCCATGTCATCATCACAAGGATCCGAGGCTATACACGACACGATTCCCTATAAAACCTATTTTTTACCTACAAAACGAGTAAACAAATTTATTAGTAAGAGTTCCTCACTAACGCTCGTATTTGCACTCGTTTGTGCTTGGCTAGCACCACTCTATTGTTCTCACCATTCTTGCCTTTTTTTCTCACTCAATGGATTGTACCTAAACTCGTCAAGAACCTACAATCTCAAACTATTTCCTATTAGTACCCAAGCATCGGTTCGGAGTGGAAGTTATGTGACACTAAGAACGGACAATCAAAGCAAATGGACAAAAGTAGAGCAATTCATGATGAAATCAAACGAGAAAAGCTCAAAATGAATTAGCACGAAAGAATTTCAGACTCAAAAACTAGTTAACAATCACGTAAAAACAATTACTAATTATTAATTAGCTTAGGGGATTAAAGAAACGAGAAGGAAAGAAGACAAATAGATTTTCAACACTTTAGAGTTTTTTTGGAAGAATTTGGGATGAAAAGGAATGAAATTCAAGAATTAATTAACAAAAAGTAAGATTAATTACTCGTTGATAATTAATTAGAATAATTAAAGAAATGAAACCCAGGAGAATTTTGGGCGAAATGTGACTGAAAATAGGGCAAAAACAGAGCAAACAACTCACTGAAGTTGGCCTCCACGCGCTTCAGACTGCTGCCACGCCTGCTGACCTCAGCGCTAACATGGTGGCTAATTTTTTTTTTTGCTCAAAAATAGGCTAAAATTTTCTTCTTCTTTTTTTTTTTTGGGCTAATTCGTCCCTTGCTCCTTTGAGGGGTCCACCGAACCTAGTATTTTCCCTTTTTGCCGAACAAACAACTTTTGATTTGTATCCTAAACTAATTTGGATCAAACACACTCCTTTTGTTTCTTCTTCTCTATGAGGATTTAAAGTTCTTCAAGAACACCAAGAACTTCAAATTGTCAATTACCTTCAAATCAACTCCAAAAATTCCCAGATTTCGAACCTAGGCTCACCTCCACTAGTAAAAATAAACCCAATAATTTTCAAGCCCCAATTTCCTCTTCTTCTTCTTCAAGACCACCTTTAAGATCTTCCACCTTCAAACTCCATTAATGGTAGGTGACTAAAAAATGATCCAGTTGACTTGAAACTTTGAAATTTGACTCAAATAACACTAGGCAACAAGAATATAGTGTCAAATCAATGAAACAAATGCATTTTTTTTTTTGGGTTTTTGAAGAATTTCGAATTTTTCTATATATATTTTTTTTATTTCTTTTTGTAGAACCAAGGATGAAGAAGTGATCGAACAATTCTTCTACCAAGCTCTTGATACCAAATGATATGATTCGACTAATGATAAACGCGGAATTAAAGAACACAAAGTAAGATAGATTTGATAGAAGAAATAGAGGTGAGAATAGAAGAAAGAAGGGATTGAAATCAAGTAATTGATCACAATCCAAGAGAGAAGAGACTTGAACTCATGCTTGAATTACCAACTTGGATACATTCAAGAGAGGTCCAATTGACGAGATCAAGAACTAATCCTTACTTTAATCCTACATTCACTAGAGGAGCACTAACCTAACACTACAATGTATGAATTGATGAAAGTCTCATCTAATTCAAGAAGTGATAAGAGTCTCATCTACTCAAGAAAAACACACCTCTAGATCCACACTTGCAAATGCAAAACAGAAATGAAATCCATCAAAGTTTAAGTACTACATATTGTTGTATACAGAACAGAAAATGAAAATCGAGTCTCTAAAACCAAAAAATACTCCTCCAATTGGCTCAACGAATGCTCAACGCCTCTCACCGCGGATGGGGGCTTGTATATCTCGAACAATCTGATTCAGAAATTTTGTAAATTATGTTAATACTAAGAAATTCTTAAGATGGTACTATAACTGGTAAGTTACTTACCGGGAAACGTGCACATCTACAAGCCCGAGCGACGCAAACGCATTCCCTGCAGCATCTCATGCCCGAACCTGTCCCACGGTGTTGCTTCACAGCAGTTGGTGCTGCTGATGCTCGTCTTGGGTTCCTCTTAGGGTTTCGCGCCCCTACAGCTGCGGGTACTACAACAACATTCTGCTGAGCAACTCTCCACTCCTTAGCAGTTGCTTATGCTTGTGCTATTCTTGAGGACTTCCTAGAGCCTTGCTGCCCTACAGCAACACCCCGACGACCTACAGCTGCTGCTAATAGAGCAGCATTCTTCTCAGCAACTCTCCGCTCCTCAGTAGTTGCTTGTGCTATTATTAAGGACTTCCTAAAGCATTGCTGCCCTACAGCAGCGCCTCGACCCCCTACAGCTGCTAGTAATAGAGCAACATTCTGCTCAGCAACTCTGCTTTCCTCCTCATCCTCTTCGATGGCACCAAAATTAACATCCTCAGCATTATCAGTGTCGTCATCAACAGACATAACAGTAACAGAAGTATTCTGGTTCAGCTATCACATTAAATGATGTTACAAATTTTAGTTTTGGAAAATGCATAAACATAAGCCCCATGGGTATTTATTTTTAGTATTTCATAAAATATTATAATTACAATAAATATTTTTAAATAGGTAAAATTACATTAAAAAAAAAAAGAAAACTGTAAATAAATGACATATAGTAACATTAGTATTTATATTAGTGAGGGTCAATTCAAGTCAATAAGTTATTACCCATGTGTTTTAAAAACATTACCTAGGATGTTATTGTAAAAACTTTATTTAATAATATGAAGATTTGAGTAGTTTACTTCATAGTTTTAAAATATTGCTCTTAAAACTTAGATAGTGTTTTTTTCTTTCTTTTGTATATATATATATATATATATATATATATATATATATATATATATATATATATATATATTTCTTTTACAATCTTCAATATTATCTAAGAGAAACTTAAACCATAAAATTCATCGGTTAAATTTTTTGGGGCCTCAAAAGGTTGAGGGCCTAAAACAAAAGCTTTACCAGCCTCACCCTTGAGTCACCCCTGCTTACAATTGTAATTATATATAAAATAATTTTACAATTGTCCATGAGCCTTATCATATCACACATCCACACTAGTACCCTATATAGGACCGAATAGAGGTGTTAAGTTACGGGTTTAAATTCAATAGTTTTTGTTTAAACTCTACAATTGTATTAAATTTTTTATTAAATGTACATAAATATTTAATTAAAATTATATAATTATAATTATTATTAGCTGAGTGGCAAAATCAAAACTCATCGACTCTAAATTTTGGCTCCGCCTTTATTTATAACCTTATATATTGATCACCATAACTTCAACCAAAGCGATAAGGATAAGAGATCTTTATTGGAATGCTGATGAAATCACCGAAAGAAATCCAGGAGTCCGGAACCTAAATGACCCAAAAAAAGAGGAGTTGAACCGAAAAAAAAAAAAAGAGTTACCATGGCACCTTTAACGCAGGAAATTTCTGCGTTAAAGGAGTTAATTGTAACGGCACAGTTAACTCACTTAACGCAGGAATTTACTGCGTTAATAATATCATTTAACGCAGGAATTTGCTGCATTATTTGGCCTTGATATATTTTTTTTTTTGGGTTAATTACTCTCTTTCGTTTAAATTTTCACACATTTTCCGTACTTTGGTCATAGATTAATCATGCTTCGAGAGTCCGGAACATCAATATTTTATATAGAACACTATTTTTTTTGTGTGATTAATAATGTTGGCTCAATACATCAAGGATGCGCAAAAGTTCAGGTCGTTGTTTTAGTGGTTGAAAAGTGCTCGAAGTAAGTTTTTATTTGAAAACTTGTTATCATTAGCTTTAAGTTTATAAATTTTTAGGGTTTAAATTTAAGCATGTTATTTTTAAATTAATGCGTAACTTTATTTAAAATATGTCACGATTTTTTTTATAATTAATTTAGGATGTTACACGAGTTAATTATAAACGATAATAAAGACTAAGATAATATTTATAAATAAATATAAATAGATTCACAAAAAATATAATATTTACTTAAACTATAGAACTTAATTACATATATCGTGAATAGGTCCCACATGTGGTATGCTTGAGATTATCCTGAGACCTAAGGATAATACCATCCCCACCGCCCTCGCCATCGTCCCCATCCCCCTTTCTCCTCTTAATAACAGGGTGCTCTAAGCCATGATCATCCGCTCTTCCCTTCCCCCTTGCACCCTTGAGTATAACGTGGTTCTTCTTGGGATCTCGTACCGTTGGTACGCTCGGAATGTCTTGTCTGATGGGCTGATCCACATCGGGAGTCGGGACCTCAACATAATCATCCTCGTCGGGAGACGGGACCGAAGGCACCGAAGGATAAATCTGGAAAATATATAAAAATTAGTACCAATTTTATTTATATTGAATACATTAACGTTTGTTAAAAAATCAAACATGTGTTCGACCGTTAGCTGAGTAGGCTCCTGAGGTGGATCTGTTCAAGGTCCAACTAAATGTTAAAAAAAAAAAAGTAGTATTCAACTTTTATTGAATAAAATTAAGTTTTACTAAAAATCTTACATGTGGCACGGCAGGCTCATGAGAAGCCACCTGTGGCTCTGTAGGCTCATGAGAAAACGCCTGAGTGGGTGGCTCTGATGGACCTAATGTCGGGGAATCCTAAACTATGAAAAATTATAAAATAATAAGTACCATATATATTTAAAATAAGTAATTTAATGTTTTAAATAGATATTTTAAATACTAACCGAGATAAGAAACTTCGAGAAATCAAGAAACCTGGGACCGTCTACATTTCTTACTGGCCGCTCCTCATGTAATGATGCGTTAAGACCAGCCCAATGTTATCACATATCCCGAGGTACCTATTCTGGCTCTGCTGAGATGAAGACTCAGGTATACCCGTAAATAGGCGCGCATTCATAAACGCGGGTGTCTACGATTGGGATGAAGCGACGGGCGAGCCGAGTTGCAGCTGGGCTCGAACGAGAGCAGCCTTATCGGGCTCGTCCACTAGATGGTGTCCTCTGCATTGACATCGGTAGAGGTACGCCAAAAGAGCACCGCTTAGCTATAGTCTCCCAAGCTGTCCAGATCCTCCAAGAAGATCAAATACCGTAAGCTGATAAAGGCACCTAATGTGTTCGGGAACATGATGCTCCCGAATATAATGAGTAAGTACAAACGGGCATGACGATCCACAACCACCTGATCAGTGCCGTCGTGAGCAGGAGGCAAGTCATGCAAATACTAGCAGAGGGCACTAATCCTCACTCGACTCTGTCCCGAGATAACACTAGGGTCCACAGGCACGAACCCGGTGAGCCTAGTCAACTCTGTTGTCCAAGTCCTACCAGGAGGAGGCTCAACCCGACTGTATAATGGATCTTCATCTACTCGCAATCCAAACATGACCTCAACATCCTGGAGCGTGATCGTGGCTTCACCAGTGCGGAGATGAAAGGTGTATGTCTCCGGCCTCCACCGCTCAACCATGGCCGTCATAAGAGCCCGATCATGCTGTACCTGACCAACAAAGTCGCAGTGATAGATACCGCCCCGTAACAGTATTTCTAAGATGCGGGGAGGTAGGGGGCGCTCGCGTAAAAGAGTCTACGTTATATCTAGCCTATGGGGACGGAGCAACATCCCCATCTGTATAACATCACCCCATAATAGTTCGGACCTATGATAATCTTGCAGAGCAAGTACTGATTTATCGTATGGCCCCAGATGAATGTTGGGATCCATGGAAGTGTCGTATCTATACAAACTAAATTATTCATTATTCTTGAAATTAGAGGGAAATTATGTTAACTAACTAATCCTTTATCGAAAAATTATATTAACTAACTAATTATTTATAGGGAAATTATATTAATGATGTTAATTCACAAACAATTAGTTTATCTTTCGCTATTCAGGATTTAGTTAGTTATTCGTTATTCAGGATTTAGTTTGTCCTTCTTTATTCAAAATTTGTGGATTATGAGAATTATGTTGTATTATATTTTTTGAATGATAATATCTAATTAAAAATTACTTAATTAATTTCTTAAATAAAAGTTTATATTATATAGCTAATTTATTTAACGGGAAGTTATGTTAAATAACTAATCTTAAACTAAGGATTTAGTTTACCGTTCGTTATTCAAAATTTGTAAACTATGAGAATTATGTCGTATTATATTTTTTAATATTAATAGCTAAATAAAAATTACTTAATTAATTAAAAATTACTTAACACTAGATAACTAATTAGCACATTAACAATTAACATGGGATAAACAATTTCACAAATAAATACAATTAACAAATAATAGGAGATTACAATATTTTCCTAATTAAACAATTAATAATCAATTAACTAAATAATAAATTAACAAGAAAAAAAAAATAACACTGGCAGTTCGAAAACTGCCAGTGGAAAGCTATGAGTCCAAAAACAATTCATTTTTCGAAATTAGAGACTATGAAACATTAATCATTCTTAGGTAATAATGTATTTAACAAAATAATTAGAAAGTTTATAGTAAAATACCTTGATCGAAGCTTGTTGTTGGGTTGTTTGAATCGAGTTGTATGTCGCTTTTTTTCAAAATTCAACCTTCGAATCTTGTTCCTTGACTTGAATATACCGAAAATCTTGACTTTCGGAATAAAATTTGAAGTGAAAAGGCCCTTCTTGGAATGTTGACCCACGTTGTTTTGCCTTTGATGGCGTTTTGTTCTTAAAAAAATGGGGATGGGGGACCAGTGGTGGGGAAGAAAGCCGATGGTCGGTTATTTAACTTCTATAACGCAGGAATTTCATGTGTTATAGGATAACGCAGTAAATTGCGTTATAGGATAACGCACCGTGCCATTACGGTTAACTCTTATAACGCAGTAATTTACAGCGGTGAAGGTACTTTGGTAACAGTTTTTTTTTTTATCTCGGTTCATTTGGTCTTTTTTTGGGTCATTTAGGTTCTGAATTCGAAATCCAGTTGTAATTGTTGACACCCAATTTTGGCCCTCCTTTTTCGTTTAATTAATTTCACTATGCTTCTTAGTCCTGAAAATTCCCCAAAATGAGTTAGGAATATTTTCACTAATTATTACGCTATTTTTAAGATGTTATTTCTCTAAAATTAAGAACATTTTTTATTGTTTCCTAAAAATTACCAAACATCATATTTTTATAATTAAAAATTACTAAAACGCATTCTTTACAATTAAATCACTCAAAAATAGTGTTGATATTCCTATATCGATATTAGCGTTGGCATTTCTCCTTTAATACTATTTCTTACTATATTAATCATCGTTTACTTTATTTTAAAACTAAACACGTGTATTAAATTACTGGTACTGTAATTTATATAGGCATATATTTTGGGAATTATTTAAGATAAAGAAGCATATTTTAATTAATTGGTTGAAGTAAAAAGGGATGAGAAAATAATTCATCTACCTAAAACTTAGGCGAAATCCTATTCCTATTCTACAAAAATCAGCAGCCCATAACTCCTATTCCACCTCAATTCATCCACACACTCCAATCCACCTAAACTAGAAATCCCCTAAGTCCCCCAAATCAGTAACTATTTCCTCTAACCAAGCAGCCCTAACCAAACGACCCTTTTCCCCTTTAACCAAAAGAAAATCTCTCCACTGTCAAAACCTCATCCCTTTCTCCTCTTTTCTTCAAAAAACAGAGCACCAACGGATCTCTCTCCTCTCAAAATCACTCTGAAAAGTTAAAGAATTCAGACCCTCTTCATCATTTTCCCTCTCTTTAAGATTCCCATATATTTCCCCCTCTTTTCCTTGAATTTGAATTTTGAATTTCAGCTTCTTGAAGAAGCCACTGAGGTCTCAACTCCATGCTATAAATACAACCTTCTCTTGGCTAAGAAAAAATAACCAAGTTTGAAGGCTGAAAATTCCCTTTGAACTAGGCTTTTGATTGAGAGAAAATCCCCATTTTTCTTACTATTTTCAAAGCTTTGGCTATCTGAAAAAAAATCCTATTTTAAAGTCTAAGTTCTCTGCTAAGAAAAGCTACAAAATACTTAGGTTTCATTCTTTTACTGTTCGCAACAACAAGAACTACTTCGAGCGGATTCGAGGACTCGACGACGACAATAGCCTCAGTTCGCTGTCATGAAGAAGGTAATCACACTCGTCTTCACTTCGTCTTTAATTTTGTAAAAGTAGAAATGTAGTCGTTCAAGTGTTCTCGTCGTTTATTTGGTTTAGTCGGCTGGAATGTGTTCTCTCCTTGTTTGTTATAAATTAGTGTAAAACGACTAATTTCATCAAATATGTGTTTAACCTCGTCGCTTGGCTAATCCTCTGTTTTAGTCATTTTCTTTAGTGTATGATGTTCCTATTTCTAACGTAAATCAGTGTGAAGGATGACCGATAGAAGCTATGAATTTGAAAAGGGAAATCTACTGATTTGTGAGAATATAATATGTGCTTATATGCAGATTTAGAATTTGTTTGTTGTTGTCTTCTCGTACGTTCAAGTAAATAAAAGTCCTGCTTCTTTTCCGTAGAAATTTATAATGTATCATGGTTAAGGTGATGGGGTAATTATTGTTTGAGTTGGAATCTGGACACGTATGAAAACTTCCCTTCGTTTCATTCTCAGTTTACAGAATTAAAATGTAGTTGTTTTCTTGTTCTTAGCAGTTGTAGAAGTTTGCTTGTTTGAATCTGCCTACACTTTATTTGCTATAAACAAGCATGACATAGTTGTGGCAATCTATTAACATTTAAAGAAAAAGATCGTTTAGCTTGCTGAATACATAAATAGCAGTGTCTCTTGTTTAAAATCTGTTTGTGGCACCTCTTAAGGGTCTGTTTTACCATGTAAAATCAGCATGTAAAAAAATAAATAAATCATGAACCTCAAAAACAAATGTCCTTATTTGTTTGTATTTAATACTAATCTACATATAGGTTTGGATAATTGTTTTGCTTCTGTTGGTTTGAATCTGTCTACAATCTATAACTTTTTTTTTCTTTTTTCATTAAGGATGTGACTATAGATGACTTTAATCATGTTTGATCCTTTGTTCAGGTCTTCAAAACTAATTCTAGTATGGATCAATATTAAAATGTCTGTGTCAAGTAGCTGTTTTACTTTCATTTGGATATGAGCATGAAACATCATTTGTTTGAGGGCATTTAAAGGTTAATGTTGTCCCTGGTTTAGTTAGCTTGAACGAATATGGAAAGTCCTGCATAAGTTGATAACTATTGGCATCTGAATATAACTGGTTACACCTCTATGTTTGTTGTAGGATTTTATGCCTTCCATGAACCAGTCCTCTAGCCTTGCTTTATTCAAAATTAATTGATGTAGAGGTTTTATTAACAGAAGGCTATGTGGTTCCCACTTTGTTTGAAACTCTGTCTTGAAAAACTGATCTGTCATGTTTTTTTTTTTAGTCATAGTTAAAATGATTCACTTTTGCTTACTAAATCTTTGTAGTGTTTATTGAACATTTGTTTCAGTTTGGGTTAAGGCTTACCTGAAAGACTCTGAAATGAATCCAAG
Source organism: Lycium ferocissimum (assembly GCF_029784015.1). Taxonomy (NCBI): domain Eukaryota; kingdom Viridiplantae; phylum Streptophyta; class Magnoliopsida; order Solanales; family Solanaceae; genus Lycium; species Lycium ferocissimum. Next base: position 71,501,093 of record NC_081346.1, on the reverse strand, counting down.
ACATGTTTACTTCTATTTCACAGCTGTGTTTTATTTCCCCTAAGTAAAATGAACAAATAGGATGAGTTGTTAGTTTGGTTTAATCTTTTCTAAAGAGTTTTTTAGCTTACCTGAAAGGTTCTCTTGGTTTTGGTTTAAACTTATTAGCTTCTAATATGATTGTTTCCACTGTTTTGGAATCTTGCAAGCATGTCCTTTTTTTTTTTTCTTTGTTTCTTGAAGTCGTGTCGATAGGACTCCAGGGACCTTTGACAGAGAATAATTTTGCTATTGGTTCGGACTTGAAGATTTTTTTTTCTTTTCTTAACTTGTTTGTAGGATTTTTGTGTAATTATTTTCATTAACTAGTTTTGTGCTTGTGATTAAGATCGCTGCTAATCCTTTTCTTCTCTTTTGTTTTCTTTTTCATGCAATACTTCAGAGCGTTTGGAGTTATGGCAACTCTGAATTCTGCCTAGATCAAAGAAGAAACCAGTAGCAGCCTCCTTTGCTCGTGTCTAGCGTCCTTCGTTCGTGTCAAGAGTCTCCGTCCTTCTTCTCTTTAAACTTTATGTCTCTGCGTGGATTTATATACATGTGTTGTTCGTATCTTGACTAACACTTTTATGGATTGATGTTTGTAGCGACATTAATTATCTGTTTGTGCGTGGATTGGTAACATCGACTAAGCGTGAAAACCTTTTTTTTTTCAGGTTTCAAATAAACTTTCACAAAGTAGTAAACTGAAGTTACTTTTACAAAGCAACTGTTTTTAGTCTCATTTTTCTAAAGTCGCAATTAGTTTTATGAAGAGGCAACAAATGGATGACACCATTACTGCTGAAGATTCACGTTTCTCCAGATTGGTTTGGGCCCAAAATAAGTTCAAAAGTGCAGGATTTCAAAATGGGGTGGTAACGTTTTTAATTGATCTGAAAGACCAAATGGTTTCAAACATTTTTCAGAATTTGTTTTCTTTTAATATTAACATGAGAAAACTTTGTTTTCTTTTAATATTAACATGAGCAGGCCAAACTATTTAGTTGAAAAAAAAATTCGAGTATCTTAGGGATACTTAAGATTACACATTTTACCGGATCCGTATAGTGGCGTAACTTTGTGAAGGAATTATCAAAGTTATGCTAACTTTTATAATTCCTTCACAAAGTTATGCGGTGGGGGCACATACAATGGGCAAACTTTTATAATCGGCATACACATATTTAATATATATATAACTTGCTATTCCTTATTTTATTTTTTTAAAATTTTGACCGCGCCTTTCGATATCTTTTCATTTATTTATATATATATGCTATCTTATGAAAAACAACAAAGTGTACTTAAGTATAGTGGCCCAAGCTATTTTACAAGACTATAAGGTACACATTTTACGTACATGTATATATATGCTATCTTATTTTCGGCAATTCCTTTAATCATCTTTTCATCATGTGTACACATAAATATTACTCTCATATCACAAGTAGTGATTTTAAAAAAAACATAATATACTATTTTTACATCGATATAAATATCGTATAATATACATTGTTTTCTCAATAAAATGCATACATACTAATCCTCCCATTTTTATACCATTTTATACGAAAATAAATCATGAAGTGTGTATGTATATATATATATATATATATATATATATATATATATATATATATAGAGAGAGAGAGAGAGAGAGAGACACACACACACACATGTTTACACCTCATGCATACTAAAATACTTTTTTTTAAATATATCATTTTTTTTTTTACATACGTGCATAAATATATTCTCACTAATCATTTCTATACGTGCATACATTTTTATTTACATGATTATAATGACTTTAAGACTACTATTTGTACGAATCGTCTTAGGAAATTAGTTCCTTTAGCAGTTCCTTAAAATAGGTAATAATAAATAAGAAATAGATAAATAATCCCCCTCTAGCGTCAATTAAACTAAGTTTAAAGACTGTCTTCGAATAAACTTTTCGAGGATCTTACACCTTCCCTCTGGGTAAATAAAACCCTTACCTGTAATCTCACAAGTTTCAAAGACTAAAAAATGGAGTTTACATTTTTACAAATGATTTCCTAATATTTTCTAAAATTAGGTGGCGACTGAAAATTTGCAAAACCAGAGAAAACATAGTCATAAGGTGTGAACTAGTTTTAATCCGTTCAAAATAGGGCATAACAGTAATTACCATATATTCGAATACAGTTGTCCTTGTCCTGATCAATCAAACAATCACTCATACCGTTTATGCTCTTCTCATTTTAGTTGATGTTACTTTTATTTTAAATTTGTTTTACTCAAATAATTCGTTTAATTTTTATTTTTTATTTTTTTATCTTTAACGAGATGATTTCTAATCTCTCTCTCTCACTCATACATATATATATATACACACACTTCATTCTTAAATTTTGTATCCAATGGCGAATGACATAAATGGGAACAGATGGAGAAAGTAATAGGAAGTAATTTTATTTTTATAAATACAAAATCAAGAAACAGGGTGCAACATGATATAATTCTATTCCCTTCGGTCCTGATTTCATGTGACATTTTTCTCTATTTGCAAGCCAATTGAACTAATCTTTAAATCTAGATTGGATTGGATCACTCAATAATTTAAGATTAAATTAAGTTAATTAAAATTATACAAAAAGTTCTATCAGTTGCAATTCTTCTCCTGACAATATGATGAAAGAATAATTTGTACAATATTGATCAAAGTTCAGATAATTCGAATCACGAATAGCAAAAGCGTCAAGTAAATTAGGGCGGTGAGAATATGAGATAAACAAACTATACTCTTTTGGCAAAGGGTTTCATTCCTTTTTTTCTTTTACTCCGTATCCAACAAGAAATTGGAGGAGGAGCCATAATAAAGCATTTTGAAGTAATGCATGATGAGCATTGAAATGAATGTTCACCATCAACCCCTTGACCAGTTGTGAATATAACACTCCTCAATCAACTTCACAGTCTCATGAATTGCAGCTTAAAAGACCAAATGAAGAAAGAAGAAACATTGGGACCTTATTGTCCAAAAAGCACCTGACTTTCAAATAACATTGTGTTGGCATTAAACCTTTCTTTTGTAATGTAAAGAGTAAAAAGAATCTTGTGGGTTCTTTTCCTATCTCACTTCCTTCTCTGATGTGAAAGACAAAAGTCTCTTATTGATTAGGAAGAGAGCTTTTCTCCTTATTCCCCATTTGGGAATTTGGCACAAGGTGCTAACATATACACATAATTGACATATGTTAGCCAAGTTTTGATAATCTGGCATTAAATGGCCAATATACATGTTTTGGTTCAAATAATTTAGCACATTATGATCCATAAATTTTTGAGAAAAAATAGCTCCCACTTTCTCACTCTCTCTCCACGTCTGTTTTCTTCATACTATAGTTTCCCTCATTCCTGCTCTTCAATTTCTTTTCTTAGTTCCTCATTCTCTCTCCAAGAAGTTTCACTCTCTCTCTCTCTCTTCTTCCATCTATACACTATTATGTATCTCTCCTCCACTTTTTCACTCTCTTTCCTTTTTCTTAAATTTGTCCAATCAAAATAAAAAATCTACCATGATATGTTGTGAAGTACCATGTATACATTCTCGGAATTCGATAGAGAAGAAGAGTACCATGTATACATTCTAGGAATTCGATAGAGAAGAAATGTACCATTTATACATTCGATATATATATATAGTGAAGTACCATGTATACATTCTGATATACATTGTGAAGTACCATGTATACATTCTGGAAATTCTATATAGAAGAAGAGTACTATGTATACATTCTGGTATATATTGTGAAGTACCATGTATACATTCTGGTATACATGGTAAAGTACCACGTATCCATTCTGGTATACATTGTGAAGTACCATGTATACACTCTGATATACATTGTGAAGTAATATACACTGTGAAGTACCATGTATACATTCTGATGTACATTGTGAAGTAACATGTATACATTCTGGTATATATTGTGAAGAGTTAAAGATAAAATTTTATTGACATAAATATGAAATAAGGAAAACAAAATAATTGAATCCTTAAATTTAGGGATATCTCACGTGAAATAAGAAAAAAAAAGTTAGAGTATTTTAAACTAATATTTACTCTAAATAAAAAGGGATAACATGAAAAATTGGATCCCTAATTTTAGGGATTCCAGTAATCAAATAAGAAAAAAAAAAAAAATCCCTAATTTTAAAGATATACGTTAAATAACGGAATAGAATAATTGCATCCTATTGTTTAGGCACCTTTTTCCTTAAGTTGGCTACTTAGTGCCAATATTTTTAGGGCTAAATTATGCTACCACGTTTTTGGTTAAAGTTATGCCAATAATATCTAATAGTTGTATGAAAACGTCAATTCCCTTTGGATGTTACACAAAATAATTGTCTAGAGAAATATTCAGAGAAGAAGAAAGGATGAATGAATATTGGATTATGGAAATGCTCAGAAATGGTGTTGCTTATATAGGGCAAAAGCTGGAGGGATCATGACGTACCCGGACATATTCTATCTATTATCCATTGAATTTGGACACTTTTATGATAGGTTCAAAAAAACATAATTGAATTAGACCTCATATATATCTCGCGCGCATGTAGGGGGTAAATCTACCCGTTTTGCCTTGTCACAATATTTCTTATGTGTGCAAGACCATTCCTTTTTATTAGCTCTTTACAAGATTAATAAAGCACAATTCAATATAAGGAGAAAAGATTTACCAAATAACCAATATAGCTTTAAGCCATGAGTGTGTGTCTAAAAGTAATTGTGTAATCTTGAGGAGCAACCGGCTGCAACAATTTGTATTTCTATTGAACCGAAATCACTATCAATACAATGGCATGCCACCACAAAATGTCTATAATAATTTATTTACTGTTTTTAATTCATATTCAGTATCAATATTCTTCTATTTTTCTAACACATTGAACACATCGAAAAAGGACAGAACAATCAAGAATGAATCGAAGGAGAAATGTGGGAAAGAACAAAGTGGATAGCTATATAAAAACACCTGTATAAATACTAATTCCAGCTCACGTGTTCAGCGCATATTAGCATTTGTAAAGAATAAAGTTAGTTGGAAAGTTATTTTCTTAGATAATAAAATTTAGAAAAATTAGATATGATTTTACTTTTTATTCTACATACTTGTATAAATTCAAATACAACAAAGAAAATTTCCAAACGTCTTTGATCATTTCTAACATGACCTTCCACACAGGTAACAAACAATGGCTATTATCAAGACCAATATAATCAAAGGCAACGAAATCACTAGTACATACATCTTGTAGTTTGATTACTGCAATTTCTGCCTCCTGCATTGACACAAAAATCAATTTATCAACACATCAATTGATTTATTCAATTTACTAACTAAACCAATGCCCTTGTAAAATCAAAGGGCATATACAAGAGCAAATATAGTCGGCAAAATTTTGTTGGAGCATTAAACATTAGCACCTAGTTGGATCTCCGTCTATTTGTTTTATTTTATAACCATGGTGTTTCCTACATTTTGCGCGCTTTTACTAATTTTACTGCAGACTACCTAAGATTTTTGCTTTTCTTTGAACTTGAATCGAGACGTAAATTTGACCACTAGGCCACACTCTTAATGAAATTTTAAATGATTTCTAATTTCATTTTCACTTGAGCGAATTTAAATTTGATTCATTCAGATCTCCATCTATTAAATAGATTTTGCTTCTTTTTTTCCCTATGTCACATTTGCACTGAATATATCAGAATTATTCAAATAACTATTAAAACCATTAATAGTGTTTAAACCTTTTACATCTACTTTATTCAATATCACCACACAACCACTATCTTCGGCTTCTGCCAACAACTAATGAACTGTCAATCATCATCATCACTAGCTGTCACCCAATAACTACAGGTAAAATTAACACAAGCCACTAATTACCACCATCGACACCATTACTAACAATCACCTCCACCATTAACTACTTCTACTATTGGTTGTGACTACCATTAACCACATCTACTATCAAATTATCACCATTTATTATCATTATCAATCACCTTTATCAACAACTTCTACTATGTATAACTATAACTGTTTGATCATCACCAACAATCACCTCCACTGCACAAGCATCACCTTTGGCCCATCTATGCCTAACCATAGATTATAATCACTCACAAACATCATCGCTAACCAGTACCGTCAGTTGCTATCACCACTAATCTTTTAATGTATTTTATTAACCATACAAATTACAATCATGAATAATATTTTTCACAAATATTTTGTGAATATAGTATTCAATTAATATTTTATTTAAAATATATATCCATTAATTCTCAAATAAAGATAAATTATACACATTTACTTGCTGAGCAAATTAAATTCAAATAGTCTGAATTATCCGGTATTTAAATTTCAGAGACGACATCTTAATATTCAGAAATACATACCTTGTCTATTAAAACTACTTGTGGATCGATCTTTCTTGTCGACGAAACAAAGCTAAAACTCACATAAACAGAAAGGAAAGAAAAGAGTTTGAGAAGTAAATGCTAGAAGCTTGCAGAAAGAAAGGAGAATTGAGAGTGATATATGCAATAATGCAATAGAAAAAAAATAAAGAATGAAAAAGATAGGTACACGCTTGGCACACAACTTTTTACGTGTATATGATGTTAGACCACGATACACTCAACTTTTTTCTTTTGCTTTAAAGTTTAAATATTCAACATATAAATTTCTTGACTCAGATTAATTAAATTCGAATCGAAGTGACTTATGAAAGAAAATAAAGTACTCTATCAGGAAAGGTTTCATTTTGAGAAAAAAAAAAAAAAACTCTAACTAAGGGGGTGAAATATCAACCATTGGATTGCACTCATCATGTTCCGTCCACCAAAAATTGGGACCTCACTAGTTAGGGGTCATTTGGTAGCTCGTTAGAGTTATGTAGGTATTAGTTATTCATGTAGTATTAATTTTCATCTTTTATATCCTACATACAATAATACATAGATTTCCTCATAATTTATACATGTGTTAGTTATGCGAGTTTGTAAATTGCAAACCAACACTATACCAATTTTATACATGAATAACAAACCTCATAAAACCAACTAACGAACATGATATTACTTATACAGTATTTAATATCTGCATAACTCACCTCCTAACCAGCTACCAAGCGACCTCTAATGTGCTTTTGTCTCATGTCTTTCTTCGATCATGGCTTGACATTTTGATGTCCTAAGCAGAGGGACCACACTAGTTTATATTGAACTTGATGATTTAATTATACTAATACTGTAGACATGGATAAATTTAGGATTTTAAATTTATAAATTCTAAAATATAGGACAGAACAATTTCGTAATTATGAAATAGATAATTTGTATATATTGATATATTTTTAAAACAAAAATAAATTACTAAAATTTACCGAACACATAAACTATATTATAAATCTTGCCTCTGCACCCGTAATGATCACAATAAGGGGTCGTTTGATAGAGTGTATAAGAATAGTACTTAATATTGTTTATTAGTAATGCTAGGATTAGTTATGATGACATTATTTTGTATCGACTATTCGGTTTGTTTATTAAATGAAGAGGGTATATTAAAATAGAAATAGTACTAAATAGGGTGCATCAAAATAGAAATAGTACTGGTACTAATCATACATAGGTTTACTATATATAAAAAATAATATTGAATAGGGTATATAGCTATTACAGATATTAATTATACCTAGATTGAAAATACAAAACAAAAATTAAATAAAATCTAAGCTAATATATTATTTACTCTAATACCGACCCCTAAGTTCAACTAAAGCGGTAAGGACAACAGATCTTTATTGGAATGCTGATGAATTCACCAAAAAATCAATTACCATATATTGGAATATGGCTGTCCTTGTCCCCCCTTTTCCCAGTCAATAATTCACACCTTTTGTATTTTCTTCACTTTAGCTTACGTGACATCTTTTTCTTCTAATTCGTCTCATAAGAGAATGATTCATCTTAAATTAGAGAATAATTAACTTAACAGTGTTCATCTTATATTATGTCTAAGTGTAAGATTATAAATTCTAAAAGACTTCGCTTATTTCTTCAATTTCGTGTTGATTCAAACAATATCACATAAATTAAAACTGAGACATGGCAGAGCAACCTTTGTCCCCAAGAAATATATTTTTACCCTTCGCTGAAAATAACGTTTAGATAGGCAAAAAAGATTATGTATATTATACGTTGAATTCCCCACCTATTTTGTTGCATACTTATTTATATTTTAACTCCCTTCGTAAAAAATTTAGTTCCTCTGCTAATCAGGTAAACATTATTTTACATGCTACTGTAAAACTCCTAGCATCTGTACTTAACTAATAGTCCCATCACAAAAAGAGGTCCAGATAGAAAGCTGTTGCCTAAAAGTAACTGGCAGTGTCAAATTGCTGTCAGTTCAACATGGCAAGCAAACTACATATGCAGCAACTAATTTTCCCATTACATAAAAAGGTAGCAGTAATATAATAAGCTTTTGATCTTAAAGTAATTCAGCAAAGGCTAAAGTTCAACATGGCACTACAGAAAAAAGGGAGAAAACTGCAAATTTTGCAATAAGATCCTTTACCGCCTTTTAGCCCATTTCATTTTTCACCGCTACAGTTTTACATTAACCTCGTTACAACATTTTATCCTATGTATACAAGACTGAGGTACAAGGGGAGGGGGGTGGGGGTGAATAAGCTGCAAAGATTCAAATACACATGAGGAAATACAAGGGAGTGTAGTGGGGAAGGAGAGAGAAAATTCATAGCAACTAAGCACAAGTCTTTACCAATGGTGATCGATCACTGGTCAGTTGCTATGAACTGAGAAACAAGGGTTTGCTATGAACTGAGAAACAAGCGTTACAAACCAAAAGGAGCTGATGAGGGCGACAACGTACTTTTGCGTGGTCCAGCAGCTCCACCCGCTGCCTCCTGGTTTCCTACTGGCTTATTGGATAGTCGACGTTTATAGCGTTTGAGGACAGATGCCAAGTTTTCTTTCCCTTTAGGGAAAGCTACATCTCCTGCTGCAGTGCCTGTTCGTCCCTTTCGACAGGAAATTGCCGTCTCCACGTCTTTGATCATCTCTATGAGCTTTGGTGCAGTCGTGCATTTTCCTCGGCCCTGTTTTGCTTGTGGCGGTAAGTTTCCATTTGAAATTGGAGGGGGGCTTGACTTTTGCTGCTGGCGGACAACTGGAATTTGAAGACAAAAACAATGGCTCATTGGAGAACGGGGCTTCGAAAATGCCAGTTCTATTATGCCCTGAAGTTGGTAAATGATTCATCAGATACATGATAAAACAATCTTACACTGGCAAACTATAGGGGTCGGAGCAAATAACACATATACTAATGTAAAACATTTCCCAAGTGTCGAGACCAACTCAATTAGAGCACTACCCCATTGTTCCAAGAAAGGACAATATTAACCAAGAGACCCCTAGAATAAATAAGTTTTTAAGCATAAACATAAGAAATCGCATACAGAAAAAACTAGATCAAAATTTCATTACATGGAGAATAATGCTTTTACCACTTGTTTAACCCACCTTAAAAACAAACGTGGAAAGACCAGGAAAGTCGCTATAATGTCTTTTTCGGCACGGTAACAAGGTCCAACGATGAATCTAACATAAAATACGGTTATTGTGCCTTAGCGACGCAATATAAGCTTTAAAGAGGGTTCTCATGAAGGGTTGCAGAAGTGAAAGATCTCTACCACACAAAGGTAGGGATAAGGTCTGCGTACATCCTACCCTCTCTAGACCCCACTTGTGGGATTGCACTTGGTATGTTGTTGTTCTCATGAAGGGTTGCAGGCTAACACCAAAAAGCATGCTTCATGATGCTCAAAATTTGCTTTTCAATATAAAAATATTGAAAGAACCAAAGAAATAGAAATCTTATCCACTTGACTGGATAATAGTTACTAACAGTAGAAGTATTATTAAAATGAGAATGGAAATTTAAAAACATGAAACAGAAGAACTAACGAAAAAAAGCTAGATATGATATGAGGGTTTACCTGAAGACGATTGAGAACATAGGTATATTTGCCCCACAGCTCTGGCCTACTTTCCATAAGTGAAAGCTCGAGAATTCTGTGAATGCACCATACACCGAAGCTTGCAATCAGATCTACTTTCCAAACACAACCTTCTCCACAGTGAGGAACTGACATCACCAAGAACTTGGTGTAATCCATCTCTTCAGGTTTTGAGGCAGAACCAGGTTTCCTGTTGGAAGAGAATTGTGATTCACCACTGTTGGTCAATCTACTAATCTCCCTAGTTTCAGCTTCATATAGAAATTTCTCTCTTGCAGCAATCCGATCTATAAGATCCTCATCAGCCCCATCATCTTGCCTAAATAACCACTCAGATCCTTCCAGTTTCAAAAGTTTCACAATACAACTTCTGAATGACTGAAGTAGCTTAGCTTCCAAATCCACCGTAGACATGCTCTCCTGAGCGGACGAATTCTGCATGGCTCCCTGATCGCCGCTAGCAATATCTGGCTTACCAGCTACCCCAAATTGCTCAAAAGGCTGTCTAGACCAGAGGGATCCAGATCCCGTCCCTGGATTCGAGCTGTACTGCAAGGAGAACGCATCTCTACAGACTTTAGGAGAATGTTCGTACCTCTGGTGACCACCACCTGTCCTTAGTGAACCACTCATATAGGCTTGTTCGTAAGCAGATCGACCAATAGATTGTCCATATCCCATGGAATTGTTGTACCATTGAGCTCTCCCGTCTGTGAGTGAAGAATCTTGGCGGGGAACATAGCGGCCTGAGATATCAGGCAAGCTGTAATACTTTTTCGAGTTGGCTGAGCCAGCTAAGCTCTCGGCGTTTTCGGTAGAGCTAAGGTCGGTGGTAGAAGTGTTAACGGGCTGCTGCATGGAATTATTTCGGGCTACAGGGACATTTCCAAAACCAGGTGGTGCTCGACTACTCACTCCACTCTGAGGTTTTTGCCCCAAAGAACGAGCGAACGGTTCGGCATAGTTTGATGACGACAGTGATGATACGGAACGAGGAGATGGTGACTCCATTTGTTGCCCGTTTAGATAATCAGATCCTCTTTCTTTTGCAATTTGATTAAGGTAAGCAGTAATCTGATATCCATGCACAGTAGCAGGCTGCTGATCATAGCCAGCAGATGTCGCTGGAATCCGCATACTGGAATAGCGCCTCTCACCTGAGTCAAATATGTTGCTGTTGGAACTTTGTTGCACATAAGCATCTAATAATTTCATATGGCTAGACCACATCGAACCTGGCTCCTTTGGTACTCTATTAGCAGAGTCCATAATGCCTGATGCAAATTGCTGCTGCTTGGGAGAGTACATATTCGAGTTGATCAGAGACTCCGGTACTCTTGCACTCCCAGATGGAATATACGCACTGCTTTCTACTTTTAATGATGAAGGGGAAGGTTTTGGATTCATCTTTGAATCCAGACCAAGTATTATATCCAGTTTCTTGGACTTGGCTTCTTGTGTGGCCGCGCCATGGTAATCAAAAAGCTGCCCCCAAAACTCATTTAGAACTTCTGTTAACTGCCTCCTAGCTGCACGACCAAGACCTGCTAATCTTGATAAACTTCCTGTACCACTCCCTGTGTCCTCTGTTTTGCCACCAAGACTCTTGTATGACCCCGGACCATCAGAAATAAAAGATTGAGCGTTCTCAGATACTCCTTTAGTTGCCTCTTCAGGCCCCTCCCACGAATCTCCATCATCCCTGTCATTTTCCATCTCCCCTTCAATTCTGAGTGTCTTCTCTACGACATCCACAGATTCAGTAGTGACGACACTGGTATCCACAGATTCAACATCAGATACCTCACTACCAACACTTTTTGCTGCGGAAGATATCTCAGGATGACTGACAGCAGGAGCTGAAAATGTCATTTCAGATTTGCTCTCGTCAATGGTAGCCAAATGATGGACCTTCTCAAAATCCAAGAGTGATTCGGGCAAGATTTGATCAAGATCTGAAGTTGATAAATCTGGATCGCATTTTTCGACATGAAATGTACCTTCTTGCTTTTGGAAGGACCTTTCTAGACCAAAGTTAGTATTACTCGCATCAAGTTGGTTACGCTCGGGATATGACTCGGGCATAGGCATTTGCAAAAATGTCTGAGCATCGAACCTGGAACTTGCAGATTTCAGCGGAGTAACTGCTAACCACAGCATCAGACAAAGAGATAAAGAAGCTACAATGAGGAGAAAAACATATGGAGTAGACACGCTACTCCCAATACCATTCCACTTCAAATTATTAACCCAATCACTATTCCCAAATATCATCTCTATGACAAATATAATCTTCAGGCCAAGTAAGCCGATAAATGTGCCAAGAGATAAGAACTCCATTAACTGAGAAATTTTGTGGATGCCCATTATTGATCGGGAAGAAGCAACTCTGAACAGGGGTATGACAGAAGACGGAAGCACAAGAGCAACCACAACCTGTGTGAATATTAGTAACTGATATACGCCTTCAGCTCCTGAATTCCATACACAATAAAGGGCTGGAACAATAGAAATAACTCTGATTGTCACATGATGAAGCCAGCCCGGGATGTCCATTCCAAATAAGTCATGCACAACTGCTTGTCTACCAAGATCACAAGTTAGTGGTGTAACTTGATTGGAAATAAACGTAACCAGCATTATGGTGAATGGTGCTACTGAACTTCTGAACACCTGTGTCAATTATTCAAAAAGATATCGTTAACATCTCTAAATCAGAAAAGTCAATAACCGTCTTTTGCTGTTTGAATCCAACCTGATCGAGCAATGATAATGCGTCCTGAAATGTCAGCAGCAAAAGTCCAGTACTGTAAGACACATTGGCTGCTGAATTCATCACGGCATAGTTGACAAGGAAAATGCCACTGAATACGAAAACAATGGCAAAAAAATGGTCCTGACACAGAGCTCCCCTGGAAAGTTCTGTTGATTCCTTACCTTGCTGCAAAAAAGAATTTATATAGAGGTAAACAAGAGAGTCTAGTATTGATCTTACCAACACAAGTAGCTAGGAGTCATAAAACCAAAATGATGTCGAGTTAAGAATTATTTCTAAGCTGTGATAATGACTGAGACTAATGAAAACCATACAATAACATGAAACATGGGAAGTTCTAAAAATCTTTCTCAATATCCAAAAACAAATGTATTAAAACATGGAAGTAATGTAGCCGCACCAAAAACACCACATGCACCGGTAATGTCAAAGACGCATTATTTTTTTCACAAGGGATGTCAAAGACACATCATTGAGCATTAAGCATGTCTGAACATATTTCACATTTTTAGACTGTTGGAATCATGCCTATGTACCTTGCCCTGGTAATATTGGATCTTATGGCTCTTGGGCTACACATATATAATACAGATAGACTTGGTACACATGGGAAAAAAGCAACGCAAGGTCATTTCCAACGTGCACTATGACCTTATCACTCCCCCAACCCCACCCAAAAGGGAAAAAAGGAGAGAGAAACTCTCTTGTTGTATTTTGGTTTCCTTTTCCTGAAGAAATAAACTCATCAACCATAAACGTTATGATCCCTGGCATAAAAAGCTTAACAATAATAGAGGCTTCAGAAACATGGATTGCTTCAACAGATCTCTTCAAAAGAATCAATCTAAGCAACTGAATTGATCATGGTCCAGCCATCTTAAATCCCAAGGATGAGCAGTAAGTTCGGCAATCATAACCGACAACCACAAGATAGAAGCAAATACAGAATCCACATGTTCAACATCAGTAAACAAATCATACATGCCAAATTCTTTACTCAGGAGCTAGAGTTCTCCAGTTTGTTGTGTAAAAGATTTATCAAGGCCCAATTTCGAATACCAATAGTTATCTTAACAATTGAAGTCCAAGTTACATTTTTTTTTTTTTTTTTTTTTTTTTATGTTACAGACATATGAGCATGCCACTGGCACTCAACAATGCACACCTCTATTCTGCAAGTACAGATTATTTTTTTATATATACACACGCACATATATATAAAAAGACAGAGAGAGAGAGAGAGAGAGAAGCGACACCTGTACAATAGAAGAATGGAGGTAAAAATTGTGAGGCATAATACTTGCTCCAAGAAGACTCATTAACACAAATGCACTCTCTCCACTGAACTTATTCAGCATCCCACCGATGGAGAATGGAGTTTCAGGTTGACTTATGACCACTCCAAAAACATAAGAGAGCAGTACAGAGCTAACCCAGCCAATACATAAGAATTTCGCACTGCCATTGTCCTAGACATAGTATTTTGACGTCATTATCATTTATGAGATACTAGAACTACAAGACAAGAATCCAAGAAAGTCCACGAGGATAGTTAGTAGTAAGACTTACGACGAGAGAAGAGAGCAGTGGAAACAAAATGGCACCAGTTGCAGCCAGAAAAACACAGCTAAACAGGTCAATTCCAAACACAACATTAAGCCCATGTGCAGTGCCCAAAACCTATTATCAGAATCAAGTGGTTGTAGGTTAATGCGCTAGGAAAGGCCATAATCTCAAAAGAAACCCAGAGTGTACACAAAATGAAATAGTGAAACTACCAATGTGAGGTCCAGAGCAATCAGCGAAACCTCAGCTTGAATTCCTAGGAATATGCATGTAACTTTGTCATATTCTTCACTGCAAATCTTTGATAACATCAAGGACAACAGAGTTATTATACATCATTGGTTACACAAAATACAAGCTAACAATTTAAACAGAAGTTAAAAGGTAAACAAAATTGCAAGTTTGTTACAGGCATTCTTCTTAACCAGTGTGTTGAAAAATGGAAGGAGGACGAACTGAATAGCTAGAGTTGCCAAAGGAATGAACCAAAAACTGGTCAACTCACATGCTCATTCCAGTACTCTCCACTCAATAGTGTTAGCCAACTTATAAGACACTACCGCAGAGTGGAGCTTGTTATCATGGCATTATCTTTTTCACACAAGGATTCCACTGTATTGTACATATAGCTTCTGATATCAGCGGTAAAATATTCTCCGCGGGTTAACAACCTATAAAAGGGCTCAGAATTTGTCCCCTAAAAAAACACTAAGAGTGTGTTCAGTATAGAGGACCAATTTTCCCATGTTCGGTTAGTCAAAAATCTTGGAAAACAAATTACTTAAAAATGAGGAAACTGACTTCCCTAGTAGAAGTAGGGAAAACAAGTTCCACAAGTGGCATTCCACATTGATTGTGTCCTCCCCACCCTCCAACACACCTCATCTTTAACCCCCACCTCCGTAGCCCCCATACCCACCAACCTACACCCCTACCCCCACCCCCCACCCCCACCCCCACCTCCCATAGTATTTGTCTAGATTATATACAAATGTTTTTAGGATACTCCCTCCGTCCCAATTTATGTGATACTTTTCGCTTTTCGCTAAATTTTGAAGCTAAATTGGATTAGATTAACTCAATGATTAAAATTTCTATATTTAAAAACTACATGAAAAGTAGTAAAAGTTGCAACTTTTCTCATATCAATTTGGTGAAAAATTACATCAAAAAATGTTGGTTAAAGTTCATGCAGTTTGAATCTCGGAAAGCATTACATAAATTGGGACAGAGGGAGTAATATTTTTTTGCTTACGTACATGAACACAAGAAAATAAGTAAGAAATCCACTTTTTTTCCTGAAACTGTTTTCTAAGAAAACATTCTCCTTCATACCAAACACACCCTAGATGTCCATACACAGAAACAAGACGCAATTCTTGATCATGTTTCAAGACTACTCTGTCCTTGCTAGGGGTGTTCTAAATGGAACATACAAGAGCAGGAGAATCAACATCCATGCATGTTCGACTTCACTAAGATCCATCACTACTTAGATACTGCAATCAAAAGTTAAAAAATCCAATGAAAGAACAGAACACTACCTGCGCAAGATCTCGGTCTGTAACCAAGGCTATACAAGCAGACAGATACTGGCACAGAATGGCAGCAAAATTGAACAAGAGTACTAGCATGATCAAATCAAACCCGAATCGGGCTCCTCCATCAACTATTGCAGACCATTTCCCAGGATCAACATAGCCAACTGTAATCAGCAGCATCGGCACAGAAGCAGAAAGTATCCGTTGAATCATGCTGGACTGCTGCCTATAATCTATAGTCCGAGTTTCAGATTCCATAATTTTATTCAGTCAACTAGCACAACCACATTACTAAGCAACCTGTTTGACATGAACAAGCTCAATAATTACAATGCCAATCAGTGAAGCTCCTCCCACACAGCCGGATAAAGCCAGATACCTAACCCCTCGTAATCTCTGGAGAACTGCAAGCAAGTTAGCACCCGAAAGCAATGGACACAAAAAAGTTGACAAGTGCACTTTACTATGCTGATGGTCTTTTCGAGCTGCTAAATCAACCAACTCCAAACAAGAAATTTGACAAGTGCGCCTTATAACGATGATAGTCTTTTCAAGCTGCTAAATTCACCACAGTAAATGCTTTCGCATCCGCTAACAACCCGATTGCCTATTCTGATTTCTGAAAGAGTAGAATACCAAAACTTCAGGCAAATGTCCAAAATTTATAGATACAAAAAAAACTAGGCAACCATGAGAATCAGACACTAAACACAGCTGGAGAAAGCAACAATAATCAAATTAAAACAGTATATATGTTAATACCAGTTAGAAGACAAAAATGCTGAAGTGCATAAACTACCAAACAGAACAAAATTGGATCTTTCACAACCTAATACATATCATCAATACATCAACACTGTCCTGTAGTGCAAGAAACATGGATCACCTAAAAAATGGCCCCAAAAAAAAAAAAAAAAAAAAAAAAAAAGAAACCTTCACTGAGATTATAAACCAACCCAACATTACTCATATATCTCAAAAAATAAAGAAAACTTAATTAGAAGTAAACAAAAGTCAACTTGCCAAAAAAAAAGGGAAGCAAATGTACAAGTTACAGCCTGGCATCTTAAAGCTAATCATGCTTGTTTAACAAAAATCTCCTGCATTTTGACACACAAGTTTTAAAATAAAATTAAAAACAAAATTAAAAAACTTCATTTTGACTTCAAAAGTAATACTTTTCAAGAAAAGAAAGAGAAGTACAAATGAAACACCTTCTCCTCTACAACCATCTAGATCTTCATTACACAAACAAACAAACAAAAAAACCATCAAATTAATCTTAAATTAAAAAAAAAAAAAAAAAAAAAAAACCTAAAACAATACTTTTTGTGACAAACCATCTCAAGAAATCAAAACAACAAGCTAAAAAAACAGATTTCTTTTTTCCAAGATCTGATATAAACTTGACCTATAAAGACCAAAAAAAAAATTTCAAGATTTCAAAACAGATAATCCCTATACATAAAACTAAACATACCCATAACTGAAAAATAAAGAAATAATAATATATAACATACATGTCATAAAAAATATAGACAAGTGGCTATAGACCATTAGGGTTATCCCTTTTTTTTTTCTATACCTTGTAAAATAGTTTCCTTCTTTGTTGTTGTTCTCTATATATATTTCAGTGCACAGAGTTCAGATCAGAGGCTTTTACAGAAGCACTAATATCTATATATATACTAAAAAGAAACCCCTAGTGATATAGATAGAACAAAGATAAAAAAGAACCTGTATCTACATAATACATATCCTAGAGAGATGGGAAGTTATGGTATGTGAGCTGTGAAGACTGTAGAAAGAGAATATATATTATAAATATTTATACAATATATATATATATATATATATATATATTAAGCTCATGGAGGGGGGTGGATTAGGGGGTGAGTAGGGTTCTTAAAGCTATCTTGAAGAGAGAGAAAAGTTGAGGGAGTTTCACTTCACTAATGTGAGTCAAAAGTTATAGGAAGATTGATAGAGAGAGAAAAGTGAACTAAAAAGATAATTTCATTTTCTTTATAATTATCTTTTCTCTTTATAATTTCTTTTCATGTACTTTCTTTTTTTTGGTTTTCTTGTTTGATTGAACTAAATAGTGCTTAGCTTTTTGTCCTTTTTTTGTTTTCGAAAGATGCACGTCGTGACGTGACCTTGCATAGGAAGGTATAGAGGTCGCAGATTAGGATAAAAGGTTAATGAATAGTTGAGCAGTGTCTCGTTTTTTGGTTGGGGAAATTTGGTGGTAGTCTGGAACACTGTGTATGTCGTAGTCCTAGCGTTATTTTTGTAGTTTCTTGCTTTTTGATTACTGTTATCATCTGTTATTTATTGTGTTTCATGTGTCGCACTATTTCGTTTTTGCTGTTGTTTCTTTTCTGAATGATCTTTACTGCTTCATGTTCTCTTCACTGCATCTTTCCTTTTCTTCATAACTGTTTTGATTTGCTGCATTTGAGTCGAGGGTCTTTCGGACACAATTTCTCTACCTCCATGAGATAGGAGTAAGGTTTGCATACCCTTTTACTCCACTTATGAAATTTTACTGGGTATATTGTTGAGTTATGAAAGCAAGTCAATGAATTTGGGAGAGATTAAGGCATCATTTGTGTCTATACAATGAACGTCCTAATTTTAATTATTTAAATCACAGTCATTAAGTTTGTTTGGTTTTCTATGTTTGAATCTCAATCATTTAAGTAATGGGTTTGAATAGAAGTAAATGATTAAGATATGTAACAAAGTCTTAATATTATTAAGGCGTTTATTTAAGAATTTCTACAAAGATTATAATTCACCAATTTCATCCATGTACTGCTACCTCCGCCATTGCCAACCACCATTTTTGCTGCCAACCATTATCAACTCTCACCACCTACTATCGCTGCCAACCACTACAATAGTCGCCACCATCACTTGCTACCATTTACAATCATCACCACCAACCACCTGACAACAAAATCCATAAATCGCTACTGATAATCACGACCATCAGCCCTTAATACAATGTACGTGATTTTGTAAGGATTTGTTCAGATAATTCCTATCATTCGAACAAAACTGTCCCAATTTAACTAAAGAATCATATGTGAACTAGGTCATAATATACATTCTTGAAGAAAATGATTATTTATTTCTATAAATATGACTTGTCTATATTGGTGACGGCCAATCTCATTCTCTTTTAGATTATAATTACTCTTAGAGGAAAGTTTTTCTTATTTATCTTCGAGTATCCTTTGTCTATGTTTATAACAGATGAAAAATTCTACTTATTTCTCTCCACACTGAGTATCATTTTCTATATATAACTTGAAGATTTAATTCAATTTATCTTCAAAATTCGATAAAATAGTGTTACTTTTAAATAGTCTTGTAAATATAAAGCATTCTCGATGTTTTGATTGGTTCGATTCTTTTATATTAAAAATAGAAAATATTTTTTTTTAAATAGTAAATTGTGATGAGGAGTGAAAAGTGTAGTTAAACTGCAGAACTTAAAAATTATTTGTCGTAGAGAACATAAGCAGCTACTTAACTTTCAGTAACTTTTAGAGTATAATGAGTTTTAAGTCCTAAAAATATAAAATGTATAGACATCATAAATATTGATTGGATTACTGGGAGATTTTGTTTCTTTATTCAATCGGTTGTGTAATCAAATGAGAATACATGATCCAATGAAAGTTAAAGGAAAAAAAATATATCACACAAAAGTACTTTCGTTTTGATGGCTTCTTATTGAATGGAAGAAAGAAAAATAGTTTTGTTTTGATGGCTTCTTATAGAATGAAAGAAAGTTTTGTTGGAATTTGGACTCATGTTAATTGGTTATAGCCTGAAAGGATAGTGACGTGGCTCAAGTGGTGGATTAATAAAAGACCTAATATTAAATTGTTATGTGTGTGGATAAGCTGGGCCCAATAACTATTGGCCTATGATGGGTAGGCACTCTTTATAAATTTAGGTCAATCCCCCTCCCTAGCTATGAGAAAACCCTAACATATTATGTTTTTGAATACGTGGTATAGTGGTTGACGTCCTATCGGTCGAGATAGTTAGTGGATCATGGAAGTTAGTCTTAGGCTTAACCGTTGATTGCTACCGCTACACCAACAATGGAGATGAATGTTACGCTTTCTTTATTCTGTCTCAAGATTATGTTTATAATTGTGTCTTAATCTCTATTATGGCTATGAATTAATTATCTTACAAGTTTTACTTTTTTCTCTTTGGATATCAGTTGTTTATATCCGTAATATATGGAGAATCATATCTATTTCTCATGGATAACACTTATCTAAATATGTATAACACTTTGCATATCGGGAAACAACAACATATCCAGTGTAATTCCACAAGTGAGATCTGGGTAAGGTAAGGTGTGCACAGAACTTACTCCTACCTTTGTGGGTAGAGAGGTTGTTTCCGATAGACCCTCGGCTCAAAGGAAGTAATCCAACCTGTAATGAAAGGAAAATACAACAGCAAAAGGCAGACAAAAGGAAAATGCCAATGCTCTCCTATCCCACAGAAACAAAGGGAAAAAATTCTCCTTTTGGCGCTTTGATTATCATGAAATTCAAATTTCTTGTAGGGCCCTCATGGATTTCTTGAGCGCGTAGAGTAATATTTCATGGATTTTGTCATCTCATCATGCATTAAGTATGACATTACTTTAAGATGTAATGAAGCTCACAAAATATAATGAATGTGAGCGATAAAAACGAGGTCGGTGACTTCAAATGAACACATAGCACCAAGGAGTTTACAGGCTACAACCGCACTCCTATCATCTGTCCTGACAACAAGAAAGGACCTTTCAACTGAACAAGGTGAGTCATCTGATTTTTCTCTTCCTAGCATTGTCAAGATTTAGATGAAACTAGGTTTTTTTAGAATGCAACTAATATTGATGTGAAGCTAATACTGAAACAGATTTAAGAAAATTTAATCGACCATTAAACATATGGTTATCAGTATATCTCAACAAAGGTTTTTTAATGTATATTTGTTGCTACCGAATAAGGATCTTTTTTAATCAAGTAATTCTCTTTATTACAGTCTCGTGTGTGCTTTACACATGCAATGTTCTCGAATTTTGTAAGGATCGTTTGGGTTTCTATTAGCTAGATAAAGAGAGTTTAATCTTAGCTCAATGATCATATATGGGTTAGTCTTATTTATTGTCACGCCCCGAACCATAGCCTGGGCGAAACACGGCACTCGGTGCCTTACTACATGTGACCGAGCGAGCAACATGGCTTGCTGAATCATCATGAGGCATAACATGAGCGGAATTTAACGTGAATGCATGATGAGCCTTTATAAAATGCAATAAGTCATAATACTTAATCAAAATACTTGTTTAAACATGAGTGCGGAAATAACATGAATGAGCCAAAATGGCTATACGACTCGAAAGTGTGACATGACATAACTGACTTATCTAGTCTATGAAACCTCTAACATAAGTCTGAACATGGAAAACATACTCGGCGACAAGGCCCCCAGCATACCTTAGATGCATAGCTAATCATAAAATAAAGAGTTGACTAAACCCCGAATGAGATGGGGCTCGCCAATAAGCTGATACGAATGCTGTCCTACTGAGCAGATGCGTCATCCTGTAAATTAGTACCTGCATCGTGAAATGCAGGCCCCCGGGCAATAAAAGGGGACGTCAGCACATTGAATGTACTGGTATGTAAAGCAACTGAAAGAATTAACATGGGACATGAAAATAACATAACAGAGACTGAGCTGAAACATGATCATGAACATGAGTACATATACATATATAACATGTGTAAAGTATCGTGAGTAGGGAGAGCAGTAAATATAACCGACAACATGGTGCCTTGAGTACACTTGCGTCCTACCAGCAGAACACTCATACCTTGCTAGGGACATGAGATTTAATAATATTATGAAAGGATCCAGTCATTATGAGAGATCGTCCTAAGCATGGGTGGAGCAATCCTCATCCTACGGTGGCTACGTAGTTTCAGGCTGTTTGAAGCCTTCTCAGTAATTAATGCAACTCCCAAAAACATGAACATGTAAAATAAGTGGCACTTGCTGCCCATGATTTTCATGAATATAACTTGCTTGTACATGGATATCATGAAATAACTTGTAAACGTGGTTTCATGAAATAACCATTTTAACTAAAACATGCATGCAAGAACCCATGGAATACAAGATATGAGTTTTCATGGATTACGGACTGATTCTCAATAATCATATGGAGTTATTAAGAACACAATGATAGAATAATAGCAATTCATACATAATATAATCATTGCCATGGACCTAGGGTTATCATGAGCATGGTATAGAACTAGGTTTAGTAGAGAATTATAATTTATGGATTTTGAGGCGTGGGGAAGAACAATGATGTTCCCACACGTATATAGTAACTACATACACAGGTAATGCTCCAAACTTGAATTAAAGATTTTAACTTTGAAGAAGATTTCCAAAATCTTGAATTCTTGAACCTTGAGATGGGTTTTCTTGAAAACTCTAGTTTAGGAACAATGATTTCTTGCTTAGATTATTAGAGTATATGTTAGAATTGAGTTGGAAGGGTTTGGATTGACTTACCTTGATGTTTTGGATTGTTGCTAGGGCTTAGAATTGTGAATAATGAAATAAAAGAACTCAAGACTTGAATTTATACAAAAGTGAGGCGGAAATTATATGGATATATTATACGGTCCGTATAAAGTTATACCGTCCATATAATATGACCATATTTTATCATGGCTGAAAACAGAACGTCGATTTCAAGTTTCATGAAGCAAGGACGAGTTATACGGTCCGTATAATATGACCATATTTTATCATGTCTGACAACAGAACGTCGATTTCAAGTTTCATGAAGTAAGGACGAGTTATACGGTCCATATAAAATTATATGGGCCGTATAACAAGTTCGTATAACATGACCAGTGAACGGACTGCTCTGTAATCCTTCAGTAAAATGGCCATAACTTTTTGTACAGATGTCCCCTTGACCCCATAATATGCCGTTGGAAAGGTATTTCAAAGGGCTACAACTTTCAAGAAGGAAATTTTCACAAATTCCTAACGTTAGTACCAGAAAACAGGCCATAAGTACCACATCGGAATTTGACTTAGGCAATTTGAGTTCTTAAGACTTTACTTTTTGGTTTGACTTCAAAACGACTATTTGTCACCGGAGTTCATCCCAAATAGATTCGTATAGTTAAAATATAACCTTTATACTAGATTCATACATTCATACCTAATTCGGATTTACGGGATGTTACATTTATTTTTTCTATAGATATAATATTTATAATTGTAACGGTCAGTTTCATCCTCACCTAGATTATAATATATCTCCTTGGAGGATAGTCTAACCTACTTGTCTTTGGATATCCATTTGTCTATATTTGTAACATATGAAAAATCCTATTTATTTCTCTCCAAATATTACTGGTTTATATATCTACAGTCTGCAGCTCCTCAAAATGAATAAGTATAAATATTACAACAGATTAAAAAAGGTTTAAATGTCTGATAAACTGTAATCATATAATGTGATAACTCTTTCATGGTTCAAATTAAAATAATTCATTTTATATATATTGTTGTGTCTATATATGCTAGAGAAAAAGCTCATGAATAGGACAAAGGAGGGGGTGAATTATGGAGGTGAGTAGGGTCTTAAAGCTATCTTGGAGAGAGAATAGACGAGGCGGCTTCACTTCAGTAATGTGAGTTAAAAACTATGGGAGAGAGAGAAGAGTAAACTAAAAGATACTTTCATTTTCTTCATTATTACTTTAATAGTAATAAATTAAGATTAAAGAATAAAAAAGATATATCGTTAACTCAAATTTTCCTTTTGTTCGTTTTTACATGTTGAAGATAAATGACAAGGAATAAATGTATTAGACAAAAGTAATTTCGTTTTGGTGAGTTTAATAAAGCAAGTCCTTTTACAGTCATGATTCGCGTGCTTTATACGTGCATTATACGTGATTTTGTAAAATATCGTTTGGATGATTATGTAATCTAGATTATAACATACCGCATGAATTTTTTATAGATATAACTTGTCTATTTTAGTAACAACCAATCTCATTTTCATCTAGATTATAATTAATCCACGGAGGAAAGTTTTTCCAAATACGTTGTCTATATTTATAACAGATGAAAAATTCAATTTATTTTCTCCACATAGTGTTTTGTCTAATATAATTTAAAGATTAAATTTAGTTTATCTTCAAATTCGACGAAAATAATATTACTCTTAAATAGTGTCTTAAATATACATTGGGAGATTTTCTTCATTTATTCAGTCATTGTACAGTGAGAACATCTATTCAATCAAAGTGAAAAGAATAACTTCTGGGATCCGACAAAGTGGCTGACGTTTTTGCACAACAAGGATAGAAATCATCATCAAACAACCAACAAGTCTTTTTGAGGAATGAATGCTACTGCTAGACCAAGAAGAACAAATATTGCTAAATTTTTTTTTTTTTTTTGGTTTGTAATATTTTAGCTAAATTTGGGAACCTTAGGACCCGTTTGGCCATAAGAATTAATTCATTTTTTTTCAGATTTTTTTTGACTTTTTTCAAAAATTAGTGTTTGACCGTGAAAATTCCAAATGAAATTTGAAAAACAACCAAAATCTTGTTTTTCACTTTTTTCACAACCAAACCTTGTTGTAAAAGTATATTTCAACAACAAATTACTACTTGCAAAAACTATGGCCAAACACAACTCCAACTTCAAAATTTCAAAAAAAAGTGAAAATGTTTTCAGTTTCTATGGCCAAACACCTACTTAGTTTTATGCACTCCTGCACAATAATTACTTAGCTTATCTATAAATAAATAAATAAAATTTATTACCAAAAAAAGTTAAAAGGAATAAGTACAATGATAAAGGTTTCGTTTTGAAAACCACAAAATAAAACCAATATATATAATAATAATAAATATTATATATTTAGCAAAGTAAAATAACAACACTTGAAAATAAATATTACTACAATAATATGTTTAGCAAATATGACTTGAGTCGTCTTAAAGATCATCTAAAAAACTATTTCAAGAATGCCAAATGTTTCGCATTAAACATGCCCATCTCTAATATTATAGTTAGAGGATACAAAAATCAACAAAATTAAATTAATACCAGCAAGTTAGACAAAAGAGAAATATTTCTTAAAAAATTTGAACAAAGAGATATGAGAAAGTAGAGTAATATTGGGGACAAATACTTGAAGAAGAGAAAATGTTGGGGTGTCTAAGGTTGAAGCTGTTAGAGGGGCTATTTATAGTGTTTTTCAAGTGTTGAGAAAATGACTAGTGTCTTTGACACTCATCAAAGAAGATGCCACCATACATTATTGGCATGACACTTGCTGTCTATGTGGCCAAATCTTTAAAATATCACAACAGTGAGTTCTCATTGATCGGTGAACTCCGATTCTGTGGTTGTTGCTGTTGTTGAGGGTTTTGGTTGTTGAAATCCTCCCGATGCTGCTTGCTGAATCTAGTGAAGCTGGAATCCAAGCAGTTATTTAACTTTCGCTAACCTTTAGAGTATGCTAGGCTTAACCATTGAGCCACATCTCATTTCTGCCTGATCCAGGTCCTCGCACGGCGTACACGGTCCATTCAGCCCATTCACCGACTTGGGGCTGAAGATATTTATTTGTTTAGCATGTGTTTTCTCCAATTTACCCTTGAGAGATATATTATAAATAGCTATGAATTGTGGTGGTAGATTCTCATCTTCTTTACCCTAATATTGTCGTTCTACTCTCTATGTCTCTCTCCACTTCTCTATAATGAGCTTTCAGTCCTAAAAAAATAAAATTGATTGGATTATTGAGAGATTTTTTCTTTAATCAATCGGTTGTGTAATTACATGAGAATACATGGTCCAATGATAGTTAACGAAAGAAATATATTATACAAAAGTAGTTCCGTTTTGGTGGCTTATTCATTGAATGATAGAAACGTTTGCTTATTTCTCTTTAAAAATCAGTTGTTTATATCTATAACGGATGGAGAATCCTATTTGTTTCTCTTCAGATATCACTTGTCTAAATATGTGACACTTTACACCAGGAAACAAATAAGTATAAAAATAGAAACAAATTTAAGAAAAGTTAATCGACCACTAAACCTATAGTTTTAAGTATATCTCGACAGAGGTTGTTTAGTTTTTGTCAAGTTGCTACCGAATATGGATTTTTGGGGTGAGGTGGATGGGGTTCTTAAAGCTATCTCGAAGAGAGAGAAAGGGTGAGGGGGTTTCACTTCACTAATGTGAGTCAAAAGCTATGGTTATATAGTTTCATTTTCGTTTTCTCTTTGTAATTTCTTTTAATGTGCTTCATGTATTTTTTTGTTTTGTTGTTTATTTTTTATTTATTGAGTTATGGTAAGCTAGCCAATGGATTGGGAGATATTAAGGTCTCCATGCACTTAATGAACATCTTAATTTTAGTTATTTAGATCAAGTCATTAAATATATCTGTAATAGCCATTATCATTACTGGCCACACTTACAATCACCACCACAAATCACCTTACCACAACAATCATCAATCTCTACCGACAATCACCACCATCAATAACCAATATCTTAAATACACAATATTTTCATTGGGGGGTTTGCTTCTTTTATTCAGTCAATAGTATAATCGTATGAGAACATCTATTCAATCAGAGTTAAAGGGATAGCTTCAGGGATCAAACACAACTTCAGGGATAGAAACAAAGTGGTTGGCGTTTTGGCACAGGAAAGAGCAAAATCATCACCAAACAACCAATAAGTCCTTTTGAGAATCCATTGTTTTGGTTGCAAGGAATGCTACAACAAGACCAAGATGGACCTTATATTACTAAAAAAATTCTTCTTTAATTTGTAATAATTTAGCTAAACTTGGGAACCTTAGTGTTATGCACTCTATATAATGACTACTTCTCTGATCTATGAATAGATATCGTTTATTACCAAAAACAAAAGTGAAAAAATAAGTACAACATATAAAAGTAGCTTCGTTGGTGAGTTGCTCACTAATATGAAGAAGATAATTTTAATCAAGCTAGTTTCTTTTTTACGATTACGACTCACATGCTTTATACGTGCAATGCACGTGCTTTTGTAAGGATCTATTTGGATAATTCTTATCTGTAAACAAAAAACTGTCCTATTTTAGCTAAAGGATCATATGTGAACTAGATTATCATATACCTTCTAGAAGAATTTCTAAATATAAATTGTCTAAATTGTTTTCATTATTTTTTTATTTCTACTCAAATATAAAAGAACTTCGATTGAAGTAATAAGAATATTGAAATGAGTTAGACAAAAAAAGAAGTGACTTTGACAAAAAAGTCTAAATTGGTAGCGGTCAATCTCATTATCTTTTAGATTATATATAACTACGTTCCTCCCCACGAATATATTTTATTGTTTAGGGGGAATTACGCTTTAGGTATCAGCACTATTTATCTTCGAGTATCCGATGTCTATCAAAAACATATGGAAAATTCTTATTATCTCTCTCCAAATAGAGTATCATTTATCTATATATAATTTAAATATTTAATTGAGTTTATCTTCAAATTCAATAAGTTATATCCTAAAGAGATGGGGAGTTATGGTGTGTGACTTGTGAGGACTGTAGAAAGAGAAACAATATATATATATAAATATTTATACAACATATATTTATATGTGTGTGTATCAAGCTAATGGAGGGAGAGCTTTGGGGTGGGGTGTATTACGGGGTGGGCAGGGGTTCTTAAATCTATCTTGAAGAGAGAGAAAGTTGAGGAGGTTTCACTTCACTAATGTGAGTCAAAAACTATTGGGATAGAGAGAGAGAAAAGTGAACTAAAAGATAGTTTCATTTTTCTTTATTATTTCTCTTTGTAATTTCTTTTGATGTAGTTTCTATACTTTTTTTGGTTTTCTTATTTGTTTGAAGAAACTAATAGTGCTTAGCTCTTTATCTTTTTTGGCTTCGAGAGATGCACGTCGTGACATGACCTTATATATGAGGATATAGAGATTGTAGATTAGGGTAGAAGGTTAGGGGTAAGTTGTTGTCTCGCTTTTTGGCAGGGTAGGCTTGGTGATAGTCTGGAGCATCGTGTCTGTCATAGTCCTAGCATTATTCTTGTAGTTTCTTGCTTTTTGATTACTGTTACCTTCTATTGTTTATTGTGTTTCGATTAATGTACTATTTCGTTGTTATTATTGTTCCTTTTCTGAATGTTCTTTACTGCTTTCCTTATTAGTTGTCATGTTTTCTTCACTATCATATTTCCTTTTTTCATAACTGCTGTAATTTGTTTCGTAGAGGGTCTTCCATAAAAACTTCTATATACCTCCAAGCTGTAGGCTTGCATATTCTACCCTCCTGCACTCCATGGTAACGTCCAAATCCACTCCTCAAAGTGAGAAAGTGTACACAGCCGTATGCAATATAATTTACCCAATTATGAGTCGGTGTCGAATCCCACAGGGAACAATATACTGGGCGATCAAGCAAGTAAGGAATTATCACTTTCTACGCTAAGCCAAACACTTTTTCAATATTTGGTTTTTGATTTAAAAACTAACAAAGACAAAACTAACCTAGAAAGCAATTAAAATGATCAAAGGCCACAAGCTTGGATACAAGAAAATTTACACTCAAGTAACGATCCAATGTATTTCACGATTTTACAACTAAGAGCAAGTTCACGCTAGTAGGTAATGATTTCTAAGATCTCATTGAAAGTCTTCCAAATAAATCAATAAATTTCACTCTAAGCTCTTCCAAGCCTTAGAGTGTGTAGTTAGCACAATCAATTTAACCTCAAGTTAACTTTCCTATTCCTAGCTCAAGTTATTAGATGGGTTAAAAGCCCCAAATCCTTGTTAACTAATCTTTCCCAACCTCATACCTCTTCCGAGCTCAGGTAGGGTTAGCTAATCTCTTAAGAAGATTAAAGAACGAGATTAGTTAAAGAAACAATGACCCACTTTCATTAGAAATAAAAATCATTCAATACATAAGCATAATAAGAGTTTCAGTCCAAACTTTAACAATATATATTTCTATAAACAGGTTTCAAGTAAAGGAATGAAATACTGCACTCTTAAATATTCAATACAAAACAAGGAATTGAAGAAAGGTTTAAGAAATTTATCATTAAATTGCATCAATCTTCCCCTCCAATGGTGTACTTGATGAACCCTAGCTTCGAGACTCCCAAAAGATGGGGGAAATTTCAATCTTCCTCTTATAATTCGAAAGTCAAAATATGACAAAATAAGCCCCTAATTATCCTATTTACAGATCTGGCTATTTTTTGCACTTTTAGCCACTTTTCTCTCATTCTTCAATTTGACATCTTTTTTACTTGGTTTTTGATCACTTTAAATCACATAAAACCCGTAAAGACATTAAATGCACTAACCTAGTCAAAAGTCAAAGATTAAAATAATCAAAATACCAACCTATCACTCCAAGCTTGGATACAATGGAGTAATCATTTGTTTCTATACAATGAACGTCTTAATCTTAATTATTTAAATAATGAGTTTCAATAGAATTAAATGATTAAGAAATGTAACAAAGTCTTAATATCATTCGAGATCAGTGACTTCAAATGAACACATAGCACCAAGGAGTTTACAGACTGCAACCACACTCCTATCATCTGTCCAGACAACAAGAAAGGACCTCTCGAGTGAACAAGGTGAGTCATTTGAATTTTCTCTTCTCAGCATTCTCAAGATCCAAACGAAACTAGGTTTTTTTAGAATGCAATTACTATTGATGTAAAGCTAATACCGAAACAAATTTAAGAAAAGTTAATCAACCATTAAACCTGTAGTTATCAATATATCTCGACAAAAGGTTGTTTAAATTATATATGTTGCTACCGAATAAGGATCTTTTTTAATCAAGCTACTCTCTTTGTTACAGTCACGTGCGTGCTTTACACGGGCAATGCTTGTGAATTTTGTAAGGATCGTTTGGGTTACTATTAGCTGGATAAGAAGAGTCTATTTTTAGCTCAATGATCATATATGTAGGGCTGAGCATGTAATTGAAGAAACTGTCTTGGAAAAAATACTCATATTCGATTTTACAAAATAATACCGTTCGAATTTGGTAATATTCTAAATTAAAGGCCATTAATAATAGCCCATGCATCAATGCCCATCATAAGTTCAGCCAAAATAAGGAACCAAACCAAACCAGCATATACAATACACCCACCATACTCCTCTGTATAACATTCAAGAACCCTTCTTCTACTACTCTTCTCTATATAAAAACGCCCACTATACTTCTCACTTCTCAGTTCTCTATTTACTCACACCATAGTCATTATGTTTAGTGTGTAATTGAAGAAACTGTCTTGGACTCAGTTTTGTGAATCGAAATATTCTTTTAGAGGTAATTTGCACAGTATATCTCTTTGGCTTCTGGTTATGCAGAACTTAATTTTAATTTAGTGCACACCACCACTTTTACTAGTAAAATAGTTTTGCAAGGAAGACTCAGTGTTGTGTGTCCCAACTTAAAGCGGCTATCCATGTTTTAATCTTTCTTCTTCTGAGTTGAGTTCTGAAATACAGTGAGGTTCTTGTAATGTAATACGGTGGAATTTGACTTCAATATGGTATTACCGAATACCGTACCGAACCGAAGTTTGAAAGTTCGATATTTGATATCTACTTTCAATTACCGATTACCGAATTACCGAACCCGAACTTTGAAAATACCAAACGTCACCCCTATTATGGCTTAGGCTTATTTAGTTTTGCTATAGATATAGTATTTATAATTATAACAGTCAGTTTAATTCTCACCTAGATTATGATATATCTCCTAGGAGGAAACTATAACCTACTTGTCTTTGGATATCCATTTGTCTATATTTGTAACATAAGAAAAATCCTGTTTATTTCTCTCCAAATATCACTTGTTTTTATATATATAGACACACACACACAATCAGCAGTTCCTCAAAACGAATAAGAATAAATATTACAACGGATTTCAAGAAAGTTAAATATCATAAATGTGATAACTCTTTCATGGGTCAAATGAAAATAATTCATTTTATATGTATCAATGTATTTTATTTTATTATTTTGAGATGAGGGGATTTCACTTCACTAATGTGAGTTAAAAGTTATAGAAGAGAGAGAAGAGTGAACAACTAAAAGACAGTTTCGTTTTCTTTATTATTACTTTAATATTAATAATTAAGATTAAAGAATAAAAAAAGATATAATTTACTCAAATTATCCCTTTATTCGTTTTTACATGTAAAAGATAAATATGACAAGGAATAAGTGTATCGGACAAAAGTAATTTCATTTAGTTTTTTAAAAAATTACAGCTCAAGGGGCTATTTTATAAACAATAAAAACATAATGTCTTGCAACAAAACCAAAAAAGAAATCCTAGTCTAGTAAATAACGAAGGAAAGCTAAAAACCCCTAGATTAGAAAGTAAAGTTGTAACGACCCGTTTGGTCATTACGTGCGTTTTGACCCTTTTCCCCCGTTGACCCTCTCCCTAGCCGCGCTAGAGTGCTTTCGACTCGCAGGGATGGGCGACACGGTTCCCGAGGTCATCGGGCTAGTTTTGATAGGATGTGAAGAAGTTAGAACCTTAAAGTGAAAATATTTGACCAATAGTTGACTTTTGGGTAAATAGACCTTCTTGGGAATTCCGTCGATTCCCTAAGGTCCGGAGGGTCGATTATGACTTGGTGGGATGTTTGGTTTGATTCCCGAGGCATTCGGGAGCGTTTTGTACCTTTGGTTGGGAAACTCGTTTTAGCCGTCGGGGGCGATCGAGCCGGCGTGACCTCCGTTGAAGATTCCGAGGTCACGGTTGAGTTCGTAGCGTGTTTTTACATGTGTCTGCATGTTCAGTTTGTATCCGGGGAGGTCCCGGGGATGCTCGGGTTTTGAGGAAACTTGCGAAACCAGATTTTCTAGTTTTGTGGTGTTTCCACCTCTGCGAGAGTGTTTCCGCCTCTACGAGTCAGCCCATGCGGGAGACTCGGCCCGCAGACGCGAGTGCTAAGTCAATTAATGAGGTCCGCCTCAATGGACGGTTATTCGCCGAGGCGGGATCGCGTAAGCAGGTTCTTCTCCGTGTAAGCGGGAACCGCTGAACAAAATTCCCTTATTTTTCCATTTCAAACCATTCTTCTCCAATTCACTAAATTGGATACCTAGAGACTTCTAGAGGTGATTAGAAGTGCATTTAGAGTTGAATCATCTTTGGGTAAGTTTCTTTGGCCCTAATTTATGTTTATTTACTGTCTAAGTTAGAATCTATGATGAATTAAAGGGGTTAGTTGGAAAGTGAGTTGTAAACTCTAAGTTGTCATCTTAAAATCATTATGCTTTGGAAATGAGTTTTTGTTGGTAAATCTTGTTTAATCTAGTCAGGAATTCTTAGATTCAGTAGTTACTAAGTTGAATCATTTTAAATTTCTTGGATTATGAATATGGAAAGTTAGGGTTTCTCTCTAAATTGGGCGTTTTTTAATTAAATGTTGGAATTGACGATTAATTGAGCTTAGCTAGTAATTGAGGGATAGTATTATACTTCCTAAGTGTTGATTAACCAATTTTTACTCGAAAATTGTGGGCCCGATTTTCCTCTTTAAAAGGGTTACCTCCGATTCGAATAGTATTGTTGCAATATAGGTATCGTTAGTCTTCTTTTCTAATATAGAATGCGTTGTTGAATAGAGTTCGAACATTCGGAAGCTCTCCTATGGCAAAAGCGCTTCGTGTTGATAGTTCGTGAACCCGCCGATCGAGGTAGGTTACGGTTTACCTTTCGGTTAGACTCTAATTAGTGAAGCATACGTAGAAGTTAGATATTGACGGGGAAAGCATGCTAGGCTTTCAGGTATGGAGTTGGGATGGAATTCTATTAGGTTGGTTATTGTGGTTTGTGGGCTTGTCGCCTTGTTGTATGATTGGGCTTGTCGCCTTATTTGCTATGTTGTGACTTGAGTTTGCATTCATCTCTCTCTTGTTATATTATTTATCATTGGAAAAAGGAAGAATCATGAGATTAGGCTTGAACTATGATGTGTGCTTATGATAAGACACAAATGAGATTTTGATTATGATATATTGTTGATTATGATATCTTGCATGGCATACACTCTCATTTCATACGATGCATTGATATGAACTGTGACTTGGTACTGATGATGATAAGTAAGACAAAGGAACATCCGAGGTCTTTGCCGGATTGTGTAAAAGAGATGAGAATTCGTGATCCGAGGTTGTTATCGGAGCGAAATGTGTTATACTCGCTGCACGAGTTTCTTCCAGGATGAGGGTGTACATGCACTCTGCGGGTCCCCCATGGGTCATGGCTATTGAGACATAGAGGTTTCCGTCTGTAGCATGTGTGTACAGGTTTGAGGTATTTGGCCAGTGCATTGCATTGCATAGGCATTCACTCTTACGTCCATTCTTCATTGTTGATTTTTACATGGCATTGATATTGAGTTGATCTCATTGTTGATTTGCTTCGTGAACTTTCTTGATTGCTTATATGTCTACTTGTTGATTCTTTCTTCATATATGTGAACTAATTATTGTCGGCCTATGATACCTACCAAGACATGTGTTTGTCGATGCTACCTTGCTGTACTCTTTTGTGAGTGCTGAGTTTGCTACAGGATCCACGTCAGCCCCTCATGAGTGATTCCCGAGGCTTCTTGTACGAGTTTCCAGGGTGAGCCATGTTCCAGATTCGCAACCTGGAAAACTTTTCTTTTATGATATATGTCCTTCTGTTTGGAGAAAGTATTTCAACCTCTTATGTAGTTTATAGTGGCTCTTGTACTGTATTTAGATCAGATTTTGGGTATGTTGTATAAGTATTCCGCACTTAGTATTTTATTTACATATTGAGACTGCTTAAAAAAAATCTATTTCCTTTTTGGTATGCTTAAAATGAATGTGGGTTAAGAGAAGGGTTCGCCCACCAAGAGGGTTAGTGTGAGTGGCCTACTCGACCCACGAGTTGGGTCATGACAAAAGTCCCATTGCTGCAGATCAAAGTTGTGTCCATTTCCAGCTTGCAACATTTTTTCTTTGTCCTAATTTGAGCTCGATGATGCTAATGATGGTGAATTGAAGCTGAATAGTTTTGAGATTGTTCATGAATCGACAGTTGTTGCTGATGAGAGCAAGTCTCTGAGTAACTTTTGTGATGGAACCTCTTCTTGATTTCGATCGTGTTTCGCTAATTTTGGTGAGTTGCGATCATCCACATCAGGAAATAAATTTTAATCAAGCTAGTCTTTTTACGATCACGACTCGCGTGCTTTATACGTGCAATGTACATGATTTTGTTAAAATATTGTTTGGATGATTTCTATATATCAGGTAAAAAAAAGTGTCCAAATATTGTTTGGATGATTTCTATATATCAGGTAAAAAAAAGTGTCCAATCTAGCTAAGGAATCATATCTGATCTAGATTATAATAGATCTTCTTGATTTTTTTTTTTTTTTTTTTTTATACAGATATACCTTGTCTATTTTAGAAACGACCTATCTCATTTTCATCTAGATAAATCAATGGAGGAAAGTTTCCCAGAATACGTTGTCTATATTTATAATTGATGAAAAACACTATTTATTTTCTCCACATGTTATTTGTCTAATATAATTTAAAGATTTAATTTAGTCTATCTTCAAATTCGACGAAAATAATACAACAACAACATAATATGGAATGGAGGGTACAACAACAACATGAAATCCACAAAGTGGGTCTTGGTAGGGAGAGTGTATTTGTATCTTATCCCTACCTTGAGAGGTAGATAAGTTGTTCCGGTAGACTCTCGACACAAGAACAACAATTCAAAGCAGTATAAAAGACATGACAAAATACTGTAAAAAGCATGATAATCATGTGTCTGTGTCGCAATCAAATACACTCTTAAATAGTGTCTTAAACATACAATATTTTCCGTGGAAGTTTGCTTCTTTTATTCAGTTATTGTATAATCAGGTGAGAACATCTATTAAATCAAAGTACAAGGAATAGCTTCAGGGATCCGACACAACTTCAGGGATTGCAACAAAGTGGCTGACATTTTTTCATAGCAAGGAGCAAAATCATCATCAAACAACCAACAAGTCTTTTTGAGGGATCTACCGTTTTGGTTGCAAGGAATGCGACAACGAGACCAAGAAGAACATTAAATTACTAAAACGTTTTTTTATTTGTAATAATTTTTGCTAAATTTGGGAACCTTAGTGGTATGCACCCCTCTGTAATGGTTACTTACCTTATCCTTTAATAAATAAATATAATTTATTACCAAACAAAACATTAAAGGAATAAGTACAACAGAAACGTAGCTACGTTTTGATGAGTTTCTCATATATAGGAGGAAAATAAATATTATTCAAGCTATTTTTTTTTACGGTCACGACTCGCGTGCTTTATACGTACAATGTATGTGGTTTTGTAAGGATCCGTTTGGATAATTCCTATCAGTCGAACAAAAATTAGCCAGTTTTATCTAAAGGATCATATGTGATCTAGATTATACTGTACCTTCATGAATCGTTTAAGGTTAAAATAGTACTTAATTATTTCTACAAATATAACTTTTCTATATTGATAACGGTCAATCTCATTCTCATTTAGGCCATAATTACTCCTAGAGGAAAGTTTTCCTTATTTATCTTCGAGTATCCATTGTCTATATCTATAACAGATGGAAAGTTCTACTTATTTCTCTTCACATATCATTTGTTTATATATAATTTGAAGATTTAATTCAATTTATCTTCAATTTGATAAAATAATAATATTCAGGTTGTAAGCATCTCCACGTCCAACCTTAAGATTGTGGGTTCGAGTCACCAATGGAGAAAAAAGGCGGGAGCTCCTAGGGTGAGGTAAAAAAATACAAAATATTCTTGATGTTTTGATTGATTCATTTCTTTTACGTTAAACACAAAAAAATCAAGTTGGTCTGTAGTAAAACATCTAGTTGATTTGTAGAACTTAAAAAAAATTTGTCGTAGAGAACAAACAGTTACTTAACTTTCGCTAACTTTTAGAGTATGCTAGGCTTAGTTGTTGAGCCATATCTCATTTCTGCTGGCTCCAGGCCCTCGCACGGCCCACATGGTCCATTCACCGACTTAGGGTTGAAGATATTATTTGTTTAGCATGTGTTTTCTCTAATTTACTCTTGAGGTATATATATATATATAAACATCTGTGGATTGTGGTGGTGGATTCTCATCTTCTTTACCCTAATATCGCCGTCCTACTCTCTATGTATCTCTCTACTTTTCTATAATGAGTTTTAAGTCCTAAAAAAATAAAATTGATTGGATAATTGAGAGAGTTTTGCTTAATCAATCGGTTGTGTAATTACATGAGAATACACGGTCCAATGCCAATTAAAGGAAGAAATATACTATACAAAAGTAGTTCCGTTTGGTGGCTTGTTCACTGAATGGTAGAAATTTTTTACTTATTTCTCTTTGGATATCAACTGTTTATATTTATGACAGATGGAGAATCCTATTTATTTCTCTTCATATATCACTTGTCTAAATATGTGACATTTTACATCAGGAAACAAATAAGTATAAAAACTGAAACAAATTTAAGAAAAGTTAATCGACCACTAAACCTATAGTTATCAGTATATCTAGACAGAGGTTGTTTGATTTTTTTTTCCAGTTGCTACCAAATTTGGGTTTTTTGGGTGGGTGGATGGGGTTTTAAAGCTATCTCGAAGAGAGAGAGAGAGAGAGAAAAGATGAGGGAGTTTCACTTCACTAATACAAAATATTCTCGATGTTTTGATTGATACATTTCTTTTACATTAAAACAAAAAATTAATTTAAGATGCTCCATAGTGAAACGTCTAGTTGATCTGTAGAACTTCAAAAAAAATTTGTCGTAGAGAACAAGCAGTTACTTAACTTTCGCTAACTTTCTAGGCTTAATTGTTGAGCCACATCTCATTTCTGCCTGATCCAAGCCTCGCACGGCCCACACGGTCCATTCAACCCATTCACCGACTTAGGGCTGAAGATATTTATTTGTTTAGCATGTGTTTTCTCCAATTTACCCTTGAGGTATATATATTATAAACATCTGTGGATTGTGGTGGTGGATTCTCATCTTCTTTATCCTAATATCGCTGTCCTACTCTCCATGTCTCTCTCTATTTTTCTATAATGAGTTTTAAGTCCTAAAAAAATTGATTGGATTATTGAGAGATTTTTTTCTTTAATCAATCGGTTGTGTAATTACATGAGAATACATGGTCCAATGATAATTGAAGGAAAAAATATATTATACAAAAGTAGAAATTTTTACTTATTTCTCCTAGGATATTAGGTGTTTATATTTATAACGGATGGAGAATCCTATTTATTTGATTATTTTTCTTCAGATATCACTTGTTTAAATATATGACACTTTACATCAAGAAACAAATAAGTATAAAAACTAAAACAAATTTAAGAAAAGTCCACTAAACCTATAGTTATCAGTGTATCTCAATAAATGTTGTTTAATTTTTGTTTGTTACTACCGAATAAGAATCTTATTTTTAATCAAGCTACTCTTTTTATTACAGTCACGTGCGTTAGACGTGCGATGTTCGTGATTTTGTAAGGATCATTTAGGTTCCCATTAGCTTGATAAAAAGAGTTTAATTTTAGCTCAATAATCATATATGTCCTAGGATTATTTATTTCTTCTGTAAATATATAATATATGTATTTGTAACTGAATAAAATAAAAATACTCAAAGAAATAATATAAGCACAAGTGAAAGACCCAACAATGGATATATAGAAGAAAAATTTTCAAACTAGAGAGAGGAGGTAGGAAGCTTACTCAATAACTCAAAAGTTCTTGTATCTCACAACAATAAAATATGTGAAAGAGCGCCTCTATTTATAATACTAGAAAATCAAACTAGATTAGGAGTAGAAAAATCTATTCCAATATGAATTAGATAAATAAATTCCAACTAGATATTAATTAAATAAATACCAAATGTCGAACCTAAATAACTTTGGATTAGTAATTTTGGTTTAATTCCAACAGTAACGGTCAGTTTCATTCTCACCTAGATTATAATATGTCTCTTTGGAGGAAAGTCTAACCTATTTGTCTTTGGATATCCATTTATCTATATTTATAATACTAGTGTGAAAATATGCATAAAAATAGATATTTTAATTAAAGAAATATAATTTGTGTTAGTACAGGTGTACAAATATATACCTATTGTAGTCCCACAGAATTACGTTAGTAATAATTAAATTTCATATAAATATATTTTCAATATATGAAAGCAAAACTTTAATTGCACTTTTAATATTTTAACTTCCATTTTGATGATTTATTTAAATAAATGCGGAGCGAATTTGACATTTATAAGTTATGTATCCTAATTTTCTAAAGTTATTTAGCTCTAAATAAATAATCTATACATAGTTAATAAACTTTTAAAACAAATATATAATTTAACTTGGATTAGTAATTTTGGTTTAATTCCATATGGAAAAAAATCTTTGGAGGAGCACTTCCCCCCCCCCCAGAATGGACGGCCGTCAATGCGAATTATCATTAATTGATGCTATCACCTAGATTATAATATGTCTCTTCAAAAAAACAAAAAATTTGAGGACCTAAAAGTAATTAACCTTTTAAAAAAATTGGAAATTCTTTGGATATCCCTAAGTTTTCCCTATATATATAGTAGTAATATGAAAATCTGTAATATGAAAATCTTATTTACTTCTCTTCAGATATCAC
The DNA here is from genome assembly GCF_029784015.1 of Lycium ferocissimum. Classification (NCBI taxonomy): domain Eukaryota; kingdom Viridiplantae; phylum Streptophyta; class Magnoliopsida; order Solanales; family Solanaceae; genus Lycium; species Lycium ferocissimum. The sequence goes on along the minus strand of NC_081346.1, from coordinate 71,462,195 downwards.
TTGTTTATATATGTACAATCTTCATCTCGCCAAAACGAATAAATATAAATGTCACAATAAACTATAATTATAAAATGTGATAACTCTTTCATGGATAGAATAAAAATAATTATTTATATATATAATTGTATTTATATAAACTACGCAAAAGCTCATGAATGGGGGGCAAACGAGGGGGTGCATTAAGGAAGCGGGTGGGGTCTTATTGTTATGCGAGGGAGAGAGGAGAGAGGAGTGAACAAAGATAGTTTCATTTTCTTTATCTTTTCTCTTATTAAAAAAAAAAAAACTTTTTAATGTATTTTTTTTTTTTTGGTTTATGGATTATGGAGAGCATTAGCCAATGGATTTGGAAATATTAGTAGTCTCTAATTTATTTTACTTATCATAATTATTAAATAAAAATGGACTAAAATATTATTATTTTTAAAAAAATAAGATAAACTTAATTATCACCTTTGTTACTAAGTGGAAAGAAATTAATGTGATTAAAGGAAGAATAACCTTATTAAATTTAGATTAAAGAATACAAAATATATAGTTTATTCAAATTATTCTTTTTATTCCTTTTTACGTGTAAAAGGCAAATATGACAACGAATGACTATAGCAGACAAAAGTAATTTCGTCTTGCCGAGCTGCTTACCCACAGGAGGGAAATAAATTTTAATCAAACCAGTTTTGTTACGATCACGACTCACCTGCTTTATACGTGCAATGTATGTGATTTTGTAAGAATTCATTTGGATAATTTCTATCAGTTAGAGAAAAGTGTCCAGTCTTAGCTAAGGGATCATATTTGATCCAGATTATAATATACTCTCTTTCCCTCATCTCGATGTTTGGTATTTAATTTGGATCCGATTAATAAAGATTTGCGTCGAAAAATTCTACTTTGAAAATAAAGCGCTTCCTATCAAAAATGATTTTAGGCTTATAGCTCAAATTCAAGACCTCTAATTAAAGATGGAAGGCTACGTACCACTACTGACCATACTACAACTTTTGGTGGTTCTCGATGTCTTTTCTCATGCATAAGATCAACAGTTTAAACTATCATTTCACAAATTTTAATTGTGAGTTTCAAAAATTAAAAGGAAATTCTTTTGAAAAATATCTTATTATCTTGATGATACTTAAACGTTGACTCAAGATTCTTTCGATTCTGTAACAATTTCAATTACACCTTTTTTTTTTTTTTTTAAACAATGGTTAAGATTACACACGTATAATAAAAATATTATAAATATACAGTGGGTAAACTTAAATATTACATTAAGGTCATATTTTCTACACAAGCTCAACCAACTTTGACCTCGATGAGATCTTATTTAATATTCTATAACTTTGAGCTGATTTTAAAAGGCACTACTTAGTTTACACTATATAAAAGTTCTTTTAAAATAATTTAATTATATTAGAGTATGAGTGCTAACTTTTCTTTCTGTGCTCTATTGTAGATTTACATCTACTAGCATGTGGAAATGATTTTCGTATATTCTGCATATATTATTATTAAATTAACACCATTCCTACCTCAGCCACACTATATATCTCATTTAACCAAATCTATAGAAAAAATAACCTTTCCCTTTATAAAATAATTAGTTGTTACTATCTTACAACTTAACACACAGAAAGTTTCAAAAATCAAAAAGAAAAGAAGCCAAAAGAAAATATGAAAGAGAATATTAATGTGAGAGACTACGTGCAACTGCCACAAACTAGAAATAAAAATAAAAATAAAAAAGAAAGAAACAAAGAGAAAAAAGAAGGTTCCAATTCAAAGTTTGTTGGGTTAGAATTGATAGTTCTTGACGGTTTTGCACACACTCTACTGTTTAAAAAAAAAAAAAAAAGGTAAGGGCTCAAAATTTGTAGTGGATATGTTTGCTTAATCAAGTTAAGTTGTTAATCGATTTTGTTTTTATTAAAACTAAATTTGTATTAGTACGTACCCACCCTATAGGCTAGTAGGGTTGGTAAAATAGACATTAACGGATAAAATAGGTTAACATAAGTTTTTATAACATCTTCTTTAAGTCCCTCTTAATTGGAAGTAGATCAACTATATTTAGCATTTTATTTTCGGAAGGCATGCCTACTTCGGCTTCTAGTGGTTAATCATTGACGAACGATTTACATTCATGTAAATATAGCAGTATATAGTGAAGAGTTTGTATATAACAAATTAATAATTTCAGCAGAGTCACTGTCCACTTCTAATTGGTTTTTGTTTTAAACTACCCAACAATGTTTTTCATCTCAACCTTACATGTCTGTTAATCTATGTCTATATTTAACATTTTGTTTTCGGAAGGTGTGCCTAATCTCCGGCTCTCCTAGCTAGTTACGTTCATCTATCAACAATTTACAGTAGGTAAAGTAACGGTATATAGTAGTGAGTCTGTATATAAAAAATTAATAATTTGAGTAGAGTTAATATCCACTTTTAATTGATTTTGTTTTTAGACTCCTCAGCACAATGTTTTTCATCTCAACCTTACATGTTTGTTAACCTATGTCTATTTTAAGCATTTTGTTTTCAGAAGGTGTGCCTAATCTCCGGCCCTCCTAGCCGATTACGTTCATCTATAAACGATTTACAGTCATGTAAAATAGTCGTATATAGTAGAGAGTCTGTATATAACAAATTAATAATTCGAGTAAAGTCAATAGCTACTTCTAAATAATTTTAACACAATGTTTTTCATCTCAAACTTGCATGTTTGTTAACCTATATATGTCTATATTTAGCATTTCGTTTTCTGAAGGAGTGCCTAATCTTCGGCTCTCCTAGCTGGTTTATCGATCAACGATTTACAGTATGTAAAATAGCAGTATATCTTGAAGAGTTTGTATATAACAAATTAATAATTTCAAGAGAGTCATTATGCACTTTCAATTGATTTTGTTTTTAAACTCCTCAGCACAATGGTTTCCATGTCTTCTTTTTTCATATCATGCATCCGAGTATCTTCCCCAAAACAAAGTCTTGCATGCATATACCATATTAAAGTCAACACATTTGTTATTTATTTAAGTTAAAAAAAATCAATAGATAATCTTGATATTTTAACAAGCATTGACCTACCAAGGATGGAGTAAGAAGAACATTTCCAAATGCATGGGGTTTAAGATTAACTAAACCCAAAGAGCGAATAAACACAAGATAAGAAAAGAAAATGCTTAATTAATAAGCAATTGGTTTTTATTTCATAAGGTTGTTATTAAATCACAAGATCGAATTATTTTTTTATTTTTTGGATTTTGTCTATTACGCACATGCTAGAATCAACACATTGGCTTTTCATTACATCCAAACAACAATACAATTTGATAGTATAATTTAATGTATGATTTAACATTATTAGGACACAAAATAGTATAAAATATTACATCCAAAAGACTAGTTAAGTGCACCGGCCAAGTATACAAAAATAAGCCAAGTTCATTGAACCGTTGAACCTTTTAGTGAACAAATCCTATAAAACTCAGAAAACTCTGATTCTATAACTTAAATGTTTCTTTATAAATATTAAAAAACTAAGTAGTAGTAATTAAATTACTGTTAATCCATCCCTTTTGGGCAGTTAAATGCCGTTATGACCAAACATGATAGCTCCAAGAACCTAGTTTTGTAACTTTTTTTTTTTTTTTTTTTTTTTTTTAAACATATGCTACTGGATTGAGATTTTTGGGGTTTCGAACAAATTTTCTCTAGTGAATATTGAATAGTTTTGTTTCATTTTATGATTGGTTGCATTGCACCTATACTCATTCTGGTCTTGTGTGGAAGAGCCTCAGAGCAGTAGAACTTTATTTGTGTGACTTATAAGTCACAAGTTTGAGCCGTGAAATCAGATACTTGCGTCAGAATATGCTGCTTATATTTTGTGACGAGTCAAGATCTATAGTAAATGGATTCAAAATATGACAAAAGAAACACACTAAGAAGTCAAGGAAATTTAACATCTACTATATACATAAAAAAAATATTTTCACCTTATACATATTTCCCTCGAAGGGGTTCAAATAAACGCCTCGCACCCACCCCCATGGTTCCTCTCTTGTCTTATTACACCTCCTTAGGGTGATCCTTCTCCATTTCCTGATGTGAATATGGAATACTTTGTCTACCAGTAAAGAGGGAGAGTCGAGGTTATTGGTTCGGTTTGAACTCGAAACTTTTGATCCAACTTAATTATATCTGTGTGTGTCTATATATATATATATATATATATATATATATATATATATATATATATATATATTCAAATTTTAACTAAAATTTCAGAGTTAAAAATTTTAAATCTTGGCTCTGCCTCCCTTAACAAGCTGCCCTTTTTGTATTATACATGTTCTGACTTAGGAGACACTCATTGTCTATTTGAAATTGTAATGTAAAATGTACAATGGATGACTTCTAGTGATTATTTTATTCCTCTTCTTTGGACTTCATTTACTCCAAAAAACACGGACTTTAAGAATTATTCAATTTCTTTATTGTATTTTGGGTTGGTATATTTGAGCGGGTGGGGAGAGAATGAAGAGAGGGGGTGGGGCGTCCACATGCTCATATGCTTTGTATTATTTTGAACAAATAAGATCTTAACTAGCCATTGCTAAAAGAAACTTTTATAATAATAATAATAATAATATAATAATAATAATAATAATAATTATTATTATTATTATTATTATTATTAAATTGGAATCAAATAAATTGGAGTCGGCTATATGATCTCTCACGGATTATTGTTCTATGTACATAAACTCGTCTCATGTCCATAGTATGTAAATATATAGTATCGCCACTAGTGGAAAAAGGGAAATTATATTAGGTTTTTGTTTCCACTTATTTACATCTAATTAATCACAACAAATAGGTATTGACCTAATTGTTTTGCAACTTTATTTAATTCTCGAACTAATCCAATGTCACTAAACCGGTGATAATTGCAGCACTAGGAGCTTTCAATGGAGAGGGACATGATCTCTTGTTCTTCTGGTCTTATCCAAAGGTCAAATTGATAAGTTTTTCTTAATATTTTCACAACATTCTAAATGCACAGAAAACTATGAATCGGAATTATCAAAATACAATGGAATCGCTACTAGCTATCTATGTTTACAATCAAACGATACTATTATTTTAAGTGTCAAAATTACATTGGAAGTTCAAACGCTACTCCAACAACAACAACATACCCAATGTAACCCCACAAATGAGGTCTGGAGAGGATAGAGTGTACGCAGACCTTATCTCACCTCGTGGAGGTAGAGAGGTTGTTTCTGAAAGACAATCTGAAACGCTACTCCCTCCGCCTCAAATTATTTGTCGTTTTTTTGTTCTACACGTCCCTTAAGAAAAATTAATTAGGAGGGGTATTTGACTACTTTACTCTTATTTATGTTTAAGTTATAATCTCTCTCCATTAAATGTTCATTCTATTTATGTGTCATTTCCATTAATGACAAAATTCTATTAAGGGTAAAATGAGAAATAATAATTAATTGTACCTTGTATTTCTAAAATGACAAATAATTTGAGATAATTATTTTTAGTAACCACGACAAATAATTGAAACGGAGAGATTAATATTGTATATGTCATTTTAAGTAAAATACTAAAATTCAATCTTCATCAAAAAACTGTTCAAACGTCAGAACAGAAATTAATTGATGGGATATTTTCCTCAAGGAAGTGAGTTAACAGGAAACTCCATACATAATTTGTAAGAGGAAAATTTGGATATATTTTAATGTAATAATGTCTTATAAAAGTCATTTTGGAGTCGCAATTTTATCTAAAAATTGTATTTCGCACAATCTTTTTAGCAATTATAGAAGATTTATATCTCATCTCTTGTACTTCTGAATTGGGCTTTCATAATATGTTTTTAAGATGGAGGATGATGAAGTGGGCCGTTGATTTGCTTAGCTAGTAAGAGTTAGCCCTATAATTTGCAGGATTGTCCTTCGCTGGGGTGGTCTTTAATTTTTGTCCCTCAAATTGGTGGTCTTTTTAACTTTTATCCTTATTTGATAAAGACAAAATTTAAGTTTCCAATCAAACCAGTTTTGCAAAATCTCTGAAGGATTGCGATTTTTTTTTTTTAAGTTTTGCTACTGGTTGGGGTTCGAACCTACAACCTCGGGGTATTATCACACATGTAAGGAAAAAATACACAAATATTGGCACTCATGTATTTGAAGAACGAAAAATTAAAAAATACACAAAAATGAAGAAAATCCGCAAAAAAAAAAGAATACAGCCAAAAAAAATGAATCCAATTGGGACAATTTAGCCCTGATAACTTTGCTACCAAGCCTACTCATTTAAATGGAGCTACTACAGCAAATCGCACGACTGTCCCTATCTTGGGGTGGTCTTTAATTTTTTTAAATGAAAAATCCCTCATACAAAATTAAGGCAAAAAATAAACTGATACAAGGCAAAAGATTTGAATGTAACTATATTAGTTAAAAAATTATTTAGTTATTAGTCCGGTATTAATATCCCTAATTATGACAATCCGCGCAAATTTTTCAAGTAATTGCACGGTTCTCCCTTCAAATGGTTTGGTCTTTAATTTTTGTCCTTCAAATGGATTGCTTTTTAATTTATGTCCTTCAAAATTGAACTTATGCCTAACAGGGCATAAGTTCTTTATAAAAAAAAAAAATAAACAATTTACGAATAAATTTAGCCCTGATAACTTTGATATTATGATGCACAACTGTCTTTGTCTTACTTTAATGCATTAGTTTGATTTGAAGGGAAAAAATTAAAGACCAACACAAAAGAGGGCCAAAAGTGCAAATGACTACCCCTCGTACAAAGAAAAATGTTTTTCACACAAAAGAGGGCCAAAAGTGCAAATGACTACCCCTCGTACAATTGTTTTTTAGGGAATACATTGGTTTTCTAACTTATTGTTTGGTAATTGGTAGGTAAGCAAAGAGATTGAAAAAAGATATTTAGAAGTTTGAGTTTTGTTTATATATGAATTTCAAAAAAGAAGCGTTGAAGTTTTGTGAGTAAAAAAAATTATTATTCCTTTAAAATATTTGTCAAACTAGTTTTTCAACTTGAAATGTTCTATTTGTAGTTAAAGTTGAAATAATTAACCAAATTATAATTTTAAAAATATAGATTTTCAAAAAAAGTAAACTTAATCGCAAAATAAATTAAGCTATTTCCAACTTCAAATTCTCATGGTTTCCAACTTCTGCGAAAAATTACTTTCGAGAAAAGTATAACCTTTTATGTTCAAAGTTTAGAAAATGATGTCACTTCAATTTTAGACAAACACTTACGTGGTTTTTGACAAGGTGCTAAAATTTTAGTACTTTCCTTTCAAGAGGTGTCCGTGAATCTAAAAAGCGATTTTAGTTGAAAGATAGTGAATATAAGTATATATTTAGACTGTATGCCATCTCTATACCACCATTCCTATTTATCTTTTGCTCCTTTTTTTTGAATTTTTCTCATTTTTTTCTATTTACATGCTATGTTAAAAAAAATCCAAAAGTCATTCTTTTAACTCTCTTTATAATTTCTTAATTATGACAAATGTTACATCTTGCACATTGTATTATTTATAACATTTTGTCAGTTTTTGTTTTCTTAAACTCATCCTATTACTTTGTCTTATATTAAAAATAAATATGCAGCCTTAAAGTCTCTACTAAATTCTCTAGATGTTATGGTTCTTCTCCTCTCCCTTAAATTAATTTTATTGAATGTGTAGTATTAATCATGTAGTAATGGTTGGAACTAAAAAGACAATAACCTAAGCCTTATATAATCCACACGGTATTGCTTCAACTGTGCATTGTGAATTCTAGAGCATATGTATCTTCTTGGCACTTAAAGGATATGATCTCAAAGTTCAATTCAAGTCCACCGAGGTTCATATTTTCTATGTTCTTACTGCTATGAATTTTCTCTTTCATTTTTATTTTTATTTGTAATATGTGATGCATTTTGTCCGTAATAAATGTGTGTGTGTTTATTTTTTTTGTAAGAGTGCGCTAATTTAGAAAAGCTTGAAAGCTTAAAGTAGTTATTTTGGCCTAATGTTGAATGCGATAGTAATACTTGGACATAAACTTATTTGTTCGTATTTTGAGAATGTTATTTGAAAAACCCACAAAGATCAAAAGCATTGGCATATTATCTATTACATATATTATATTAATTTATTCTTATAAAATTATGTGTGTTTGCATTCTTGAATATGTATGATTTATTAGCAGTGAAACTTTCAGACATTTTAACAGAAAGTTATATGCATGTATCTTCAAGATGCACATGTAGTTGAATATTTTCATTGCAATTCAAGTGGAGAGGTATATGTGATTGGGTTCCTCTTGATGATATCATTCTTTTGGAGGAATATGTTTGTTATCTTCATGGATTTATCAAAAAAAAGTATATATATTATAAAATAAAAGACTATTATTTGGACTTGTAGAGTTTTTTGGAGGAATATATATAAGAAAATAGGCTTGATTAAAGATTTGTTTTTTTAAAAATGTCTAAATAGAGCGAACTACAGATTAAGACTATCACTTATTTCTTATTTTTTTTTAGGGATGATGGATTATGTGGTTTGCTATGAAATAGTGCAAGTCTTCTGAACGATAGCCTTATTTTTTATATTTTTTCCCGTAACTATTTGTTATTGGTTATATTTTGAATTCTTGAAATTAAGATTATAGTATAAGCACAAAAATATTATTTAAATACATAGAAAATTAAATTATGTGTTGACCGTTTATTTATAAAATATTTAAAAGTGAATTTCTCAATTTTTATTTAGTTTTTTAAAAATTATAATTCTCTCATTTTCATCTTACCTTATTTTGCAAATCTAATTCTATGAATATAAAAGAAGAACAACAAAAGGATGATACAAAGATTTTAAAAGATATAAACTAAACCATGTGCTGAACATTTTTTACGCTGTTATTCATGAAACTGATATTATATCATAAGATTACAAAATTATTACAATAATACATACAAAATTATGTATTGTTTTGGATTCTAATTCAGTTCTTATATTAAATATAATATTTATTTTATAGTTCACTATTATTAAAATTGAAGGTTTAATTATAGTAATAGCATTTTCTCGATAAGATATAAGATTTTATTCAGATTTGGCAAAATGGCACAACATGGTATCGACATCAATAGTTAAGCGAGACCGGAGGATATTGAAAAAGAGCAAACATTATTGACAATACAATTATATCATTTGATAAGGGGGAATGTAATGAGATTAAATTGATCAAAGTAAAGATGGATATTTTTATTACAAAAAAAATAACAATAATTATTCATATTATAATATAATAACGAATAGATTAGAGAGGCAACTTATAGATCGAGGGGTTCCATATCTAACCGTGGTTTTAAAAAGACTGCAATATGTAGTTCCATTATCCTTAAATACAAGTTCAAAAAGTAAAAGTCTTGAACCTATATATTATGAACTTGGAAGACCTTATTTGACCTATTGCACTGTTTCCCTTATAAACTTATCCAATCAAATGAGTTTAATTTTTTACATTGTTCAAAAGTCAAAATATAAGAAATCTCATATAAAAAATTATTTTGCTTGCCCGATATTTATCGAGTTGACTCGCTCTAATTCACTGAATTAATTCGATATCAAAAAATATATATTTTCGAAATCATAAATCAAACTTTTTTTTCTTTTTGAGAAGGAAAAACAGAAATTTCCTCTCCGTCCATCCTACCCTGTTTTTAGATTTTTTCTACTGTTGGCTAGTTATGACCATTTCCTAATTTTTTTTTTGCCGAATTAGTAAAAACGACAAATTTGAAAAATAGACTAAGAGCAAAGTTCATCTATACAATTATTTTTTTGGGCCCCATTGTTCTTCCACTAATTCTTCTTGATTCAATTAATCTGATTTATAAAGAAAAACGTGTTGTGTTTTAAGACATGCCACTTTAGAAAAAGAAAAGAAAAGAAAGGACAATCCAATTATAATTACGAATTTAATAATCAACAAGAATAATAATTAAGCTTATGAAGTCTTCCAAAAGGATGGTGAAGTGATTTAACTCCTATAGATTTTTTCAAATATCAATCACAACACTTATAATAAGTTTATGAATAATAGTGGCCAAGTTTAATTTAAAAGATCTTATTTTAAAAAAGTGAGGTGTTTGAAAACTTTTAAAAATAAGTGTTTTTGGAAAATGTGACTTGATTTTCATTAAAATTTTTTTTTTTTTTTTGCCCAAAAGCACTTTTTTGAAAAGTACTTTTGATAAAAAATACACTTAGAAGTAGTTTTTAAAAGTTTGGCCAAACACTAATTGCTGCTCAAAAATACTTTTTAAATTAATTAATGAACATAAACTGCTTTTAGTTAAAAATACTTTTTTGAAAATTACTTTTGAAAAAAACACTTTTTAAAATAAGCTGATTTTAGAAACTTGACCAAACAGGCTATAAGTTACTTTATCTATCATATGTGCTCGTGGATATAAATACACGTCGACATATATCATCATTAAAAACTATTTATAAAAACTTATTAAATTCACAAGAAAATTTAACAGTTGTCTAGAAAAATTGTCAAAAAAATTTAGGACCAGACATTGTCAAGATAGGCTAACCACTTTGGCTTTTACAAGAGTAACAACTACCACGATGAAATCATAAAAAAAAAAATTAAAAAAAATCAGACTTTCTAGATACGAATGTACCAGAGGAAACTTAGTCCACTCAACTACCGTGCTAATTCTCTTTGATCATCCCTTCTAAGCAACTAGTCAATACTTCATGATTTTTTTAATTTTTCGTTTGGCATCCGCTTTGTAACTCGACTAATCCGAATTCATATCAGGAAGTTATACTTCGGGGGAAAAACGTTCTCTATGAAAGTCAATTTAGATTCGAGGCTCAAATTTAAAATCACTGATTAAGGGTGAAAAGTACTTATCACTCCACAATACCCTTATGATAGTGTGTATTCTTGATTCAACAAAAGAAAGAAGCCTTCAATCCTAAGATTTGTTGCGGATAATATTAATTAATTTTCCGTCCGAAAAGTTTCATGGAATCGATTGTATACTCCCAAATAATCTTTTTGAAATAAATGTCATATTCAGAGACTACTAAAAATATATAGAACAAATTCTTATTCTTTATTTAATTATATTAGAAAAAGATATTTAACCATCTAAAAGTAATACCGTGATATATTGGCTATTTCTGACAGAGAAATATGGTAGTATACGACAAATGGACTACTCCCTCCGTTTAGTTTATTTGTACTCTATTTTTAAAATAGATTTTCACTTTTACTTGTCCACTTTCTCATATTAAGAGAAAAATAATTTACTTTTTCTATTTTACCCTTAGCATTACTTACTCATTCTAAATCATTTTTCAAATTCATTAAGAAGTCATACACCAATTAATATGTGTATTATAAAAAATAAGCACTTCATATTTTTTTTTTTTTAAGGATGTGCAAAGTTCATAGTGGATACAAGTAAAAGTGAACGGAGGGAATAGTAATTTTCCTAGCAGTTGTAAGGTGATTTACGACGAAGCGTTAAATACTTTTCTATTCTTAATGAGAGATCTCTGATTCGAGCCTTGAAAATGACATTGCCTTTGATAGAATGCTTTTTACCTCTAAAATGGAATTTTCTAAATTAATCGAGTCTCAAAATGAATATCAAATATCGGGTGGAAAATCGAAAAAAGAAAAAAAGTTTGCATGATTATTTATGAAAGACAGCAACATTTTCAAATGCTGTTAAGTCTTTGGGCCCAACGTCAAAATTCTATTTTGTGGTGTTTGCCATGTGCAACAAGAAACTTAAGCACAAGTAGTATTCAATAAAGCCACGTCTTGTATTTTTTTGATCTTTTATATGTTGATAATTTCAACGAATCAACGCTTTCAAATCTCAACGTCAATATCAAAGCGCCAGCTCTACAAAAAAATCTCTTTCTTTCACATTTTTCTCTTTCTTTATAATTTTCATGGCTGGCATGTTACAATATTATGGAAATCAGAAAATGGATTTTGGTTTGAATGCTCCTTATTAATATTTGGTGAAATGGGGTTCGTTGAATTATGTGAATGATCAAAGAAAATGGGATTTCTTGGAAGTTTATTAGGAATTTTTGGTTTTGGAGTTGGAATTTCTATAGGTTTGGTTGCAGGTTATTTCTTGTTCATATACTTCGAGCCCAGAGATGTTAAGGTACGTGCACTTCTTTTCTATATTTATACTATTTCACATTCCAATGAAAAGTTGTTTTTTTTTTTTTTTTTTTTTTTTTAAAGTTTATTTGATCATCATAGGACAGTAACCATGTGATGAAGATTTCAGCTAGAATGACTTTGCTTATCATACTTTCTTGTAGTTGTTCTGGTTTCATATGTTGTTGTTGTCTTGAATGATGTTTCACTAGAAATTGGTAGCTTAATTCAATTAGTATCATAGATGAACCTTTGATCATAGCGCGATTCACTATATCTAGAGTCAATGAATTCAGAATGAGTGGATGTTATCATATGTTCGTCTTTAGTTTTTTTCTTCTTACGTACACATAGTTAGAGTCCAAAGTAATGAGTTCAGTTAAACCTTGTGAGTCTTCTTTTTTATTATAATAGATGGAATCGACTATTTTGCTACATAAAAAATAATCGATACACAGGCTGTAGGAACTGAAATGTCACAATTTTTTTTTTGATACATGTAATAGTGATGGCGAAGCTAGGTTGGTTTATTGATAACTTAAATGGTGAAAATAGGGAACAAACGATTTTTTGGGTCATATATGAGTTGTTGAATTCCCTTGATATAAGAGAAAATTTAGTGAAGTGGTAGGGGTTCATAATTCGCTACTTGTGAGTCTCCTTGTATAAATTTCTGGCTCCGCCACTGAGTTGAACCTACATAACGCTCCCTGAATCCGCCTATATCCAGTATTTTTATGTAAGGTGCAGATAGACATGTTGATATGTTATAAAATTGAAAGAGATACATCTTGAGCAAATTTCTGCTCCCATATAAGTTTTAACAAATGGCAACCAACTTATTTGAAACTGAACTGAACTTCTCGAACACAAATTCTCCAGGATTATCCAGAAGGTACACCACTTGATGAAATCGAGCCAGACTCGTTAATTGATCTTCTACCTGAACTCCCATTATGGGTGATGAATCCAGACTACGAGCGGGTAAGCACTGTCCTTCTTCTGAATTTAAAATTTTTCATTCTAATATCCCAAGTCAAAATCTTATCTAGGTAATGATTTTATTCATATCGTTGTGTAGGTTGACTGGTTCAATGAGTTTATAGCCAATATGTGGCCTTATCTTGACAAGGTAATTCCGAATTCTTCACTTGGTATTTCCGACATATCATTCATATCATCTTTGGAATCTATTCTTGTTTGTGCCATGGAAATGGTCTGAAGTATATCAGCATGCCTAAATAGTGTAGCCTGATTTTATTTCCTTTACAGGCAATTTGTGGAATTATTAAAAGCACATGCGAACCTATTTTTGCAGAGTATATTGGCAAATATCAGATTAAATCTATTGAGTTTGAGCAACTCACTCTTGGAACAATTCCTCCTAGATTGCATGGTGAGCACCAATTTTCATCAAGCACATGAAATGTTGTGACAGGCCATCATCTATAATATCTCGATCAATTTGGCAGGTATTAAAATATATGATTCCAATGAAAAGGAGCTAGTATTTGAGTTTGCAGTCAGATGGGCTGGAAATCCAAATATAGTTGTGGCATTGAAGTTATTATCTCTACAAATCTCGGTACAGGTATGATTAGTTTCCCTTCTGTTCCTCTTATGAAGGATAGATTGACATGATCGTCAAATAAATGTGTTGTGCAATTTGCTTTTGTGTAACTTTTCTGATTTACATCATTTCTTTTGATTGCTTTAATAGAGCTTAATATCCGTGGATGATCTTTTAGGCACAAGGCTATATATGTTGTAGATCATGACAGATAATTGTTTTTAGTGTATCTTACGATTAATTAATTTTCTTCAATGAGACGTGTTTTCAAGAACAATAAAATTAACATAGAGAACGAACTTTTACTGAACTTTTGGGGTGATGTTAATAGTGTAACTCGTAATGAGAAATTTTACCAACGTTTGCTGTATTTATTTCAGTTGGTCGATTTCCAAATGGCTGCTACAGCAAGGGCAGCACTGAAGCCTTTTGTCCCAACCTTCCCGTGCTTTTCAAGCATAATAGTATCATTGATGAAGAAGGTACGTAAGCTTGCAAAATATCTGTGGCTTTCAACAATTTCAATCCTGCTGATGAGTTGAAAATTGCAATGTATAATCTGGTAATTGACTCTGCATAACTTCTCTAACTAAAAATATCAATCATACATGTAGCCAGAGGTAGACTTTGGGCTAAAAGTAATTGGAGGAGATTTAATGGCAATCCCTGGTTTACACCATTTTGTTCAGGTACACTTCCTCTTTTAGATGTGCTTCTTAAGTAGTAAGCTCCAATGGCTAAGCTTGCATATATATATATATATATAGAGAGAGAGAGAGATCAAAGCTCATATGATACTGTAATCATTTCTGTGAACTTTCGCCAATTTGATCTGTGAATCCAAGGATTGAATCAAAAAGATTATTTCTTTTACCTATGAAGAAATGATTTCTTCCCATCTGTCTAAGCCTTGGTGGGTAGAGTTACCTGATACCTGTTGTTGGTGGGAGGTAGCAGGTATCACGTGGAATTAGTCGAGGTGCGCGCAAGCTGGCCGGAACACCACTGTTGTAACAACAAGGAAACAAAAACCATGTGTGATATGCAGAAGTGAGTTCATTAGCATGCATCAAGGAATTTACTGAACAACACTTTCAACTTGGCGCTGCCACAAAAAACATCTACAATTTGAGTTAATTATGTTACTCCGACAGCCCAATCCAATACAGTTCCTAAAGAAACTAAATAAGCTGGAAGATATCTGTTCACAATGAGATGTAAATTCACATTGAGTCTTTTAATTTTATAGTAAGATAGGAATACTTAATACTGTACATTATAGAAATGGCTTGAGTGCTTTCCTGACTGCAGATTAATAATCGTCGAAAGTGCACCTTAAAATCTTATAAAAAGAGGTAATTAGCATGATTTATCTGCTTAGGAGGTATTGCTCTCGGATGAGTCTGTTATACCTAGTTTTCCTTTGTAAACATTTAAACATTATGATACCATTGTAGCTCAGTTTGGCCATTGTTGGTTACATACACTCAAAAGTACATAGATCTGAATAAATTTGCAGCTATCTCTTCCATTTTAGATATGAACCGTCTATTAACATACAGGAGTCTTTTATACGTTACCCTTCTCAGTTAATTTTAATTGGCCATATCCGTTTGGTGGCAGGAAACTATAAGCAAGCAAGTCGCCAGGCTTTACCTCTGGCCACAAACACTTGACATACCAATTCTTGACAGTTCAATGTAAGTTGTCCAATAATGTACTGTCCAAATATTGGCAATGGACTAATTCCTGAGAGCCACTTGCACTTTTTATGTCGTGATACTTGTGCACCGTTGTTTGTAGTTTCAATGAATATAAGGATTATAGCCTAACACAATTTCTTAACCTTTGGGTTTCTCAAATGAAATTGTCTTCCTTCTTCTCTTCCTCATTTTTTTTTCTTTGTCCATGTGTTTGAAAGAACTATTCATGTACTTTGCCATTCCTTGTGTACTACAAAATTTCAAAATTTCTACTGTTAAAATATGCAACAAATATACAAGGGCATCCAAAGGGATTTATAAAGATTTTAGTGTCCTCTAATCATTGCAAATTTTCGGATAGAATTTTTAGATTCTTTCAAGTGGTATTAAAATCAATTTCGGGTAAAATTGATTTCAGCAACTGATTTCTGTCTCTGCCTTTTTAAAACTCTACGCTTCCTCTATGAACTCACCGTATCGAGTCACTCTGTGTTGCTCAGACTATTCAAAAATGTCGACAAGTTCGTGTCGGATCCTTCAAAAGTAGTGTAGTTTTGAAGGATCCAATATGGGGTACGGCAACATTTTGGAGATCTTCTAGATTTAGATGAAGTCTCATAAATATATGATGTCTCCCCTATCAGATATCAAAACGCATCCAAAGTGGTTCAACCTTAAGGTATTGGGTTGGTAGCTCAAATTTGTTCATTATTTGCTAACATTAGCCTTTTGTAATTTTAATAGAGGAGCTGTGAAGAAGCCTGTTGGAATACTACATGTGAAGGTTCTGAGAGCACAGAAACTTTTGAACATGGACTTTTTGAGTAAATCAGATCCTTATGTTAAACTCAGTTTAGGTGGGGACAGGCTTCCAGCCAAGAAGACTACTGTAAAGATGAACACTCTAAATCCTGTGTGGGACGAGGATTTCAAATTGACCGTAAAGGATCCCGAGGCTCAAGTTCTGCAGCTGCATCTATATGACTGGGAAAAGGTAAGAATCTTGACTTCTCATGATATTGTGGCATCATCTTGAAGTTTAAAGCTATGGAACTTTTTCGTAGATTTTTTCTGATGGCTAGAATTCTGGTTTCTGATTTTCTGCTGAGAGGGAACTATGTTATGTACACCATCCATATGAAATTTCAAAAGACCCCCATTTACTTGCTTGGAGTTCAAGAGTACAATGTTTGAATATATGGAATTTGGTACAAAAGCGTTACGATTTTGAAAACTAGAGTAGTTAGAAAGATATGACATCAAATTTTGCGTACTATGAAGAAGTATTAGTTCACATCAGTTTGAATCCTTGGAGGAGTAAAATGCAAAGGGTTACGTTTATTGCCAACTTGGTGTTCAAAATTCACTAAAAAAACTTGAATTAGCTATAAATTCTGTCGCTAAATTGCTTATAGCTAACAAAATTTTATGATAATTTGATCTTTCGTCAAATAGGATTAATGACGGATTTGCTGTTTAGCTATGGAATTCGTCCTGTGCTAATTCCTGTTTTTTCAATAGTGATTACTCGGTTAGCACAAGTACATTTCAAAAAAAGATATTGCAACTCTCTCCTTAAAAACTCGAATCACTAGAAACGCTTCATCTGTTGATTTTGATTAATTTTCATCAAGAGTAAGAGCCATTGTTTCCTAATTTTCACTTTGTTTCACAGATCGGGGCACATGACAAGTTGGGAATGCAAGTAGTGCCACTGAAAATGCTCAACCCATATGAGAAGAAAGAACTAATTCTTGATTTGGTCCATAGCACAAAACCAAATGACCCTCAGAACAAGAAGCCACGAGGCCAAATTATGTTGGAGATGTCCTTCATTCCTTTCCAAGAAGATAGTGTAAAGTTTAGCGGACCTCTGAGTTTTCACCAAAGAAAGGAGAGTATTTCAAGCCTTTCGGATGACATTTCCTTGCGTGGAGCAGGTTTGCTTTTGGTTACTGTTATCGCTGCAGAAGATGTTGAAGGGAAGCACCATACCAATCCTTATGCAGTGGTTGTTCTTAGAGGAGAAAAAAAGAAAACTAAGGTGATTCTTGCACTCTTATTTACAGTTAACCACAGAGGCGGATTCATAATTTGAACTTAATGGTTCAGCCTTGAAGGTTCTTAAAACTGAACTTCTTGTACTTTTGAAATCATGGGTTTAAAATTTAATATATGTTGAAACTTGAAGTGATTTTGCACTACATTCGCCTCTGGATGAACGGTTTGAAAGTTATCCAACTTGAGTTATGAGAGTACGGATGGTTTCTTTTTCATTTTCAAGAAGAAACAAGAAAAAAAAAGGACTTAATTAACCATCTTATTGAATTGCTTCTGTTGCCTTAACCTTTATTTAACGACGACTTGTAGGCAATGAACAAAACCTGGAATCCGAAATGGGAAGAAGAATTCCAGTTTATGTTGGAAGAGGCTCCATTAAAGGACCTAATCCATATTGAAGTCAAGAGCAAGAAGAGAAGATTTGGTTTTCGGTCTAAGGTAAATGAACCATCATCGACATATCTCTTCAACTAATCATTACTCCAATTGTTGAGTACAAAAATTGATTTTTGTTGCATTTTAATTTCCTTTTTCGTCCGTAGGAGTTGCTTGGCTATGTAGATATCCAACTGATGGATGTGATCTACAATGGACGTATTAACGAGAAGTACCATCTCATCAATTCTAAAGATGGGATTTTACATGTTGACATCAAATGGAATGTGATCTAACAACTGCAGCCTCCTCTGGATTGTGAATCATCCATTTAGATGTTAATCGCATTGAGCTTAAATGTAGAAGTGGGGATTCATGTAGCTGACCCCATCTTGTTTGGGACCGAGGTGTAGTTGTTGTTGTATTAATCGTATTGATTGTATCTTTGGACAGTCTGAGCAGAATGTCCAGTTTTTATCTAAAAGCCATGAAAAGAAATGCATACAAACATAACATGCACACAGAGGCATGTTTATTACTTTGTACTTTTTGTCTTCTCTTATCCGGTATACTTGCTTATGTATATCATATCAAATTTATCAACTACGCCTCAAATTCAATTAATTGAGGTTGATTATGTGAATCCGATACTTTACATATGTTTATTTAGATTTATTTAATTCCGATACTAAACGTCTATTTGGTCAAACTTCTAAAATGTGTTTATTTTGAGAACCACTTCTGTCAAAGTAGCTTTTAGAGAAAATACTTTTGGAGAATGACAGTTTATGTTTGACCAATTTTAAAAGTATTTGATAAACAGATTGTGTTTAGCGAATGTTTCCAAAAATTGCTTATGATTGTCAAATTATGAAAAAGGAATTATTAAGGTTCATTTTGGAATTAGTATAGTTTGAACAAAAGAAGGATTTTAAATATTTTGTAAGAAAGCCTTGCAAGTTTTTACATTTCTATAGTTAAAATGTAAGTTGAAAAATATTTATTAAGGGTTTTAATCAATAAGATACATATAAACAACGAAAAAGGCTCAAATATGCCATCGAACTATCAGAAATGACTCATTTATGCCACTCGTCAATAGTTTGACTCATTTATGCCATCGACGTTACAAAATGGCTCATTTATGTCATCGCCATTACAAAATGGGTTGGATTTTTAATTAATTTGGGATTAAAAATTGGGTTGGTTTAATTAAACAACATGAACCTCTAATTGGAGGCCACGTATCATATCTGGTATTGTAAAACCGACGATAATGAAAAATGACATGACATTTTGGTAACAACGATGGAATAAATAAGCCAAACTATTGATGAGTGGCATAAATGAGTCATTTTCGATAGTTCGATGGCATATTTGAGCCTTTTCCGTATAAGCAAAGGGAGAACAGTAGAAAAACTTGCTTTTGCATTGTCTAAAAGCAAATTTTTACTTTGGCCAAACACAGATTTCAAAAAAAGTAGTACGTATTATTTTTCTTTTCTCGAATAAATGCTTCTAGCTTCTAGCTTTCCAAAAGCTTGGACAACTAGGCTATAAATAAGAGTAATTTGTTGTTTTCAGGAAGACTGAGGATTCTCTATAACTTTATCCTTACATGGGCATACATGTTTCTAACCAGAATTAAAATCTTGAAAAACATTGCTCTAAGGCAAGTGCAATAATAATGACGAAAAAATAATGCCTCTGAGCATTTCTTGATTCTGTTTTTGAAAAATACTCACTTAATGAAGTTTCAATTTTTACAAGCGAAACTCGGTGATAATGTCTTGAAGTTTTATTTGTAAATTTTACCTTGATAATGACCAAATCTTTATCCCAATTAGTTGATATCCTCTTACATTCTTTGAGTTACGTTCTTAATCCGTATTGATTCACTTGTGTCTATCTCTATGCAAATGCCAACTAGAGTTAAAAACTTGTGGACAATTTGAGTAATGAAGTTGTGTGAAAGCTGTGTCTCTATGTGGTGCAGTACCAACCATAAGTCCTTTATTTGAATCAAGAAAGATATCTGTGGTCCATTTATCCCATGTTGTCTTTTGGCTTCTTCAAACAGGTTGCAGCTGTGCCTTTGCAAGTGGCAACTGGCTTTCCTATCCCATATGGCTATCATTAGTGTGAAACGCTACAAGTTACATAATCTACAACTGGAAACTGTTTTCTTATCTTTGAAATACCAAAAACAAAACAAAAAAAACTACAGACTGGAACCGTTTCATTACATTTAGTTGGAACTTTTTTTTTTTTTTTTTTAAAAAAAAAAAAGCAAGAAAGAAAAAAAGTTGGTCCTAAGAGAGGCCTTTGAACAAATAACATAAACAATCCCCAAAAAGTAGTTTCACTTCATTTAAATATTAGTACTATTGTTCAACGTAAACATTAATCAACTTCTTGGCTTAATAGTTCTGTTAAAATCACATTTATACATACGATTACTGACCAAAAGAAGCTAGGTAAATATTTATTGGAACAAGTGTTTATACCAAATCGTGCAAATTTATTAAGTATTATAAAGTTATTTAATGAGATGAGAATGAATGTTAATTAATTATGGTTAAGTGCTCCAGGTCTATGTACAAATTAAACACATGCCATGCTTTTATTGACTTGGTGTAAACACCAAGTGCGAATAAGTTTTTTCTGTTTTCGAATCTTCACGAGGTTTTTCTTTTGGACAATTGTTCACCCTTGAATCTTCACGAGGTTTTTCTTTTAGGGAATCTGCTTTCATGTTGCTAACAATCGCATTTGAACTGAACTTTGTGGCTCTTCTTTCTTTTTTTGCGAGTAGGAAGCACACCAATAATTCGTGAGTAGTGTGATTCTACACATTTTTTTTTTGTTGCATTTGACCGTATGAAATAACTGACCAAAAAATAACTGCGACATACAAAGCGAGTTTTTCTTCTAGGCAGACAACAATGTAAGTGTAACAACACCACAAAGAAAGTGATGCTTTCGCGTAACATGCTATGATCTCAACTCCCATACCAGAAACATAAAATTTACAAAAAACAAGAAGATAACACCCCAACCTAAATACACATATAATATACATACCTATATGTACATATAATATACATACCTATACACTACTTATATAACTTGATAAATTATATACTTATATATTTCCGATAAACTAGATCGCTTACCCTTTATGTAAATTTTCCAACCTAAATTATATCAGGCCTCAAACAAACATGGCCCATGGGCCTAATCCTCTAAAAACTCAAACTTAAAAATATCCATTATTATGGACCCAAAATATCTCTTCAAAACATCACATCTCTTCTACACAAGTAAAAATAAATATCCACATTTGACATTATATATCCCCATATCTACAACACACCTATCTTCCCAATTCTTTCACTTCAAAAAATAAAAAAAAAAACCTTATCTTGAAAACCCCTTCTCTCCAATGGCTTGTTCATCATCTTCACTTCATTTCCTTAAACTTACACCCCAAACACTCCCTAAACCAACTTCACAAACAGCTTCAATTTCCTTCTTTTCACTTCCACCATCTTCCTTAAACCTTTCTTTGTCCACTTCAAGAAACCTTTCTGATTCTTGTTTTCTTCCTAAAGTTACCCTTTCTGATTTTGACCAAATTGAAGAAGAAGTTGATAATAATGAAGGTTTAAGTGATGAGGTTTTGAGTGATGATGCTCCTATATATGGAAGAGAAGAGAGAAATGACAATCCTGACCTTAAGATATTTGTTGGTAATTTGCCATTTAATGTTGATAGTGCTGCACTTGCTGGGATTTTTGAGCAAGCTGGAGATGTTGAAATGGTTGAGGTAATAAAAAGATTTGATTTTTTTTTATTGTGGGGTTTGTTTGTTTTGGTAATTTGAGGTTTTGTTTGGCTATTTTGAGTAACTATGCTTGTGAATTTTGAAGGTTTAAGGTCTTTGTTAACCAAAAAGTAGTAAAGATTTAATATTTTTTGTGGGGTTTGTTTGTTTTGGTAATTTGAGGTTTTATTTGGCTATTTTGAGTAACTACCTTGTGAATTTTGAATCTTTAATGTCTGTGCAAACCTAAAAGTAGTAAAGATTTAATCTTTTTTGTTGTTTTAGATAATTTTAAGTTTTGTTTGGCTATTTTGAGCAAGTATGCTAGTGAATTTTGAATGTTTAAGGTCTTTCTTAGCCAAAAAGTAGTAAAGATTTAATATTTTTGGTGGGGTTTGTTTGTTTTGGTAATTTGAGGTTTTATTTGGCTATTTTGAGTAAGTTTACTCGTGAATTTTGAATGTTTGAGGTATGTGGAAACCTAAAAGTAGTAAAG
The DNA here is from genome assembly GCF_029784015.1 of Lycium ferocissimum. Lineage (NCBI taxonomy): Eukaryota > Viridiplantae > Streptophyta > Magnoliopsida > Solanales > Solanaceae > Lycium > Lycium ferocissimum. The sequence goes on along the minus strand of NC_081346.1, from coordinate 71,439,892 downwards.
ATTTAATCTTTTTTAGTGGGTTTTAGATAATTTTAAGTTTTGTTTGGCTATGTTAAAGTTAACTACCCTTGTGATTTTTGAGCAAGCTGGAGATGTTGAGATGGTTGAGGTAATATGAAGATTTTTTTTTGTGGGGTTTGTTTGTTTAGGTAATTTGAGGTTTTATTTGGCTATTTTGAGAGTGACTATGCTTGTGAATTTTGAATGTTTAAGGTCTTCGTTAACCAAGAAGTAGTAAAGATTTAATATTTTTTGTGGGGTTTGTTTGTTTAGGTAAGTTGACGTTTTGTTTGGCTATTTTGAATAAGTTTACTTGTGAATTTTGAATGTTTGAGGTATGTGCAAATGTAAAAGTAGTCACATTAAAGTGGCTATGTCTGACAGTTTAATCTGTTAGATAAGATGTTCACGCAATTCAACATGTTATCAGAGTACACGAGAGGACAAGTTGCATATCTAAGAGTAGTAAGTAAAAGTGTCTTCTCCTAACAACTTAAACTTTAAGATTAGGTTGCTTTCACAATTAGAATAAGGTTCTCACGGATAACTTTATTTATGACTTGGGAAGTATGGCCTTAGGTGTTATAGAAGGAAATTGTTTTGCCTTATTGATGTTTTGGTGTACTTGTTAAGTTGTTAAGGATTTGATGGGAAGCTAATGAACTTGTTAAGTTGAAATTTTGCTTGGCAATGGTTGAATAACCAATCATGGTTGAGCATTTAAGGTTCTTATCTGATTATCTTATTGTGTGCTAATTTTTGCAGGTTATCTATGACAAGCTTACAGGAAGAAGCAGAGGTTTTGGCTTTGTGACAATGTCCTCAAAAGAGGAAGTTGAAGCTGCCTGCCAACAATTTAATGGATATGTAAAGTCTTTTTCGTTGTTATCTTTCTTGGATATATTATGCTTTAATGCACATGTCCAAATATTCCCAGAAGTTTTAAATTCCTATGGCCTTGGATATCTTAAATTGTTTTTGGAATTCAACTGATGTGTTCAGTTTACAGTTTTTAAAATTATTTAATGGAAGACCAGTACTCCCTTTTAATAATTATTCCCCCTGTCCCAATTTATGTGACACTCTCTTCCTTTTAGTCAGTCCCAAAAAGAATGATATCTTTCTATATTTGGTAACAATAATCTCAAACTTCCCATTTTTCCCTTAATGAAATGATTTATAGCCACGTAAATTTCTATGATTTATCTTAGACTACAAGTTCCAAAAGTCCTCTCTTTCTCCTAAACTCCGTGCCACCAAACACCTTAGCATAAATTGGGACGGAGGGAGTAACATTTTGGCAATTTGCCGCTGAAATTATCTTCAGCTCTCATTCTCAACCATCATTTGTGGAACCTAAAACTTCTTGTTGTTAACGATCTCTCTATGCAAAAGTTCTTTTGCTGAAGTTCCTGACCAGTTTAGATTTTGATTTAGACACTAACCAAATGTTTTGATTCTTTTTGTCAGGAAATTGAGGGGAGGGCACTGAGGGTGAACTCTGGGCCACCACCACCCAAAAGGGAGGGTTCTTTCAGAGACAACTCCTCTTTCGGTGGAGGCAGCAGGGGTGGGGGAAGCATGGACAGCTCCAATAGAGTCTATGTAGGAAACCTTGCATGGGGTGTTGACCAAGAAGCACTAGAGACGTTGTTCAGTGAGCAAGGAAAGGTCGTCGATGCTAAAGTAGTCTATGATAGAGATAGTGGCAGATCAAGGGGCTTTGGATTTGTAACATACAGTTCCGCTGAGGAGGTCAACAGTGCAATTGAAAGCTTGGACGGTGTTGTAAGTCTTTCTTACTCTGCTAAATTATGTATCTTACTTTATGTTCTTACTACTTTATTGATCGTGCTTTTGATTGCTTTTCCATGTTAAACTTTATGGTGTAGGACCTAAATGGAAGGGCCATCCGTGTTAGCCCTGCTGAAGCTCGCCCACCCAGACGTCAATTCTGAAGGTTGTAACCAACATCTTTTTGACCGAGAAAAGGCTGGGGGTAAACATCTTGTCTACTCTTTTTAAGAATTAGTATCTTGAAATGCATCAATCTCTATGTTCAGTTGTCTTGTGATTAGCAACCCAAGTGAATTTGGTATTTATACCTAAAACGTTCATTACTTGGCAGTCGTCGTTATTTTCAAGTTTCAAAAGTGAATATATGATTTTGCTTATAAGAATGTAATTATTTGCATGTCAGGGTCCAGGAGATGAAGATAGTTGCAGAAATGATGAGTTAGTAACTCTGCAACATCTATCCTAAACTAGTGCGGACGATTTACTCTCTGCTTGTCGACTAAATAGAGCTCTCAAGTAAATTAGCTTTTCGTAATGTACGTTCTGAAATTGCCTCAGGAAAAAAATTCTGATCCTTGTAATATGCTATATCCATCACTTGTTGACAGACGAGACAACGAAAAAGTTTGATGCTCTTTGAAATATATCTTAGTGAGCAGCATTCTTGTTCTACAAATGAATTAGCAGGATTTGTGTTTATCGTGCGTATGCCTTTACCTTGCTCTAAATGTTGAAGTGCAAGGGTTTTCTTGACCGGTTGAGGCAGGAGTCCGTAGCGCTATTCAAGTTTTGCATGTCTAGGTAAGTCCCCAGACACTCTGCTTTTGGGTTGTGGGCAGAGCCAAATTTTTTGTTAAGGGGGGTCTTAACATATAAGTTTTTTTAGCCTATTTATACAGTGTGGTTTTCTTGCGAAAGGATGTGAATTGACTTGTCTTGAGGTATCTCCGCTACTGGTTCCAATGGTTGGCATGGTTGTCCTTGCTAGTAGCTATGCAACAGAAACTCACTTAGGCTAAAGAGTATCTTTTTCCTAAGTTCTACTCTCTTACGACTCATAGTCTAATCAAAAGACTAAAGATCCTTGTGAAGATAGGTAGTTCGACTCATACGCTAATCAAAAGACTAAAGACCCTTATGAAGTCAAACTATGATTTAAAATTTTGCCTTCCATAAGATGGGTAGGTTGACTCATACTCTAATCAAAAGACTAAAGACCCTTATGAAGATAGGTCGTCAAACTACGATCTAAAATTTTGCCTTTGGAAGTGGCGTAGCGCTGGTCGCGTAGAGTGACCAGGCCAAATTTTGCCTTTGGAAGTGGCGTAGCGCTGGTCGCGTAGAGTGACCAGGCCACCCAACTCCTCGCGTGGAGTGACCAGGCCACCAACAGAGGAGTTGGCGGGTGTTGAGCTAAAAAAATTTTAGTAGTAGTAGTAGTAATCAAATTTTCCTAGGTTGCATGACTATTTATAACTGTATTATTCAATTTGATAAGATACGTTATTGAAATGCATTTCTTGCTCATAAGATACGTTATTGGAATGCATTTCTTGCTCATAATGCAGCCAGCGCCACTCAAATAAACTTTGCCATTCTGGAACTCGCAGAAGAACTTCAATTGATAAAGTTCAATCTTTAGTGATAACTAATGAAATGCTCCCTCGGTTCACTTTTACTTATCCACTTCTGACTTTGCACGCCTCTTAAGAATTAATAAACGAAGTATGTATTTTATTATAATATTCATATTAATTGGTGTATAGTCTTATTGAACTTGGAGAATGATTTAGAAATGAGTAATTAATTTTTAGGGTAAAACAAGAAAAAGAAAAAAAAAAGTTCGTCTTTCCTTGATATGCTAAAGTGGACAAGTAAAAGTGAAAATTTATTTTTATTTTTGCTATAGTGGACAAGTAAAAGTGAACGGAGGAATTGGTTGCAATGTGCATAAATTTCTCTACTAAAACGGGTTTACGTTACACTAACAAAAAAACACAAAAGAACTGAAAGAGACAATGAAGTTAAATCCCTACGTGCAAGAAGCCTCCATTAATTACTCTCCAAATGATCTGCCGTGATAATCAACATTCTTTTTTGTTCAATCAACAACTTGGAATCTTGAGAGATAACTGCACAAGCTTTTGAATCAACAGCTAAAACTTCAATTTGAGCATCTTCTGGAAACTCAGCTCGTAAACTATCACAAGACACGTGGAGTTCTCGACAACTTTTGTGAGAAGGTGATTTATGATCACTTATTTCAATTTTTCCATTTAGGCTTACATAAAATGTTGTGGTCTGACCATAAGCAAAATCACCAGCGATATATGTACCAATCCAATATACATATGGCTCAGGCAAAGCTCCAAACGTTGAATCGATTGAGGTTTGAGCTCTTGCATCTTGATAGAATTTACCAGCTACATTAGCGCTCCAAAGAAGGGTGTTGTAGTAGGATATACTAGCCTTGAGATCATCGTGATAGAAATCGTAATTACTGTTAGGGTTCAGCACTGAGAAAGTGAGGTTCCAATTGTCAGGATCGTGCAAAATCAACATTACCATCAGTTAATACCGAAAATGAAGAGTGTGACACCATCTCAATTCGGAACTTGGGGTCATGAAGCACCGCAGTATCCTCATGAACATAGAACATGTGAAAAGCTAGAGTGACACCGAGTGTTACAACTAATACAAGTAATAAGATCTGTAATGCCAGATTGTACTTAGACTCTTTTGTGGAATCAATTCTTGTTTTATCCTTAATACCTGATTTCTCCATTTGATTCATTTTTGTGGAATCAATGTTTGTAGTTTTCAACGTTGTTGATTTCTCCTCCATTTGATTCATAAAAAGAAATCTTGACCAAAAGCTAGGATGGTATTAAGCATGAGTAAACTTGCTATTGCTGAATGTATTTTTTAGGCTTAAGGTATGAGTGTGTATACATAGGAATAGAGAAAAATCATTATTCTCGTGGAACGGATTGAAGCTTCCATTTCCCTTCTCCCATTTTCCCCAATTACTACTTAGATTAGAGCATGTCATGGCATGGGTTAGAATTAATGACTAAGATTTAATTGACTAAAACAAAAGCCCTAACCATAGTTTATATAATTAATAACTTATCCATAAATATATTAAAATACTTTCTCTCTCTTCCTATTTAATATTCCATCTTTTTTTTTTCAATCATTATAACTCTTTAATGGTGATATTTTTCATAATATAGACAACTCTTTCTAAATATACAATTACCAATTGAATAATGGGGTCTATATTATGTGAATTAGTAAGTATCATAATTGAAAAATGAAAAATATCACCAATTGAATAATGGGTCTATTAGGGGGAAAAATTAAGTGGCAAAAAATAATCGGGTAAATTAGAAAATATATTTTACTTTAGTAGGAAAAATAAATAGGAAGAGAGAGAAAATATTCTAATACATTTATGGATAGTTGAGTGTTAATTATTTAATCATGGTTAGGGCCTTGTTTTAGTCAATTAAATCTTAGCCATTAATTATAATGCATGCTAACATGTGTCTCTAATCCAAGATGAACTTCTAAAAATGGAGAAATTTATGGAGAGAACTCAATCCGAGAACTTGCAATCCTTAATACATTTGGTTTTGGAAAGTTTTTTGGGTAAATGATTTTTAATATTTACGTATTGGATTAATCTGATTTGAAGTCATAAATGTTTGCTTTTCGGAAAAGTTATTCAACTTAGGTTTAGGGCCTGTTTAGAAAGCCACCTGGTAATTGGAATTGGTGTAATTACTAGGGTAGTAATTACATAAAGACCTAGTAATTACACGGTGGTAATTACAACGACACTTTTTTGTTTGTCATAACGTAATTACATTGTAATTACAAGCGTCTTGTTTGGTTGCACAAGTGTAATTACACGATCGCTTTAATTTAAAAATAAAATTTAATTATAAAAAATTTAAAATTAATATTTTAAAAATGTTGCCTTTATAAATGATATTAAATTAGTTATTTAATAACACATTGTTTCTTAAAAATATATTAATTAATAATCATATATTTGTAACTAATATTGTAACAAAAATAATTGATATATATTTTTCAAATTAATATTTAATTTTAATTAATTATAAAACTTAAAAGAAGACTTTTTTTGTGAGAACGTCATGGATTGATGTTTGACAAAAAATAATATTAATAAATATAATGCCATAACATTATTCAAATGTTTGACACAAAAAATATCCATCAAATGTAAGTGAAAAATAAACAACATGCAATATAAAGCAAATAACTTAAAATTGAAAATATAACCTAAATTTAAAATCCAAAGAAAAAGTTCAACATAATACTTTTATGTCAAATTCTAACATTACATAGGTAAGTTATAATAACTTAATTAAATAATTCAAAAGAAAGGAAAAATATAAGTCTATAACCCCATTCACATATATATTATTACTTTAATAACGTCATATATATATATATATGTCAAGTTTGTATAATAACTCATTCTTTCCAATATTAAGAGGTGTAGTTTCAAATATTAGAATAATAACACGATTATCTTAAATGAATAAAATAAAAAAATAAAAAAATACTATATAGCAATTACACGCAATATATAAGAATATAAAGGTATATAATGAAAAGAAAGAAAATGAAAAATAAATAATATAAAAAGAAAAATACATTTTAAAAAATAAAAATAATAAAAAAGTAAAAATAAAAAAGAAATTAAAATAATAGAAATAAAAAATATTAAAAATCAAAAAAATTAAAATAATAGAAATAAAATAAATTAAAAATTAAAATAAATTAAATTAAAAAAAATAAACAAACTAAAAAGTATATAAGTAATTACAGTATATATAATTACACCCAATATATAGCTTCCTTTGATATATGGAGAGTGTAATTTTACCCTCTCAATTACACTCAATTCCCACCTAACTGTGTAATTACTTGATCAAACAAACAAGTCAAACTTTGTAATTACACTCAATTACACCCAATTCCAATTACCTGGGTGGCTTTCCAAACAAGCCCTTAATGTTTTTGAGTCCTCTCCAAAAGACAAATCATTATTAGTCCTTTACACTTTTTAAATATCTTTTTCGCTGGTTAGTCCTCTTATTTTCTTTTCGTTTAGTACGATATATTAAAAGAAAATTCTTCTACTTATCTAGTTTAGCAAACTAAGAGAGATTTATTTATTAATTTTAATTTTATCCTTATTATTAAGTAACTACTGGCAAACTATGCCTGTGCGATGCACTGAGCCCAACATGATTAATTTGATTACTCAATTTAGTTAGTTTTTATGGTTTGTATATTTTGCAAAGTATACTGCGATTCTCCTCAGTGAATCTCTATATTTTTTTTTCATTTCTTCTTATTTCCCCCCTTAATTTCTCAATTGTTGTTAAAATTTATCTTATTTTGGTTATGTCCGCCTCTTTTTATATTTAGTAAGTTGACAATTCAAATATCCTACATGTCAAGTTATAATCACAAGATTCAAAGGATATTTTATTATATTATACACATTTTTAATTTAGAACCACAAGATTCAAAAGTCTATATTTATTTCTTAAACTCCATATCTAGTCAAACGTAGACACTTAAATTGAGACAGAGGGAGTATATGCCAAATGAAGGAAATGAAAGGACAATTAAGACACTGCGAACCCGTGGGGACTTAAAAAGTAAACACACAAGAGGTAAAATTAATGTTCAACTTCTGAAATGTACACATGTTAGTCCCTGCTTAGCGTACAATTTCAGTTGCTTTTTGTACAACTTATTGTTACTGTGTTTGTCCACCTTGGGCGTTTAATGTGGCCAAGTAATATGGGACGAAGGAGTACTTCATTTATTAACACTCAAAGAACGTGAAAAGTCAAAAGTGAACAAGTAAAAGTGCACGGACGAAATAAATTTGTCTAGGAAAATTAAAATTGAACTTGCGTATGTCTATACATGAGAAGAGAATAAATATTCAGCTAGAATGTGAAAAGTCAAAAGTGAACAAGTAAAAGTGCACGGAGAAAATAAATATGTCGGGGAATTAAAATTGAAGTGCATACGTCTATACATGAGAAGGGAATAAATATTAAGTACTATGACATATGTCCACGTGGGATAAAAAGGTAGTTGGGTAAAGTGTACAAGTTATGTAACTTTTGGTACAAGCATTCATTGCGTTTACAAGTTGTACAACTTTTGGCACAAGCATTTGATGTGGTGTTATTCCTCCTTAGCCACTTATATATAATAGAAATTTCTCAAACTAATTAGAGTACTACTCCCTCCGTTTCATAATAAGTGATGTTTTTACTTTTCCATTTTGATTCAAAATAAATGGTGTTTCTCAAAATCAAGAAGACATTAATTTTTTCTCTCCAACCTTACCCTTATTTAAATATTGGAGTTTTATATATAACCAAGACACCATGAACGAGCTACTTTTTTTCAAGGCATTTGATTAAGGGTAAGTTAGTAAATATAATTTTTACTTTCTAGGAGTGAGTAGTTTTCTTAAGGTGCATGCTCAAACTAAAAATACCTGTTATTATAAAACGGAGGGAGTAATAATCATATTTAGAATTCCAAAGCATAGTTAATATGGATAACATAGTAAATAAACACTTAATAATTTTTTTTTAAAGAAAGTACAAAGCCAATACCGGACTAGTAAAAAAAGGGGAAAGAACGTCGCTGCCTCCTGAAAACAAAATAATTACCCGCCCATAGCCCTCTTACTTTCATGCCCCTGAAACTATTTACCCGAAATGCCCCCAAATTATGATACCAACATGGTATATAAATATACTGAGATGGTATCATGTTCATTGATTTGAAAGACACATTTTTCTCATAAAAACCTAATTTCGCTTAAAAAAAAAATAAAAAAATATTTCAACTTGTACCATTAAATATTATTCCTATTTTTTTTTAGGGAAAACAACATAAAATACCCCTAAAATGTAAAATATTTACCCGCCTATGCTCTCTCCTAACCTAAGCGAAATTAGGTTAGGAGAGAGCATAGGGGTAAATATTTTACATTTTAGGGGTATTTTATGTTGTTTTCCCTAAAATAAATAGGAATAATATTTAATGGTACAAGTTGAAATATTTGAGATATACGCAAGCTGATCTGGACTCCATTGTTAGAAATAAAAGAGTTCAATCTTAATGGTTCGCAATCCTGAGCATTAAGAAGTCCAAACTAACTCCTTTTTTGTTTTTGTTTTTTTACTATACATGGGTTAAGAAAGGGGAAGATGGAGAATCAAACCTTTAACTACAAGTAGTAATCAACTGAACTATTAAAATTTTCTGAATTTGAATCACAGTTGATTTCTTGATTGGTTGCACTCATGATCAATTAATTCTCGACTTTAAGTTATATATAACGTTAGTATATGAAATTTTTACATCATCAGGTTTACTGTATCTGTTAAAGTACGTAACTTGCCTTACTTTTAAGATTCCAAATCCCACATTTTAAAAAAAATTACCTGTAAATAGTTTTTAATGACTTAATAGCTAAAAAATTCTATTCTGTGACAATGTATATAACTTAACTCTTATACCGAGTGAGACTTGCTACAGTTGTAAATTATTTCCACTTTGACCTGATATTGTCCATCCAGTCCAAAGTCCTCTGTTGGTGCTAATAATTCGTTTTTTCTCGAATGAGTATATATGGGATCATGTCTCATCTGTTTGCTTTTCTACTCAAATTAAGAGTAATTCATAAAAGAAAGAGTGAACAAAATACTAAATTTTATTTTCTTGTCTAATACTACATGAAGGCTGATTTCATCCACCTGGAATTGAGTCAAAGGGAACACTTTTCAATTACTCCAACATACAATTCTACAGTCACTAATAAGATTAATATATAGTTTGAAAATGGAGGTGGATCCATTACTTTGTCTTTTTCTGCAAATATAGATAAATGAAATTCAAATAGAATTAGAGCAAAACTCAATTTCCTGTCAAAATTCCTTCAATTGTACATGCAAATACTCAATTTTGTCAATGTTACATGATTCTTAGCAATGGGCATTAGTTCAAATGCCATAACAATGTTCATAAGGTGACATAAAAAGTTGTTGTTTTCTACCAAAAAAAAAAAAAAAAAAACAACAACAAACATACAAGGCTGCTGCAATATTCTCACATAAATTCCGTTATTTGTTCTTTAGTACCAACTCTCCAAGCAATATATGACTGCTAAGACCACCACTCATGATCACTGCTAAATGCAACGTCAACTTGTAATTCTTCTATGGTATGTTGAAGAGTAGAAGAATATATTTGATATGTTTGAAGCAGTACACCAGTATTATCTAAGTACTTTTTAATAACATTTCTTTTTTCCTTCCATCCACCCTTTATTACGCTCTTTCGCTCTGTTTGGATTGTTGTTTCTCATCGTTCAATGATGTATCGTTTTGTACTGTATCTTATTGTACCTTACTGTTTTGTGAATACAGTGTTTGGATAGACTGGATTGTTTATTTTAGGTTAACACCATTTTTTCTATTTGGTCTTACTGTATCATATAGCACAATGACACTCATTCAGTGACTTTAGCACTAGACGTTCCCAAAATGGGGGCTATTAGATAAATCCAATATAATAGACGCCCGTCAACATTCCGGCCTTCCTCATTAGTTTAGGGCCTAGCTAAGAGAGAATCCTGTACTTCTTGCCCTTGAATATCTGAACTAGTAGTTTTCTGTTCAAGAATTCTTATTTAGACAGTTCATACCATCCATACATAGTGTTCTGATATAAGATTTCAATTTTTCCGTGTTCAGCAGTAACATATTCTCCCATGCAGCTAAGGTCCAAATATGGATAAGTCTATTGAAATGGCAGTAACTAATGTGAATATTGGATTTATCAACAATTACTCAAGTTAAGCAGTACTCAAGAAAGATATCATCTGTGATAAGCCAAATCAAAGTAAACAAGTCCATCTTTAACATTTCCGTTGTTTTACTTCTATACAGATTGAATCCAAATTTAAGTTCAGAAAAAGTGTAGCCAGAGCACCATGTCTTTTACTAAGCAAAAATCTGCCAGGTATATCTGAGCATCCTTAAATTTGTGGCCAAAGTAATTATATCTTGTGTTATTCTATAATTGCTGCTCATATTTGTAGCATTTCTTTTCTATGTTGCTCGGGCTCTTAAAAAATACTGTCAGTTATGTGTCAGATCCTTCAAAAAAAGCATACAAGTGAGGCAGCATTTTTGGAGGGTCCGAGCAACATAGGTTCTTTGATAAACGCTTGCTGTATTTTATCACTAGACTCGAAGTTATGCTCATTTCTGATCTAGTTATTGATTAAAATCTGGATCTGTAATCAGATTTCAGAATGACCTTGATATTGCAAAATCTGGATCATACAATGCAGCGAAATTCTTCAAAACTATCTCCATGAAGAATCACGAACAAACGTCTAAGTCAAAGTCTGATAAGCCAGAGATAGAGCCAAAAATGAAGGTGTTCCGAAAGAAAAAGCTTTCAAGAGTATTTTCGGAGGACTATGAGGGGCTGAAATTGAAGATACTAGATCCTAGAGGACGTCCCATAAACATATGGAACAAATGTTTCCTAATTGCTTCTCTTACTTCTCTATTTGTTGATCCATTGTTCTTCTATTTACCATGCGTTAACGACGAAATCTGTATGGATGCAAGTCATCCGATGGAGATAGTCCTTACAGTCGTTCGATCAGTGATAGATGCATTTTATCTGGTTCAGATTTTAGTTCAGTTTCGAACAGCTTATGTTGCACCTTCCTCTCGCGTTTTTGGAAGAGGAGAACTAGTCATTGATTCTTCAAAGATTGCTTCAAGGTATCTGCGGAAGGATTTTTTGCTCGACGTGTTGGCTACTCTTCCTCTTCCTCAGGTAAAAACTAGCACTCAAAGATTAATATTTGGAATCTTTTGGTTGTTAGAAGTTCTTTAATGTAAAAATTCTACCAGGAAAACTTATAATCTGCTGTTATTTCCTCTGTTTTGATCTTGCTTGCCAAGAATGAACTAATAAATTGGTAGATATCATGTCTTATAGGCTTACAAGTTACATAAAATGTTACTTCTAAAATGTTACTTCTCTTAGCTACATTAACTGTAGGATGGTCATTTGAAAACTCTTCGTCGGAAAATTATAATGTACTATGTATATAGAGCGTAATACTGTGTATATAGGTCAAATTTTTCTTTTTGTAGATAAATATTAAATCTTGAACACCCTAGCGAAATTTCTAGCTTCGCCACTGATTGCTCATTCCCCATCTTCCCCCCCCCCCCCCCCCCCGAAACTGTTTCAGGTTTTGATTTGGGCTGCTATCCCATCTCTGAGAGGTTCGAACAGGATTGGTGCAAAGCACGCCTTGCGCCTAACTATCATTTCTCAGTTTCTCTTAAGGCTATGCCTGATTTTTCCGCTTTCATCTCACATTATCAAGACAACCGGTGTAATGGTGGAAGCTGCTTGGGCCGGGGCAGTTTATAACCTAGTGCTCTTCATGCTGGCAAGTCATGTAAGTTATATGCAATGATGAGAAAAACGTTGAGTTAAATTTTGCCAGACTATCATTATTTGTCAAATGATTTAGGGTGAACTAAATTTGTTATTTCAATTTACTAAATATAGTCAAACCTCTCTATAACAACGTTTTTTGTCCGGATATATTTTTTGGTTGCTATAGCTAAATGCTTTTACAGATAACATACAATATAACATAACATGAAAAAAAAAACTTGGCCTTTATAGTGAAATGTCGTTATAGAGAGTGGATGTTATAGAAGGTCTGACTGTACCACGTTCCATCAGTTTTCATAAGCGTAAATTGTTGACTTGCCTACCTTTTTGACTATGATTCTTGTTAAGGTCATGGGATCTTGCTGGTACCTTTTGGCTGTGGAGAGACAAGAACAATGTTGGAAGCAAATTTGTGATCAACAACAACTGCATTGCCAGTATTGGTATTTTGACTGTCAGAGGAAGAACGATACAAGTAGAATCGCGTGGTATCAGTGGAGCAATATATCTATATTATGTGGTCCTAGCAGCAAATTCTTCCAATTCGGAATCTTTAACGATGCACTGACTTATCGCATTACACAGTCATCGTTCTTGAACAAGTACGCGTATTGTTTCTGGTGGGGCTTGAGGAACCTAAGGTAACAAAATGCAGCTAAAGTTTGTTAGTTTTTCTTTGATTAAATGTTAACTTTCTCTGATCAACTTTTGCAGCTCTCTTGGGCAGAATCTCTTGACTACTACTGACATTAATGAAATCAATTTTGCTGTTGTTCTTGCAATACTGGGATTATTGCTTTTCGCATTACTTATTGGCAATATGCAGGTAAGTCATTGACAAATTCTTTTAATGACAAAGGGACTTAGTTTTCAGTCTTAGCCAAAGTTGTACTGAAAATGTTTTATTGCTATTGGCCTTAATTTTTAATACTAGACTTTCCTTCAATCAACTACTATGAGACTAGAAGAATGGAGGATCAAGAGGAACGATAAAGAAGAATGGATGCATCATCGCCAACTCCCCCACGATCTAAAGGAAAGGGTCCGCAAATATGATGTGTATAGGTGGGTGACAACTAGAGGCTTTGACGAAGAAGCCATCGTTAAAAGCCTTCCGGTGGACCTCAGAAGGGACATCAAGCGTCATCTTTGTCTTGATCTAGTTCGTCGAGTGAGTATCATATATATTCCTCAACTTCTATCAAGCTATTGTTGGATGCTGCATCTGTTACTAACTTACAACTACGGTTTTCTAGAATAATTAGTCTTTTAGTTGTAGGAGAAATATAATATTTTATTTACTAGAATATTCAATTTCTTAGTAGTAGTAAAAGTTGTACTTTGTTTGTGGGGCTATTTAAAGCCATATGGTTAATGAAATTTAAGAGACAGATTTTCATCCATATTTTCAACCTTGCTGCAGGTTCCTTTGTTTGATCAAATGGACGAGTGTATCTTAGATGCAATATGTGAAAGGTTGAAACCTTTTCTATATACTGCAAGAACTTGCCTCGTTCGCGAGGCTGATCCTGTGAATGAAATGCACTTCATTGTAAGAGGCCATTTAGATTCTTACACTACCGATGGAGGGAGAACCGGGTTCTTCAATTCGTGCCAACTAGGTCCGTGTGATTTTTGTGGTGAAGAATTACTAACATGGGCACTAGACCCTCGTCCAAGCATCATCCTCCCATCCTCTACACGTACAGTGACAACTATCACTGAAGTGGAAGCGTTTGCATTGGCTGCAGAGGACGTGACATTCGTGGCATCACAGTTCCGTAAGCTGCATAGCAAACAGCTAAGGCACACGTTTAGGTTTTACTCGAACCAGTGGAGGACTTGGGCTGCATGTTTTATACAAGCAGCTTGGTTTCGGTACAAGAAAAGGAAAGAGGCTGCTGAACTTAAAGCTAAGCAGAGTCCCCTGGCTGCTCCTCCTGAACCACTAGAGGAACGAAGAAGCGTGTCGTTGGGCCAAAAGGCTTCAGAATTTGCTTTGTATGCTGCAACATTGGCAGCAAGCAAAAGAAAGGGCGGAAGCATGAGGGGAGAACTTGAAATCATTAGCTCATTGCAAAAGCCTGTGGAACCTGATTTTTCCGTTGAGGATAGATGAAGGGAAATGCTGGAGCAAGAGGCGGAGAAATTCAGAATTTCTAGTTTATGGGTTCTAAATAGATAATTTATACATATTAAATGACGGTTGTTAATACAAATGCCGGGTTTGAGGCAACGCTTCTGGGTTTTCCTGAACTTGTAGCTTTAAGGCTTGCTCCGCCCCTGGTTGAGCACTTCAAATAGGATTTACTTATATTATGATCAGTAGCTTCTAATTAGACTGTGAATACCAAATATGCGCTTCTTGCATCATAAACTTTATGTACTAGTTTTCCCTTAAGATTGCAATGTAACTTAGTAAGATCTAGCATTTACGTTGTGGGTGCACGGGCAGTTGTCGCCTTATATTCCAATTATACATATGAATGTACAAAGCTTAGAAAAGAACTTTTGCATATATGGGGTGGAGCTACAAGCCGGCCTACAGCTTCGGCGGAATGTAGTAACTTTGATCTATACCTTGTATTTGTGTTAAAAAATCTACTTAATATGTCTATACATAATTTATCCAGAACCTAGTAAGTCGTCTTTTTTAGAATCTAATACTAATAAACTCAAAGTTCTAGCTCTCCCAATATATGTATATATAGCAAGTTATGACATTCACGCTTTTAAATACTGTATTAGTCTTTGGATATAAGGAAATGTAAACTTATATTTTTGAGTAAGCCTAAGATGAAAGTATCTTTCAAAGATTTTAACATAGGGAAATGCAGTTGTAGATCTTGCTAACATGGGTCGTCCATAGTTACTAATCGGTTGCCTTTCTGGAGTTTTTACTACTTTTTTATTTAATTATATTTAGTAGCTAATTAACTTTTCTAAATTACAAATGGTAGCTATATTAAAAAATACATACCCAAACACATATATCTTTATTTTTTCTCAATCACTACCCATTTCAGATTTTTCATTCCTCAAAACCCTAAAAAAAAAAATCTCTCCCCTTCTCTCAACCACTACCACCATGGCCGCGCCGCCCCTCTCTCTCTTCTCTCTCTCCCTCTGTGCTCACCCCTCTCTCTCTCTTTTCACTCTATCCGATGAGGCGATGGCACAGATCTGGCCGTGTGTATTGTTGGTAGATGACACTGATTTTGAGATGGCGGCGGAGAAGATGACGTGGAGGTGGAGAGATTAGGGATTTTGGTGGTGGTGGTGTCTCAGATTTGGGTTTTTGGTGGTGGTGGTAGTGGTGGTGGTGTCTCAGTTTAGGATTTTGGTGGTGGTGGAAAGATTAGGATTTTTGGTGGTGGTAGTGTCTTAGATCTACATCTCACAAATACACGGTTTTTGAATGTATTTGTCTTTGTATTTTTTGAGTGTATTTTGTTAATAGCCAAACACATTGTTTTTTAATGTATTTGTCATGTATTTGAATTTTTTTGTCTTGTATCTGAATGTATTTGTTGAAATCCATTCAAATACACGAAAATTTGAATATATTTGGATTCATATGTAGTTGGAATGTACACAATGTATTTGAAATACATAAAAAAATAAAAAAATAAAAGCCACTGAAATACATCAAAAAAAAAAAAAAAAGACACGGAAATACATTATAGCAAAAAAAAAAAAATCACTGAAATTCATCAAAAAAAAAATCACTAAAATACATCAAAGCAAAAAAAAAAAAAATCACTAAAATACATTAAAAAATATATATTAATAGCTAATTTAATAGCTCCATCGTTAAAGGCTAAAATCAAGGATCCTGTTCCTTTTTTTAAAGTTTTACTCATTGTAGCTTCTTTTAAGAACTAATTATTAATATTAACTACCTTTTTATTTAATTATATTTAGTAGCTAATTAACTTTTCTAAATTACAAATGGTAGCTATATTAAAAATACATACTCAAACACATATATCTTTCTTTTTTCTCAATCACTACCCATTTCAGATTTTTCATTTCTCAAAACCCTAAAAAAATCTTTCTCCCCTTCTCTCAACCACCACCACCATGGCCGCGCCGCCCCTCTCTCTTCTCCCTCTCCCTCGGTGCTCACCCCTCTCTCTCTTTTCACTCTATCCGGTGAGGCGATGGCACAGATCTGGCCGTGTGTATTGTTGGTGGTGGAGGCGATGGCGCTGATTTTGCGATGGCGGCGGAGAAGATGACGCGGAGGTGGAGAGATTAGGGTTTTGTTGGTGGTGGAAAGATTAGGGTTTTTTGTTGGTGGTGGTGTCTCAGATTTGGGTTTTTGGTGGTGGTGGTGGTGTCTCGGTTTAGGATTTTGGTGGTGGTGGAAAGATTAGGGTTTTTGGTGATGGTAGTTTCTCAGATCTACATCTCACAAATACACGGCTTTTGAATGTATTTGTCTTTGTATTTTTTGAGTGTATTTTTTATGTATTTTGTTAATAGCCAAACACACTGTTTTTTAATGTATTTGTCATGTATTTAAATTTTTTTTGTCTTGTAGCTGAATGTATTTGTTGAAATCCATTCAAATACACGAAAATTTGAATATATTTGGCTTCATATGTAGTTAGAATGTACACAATGTATTTGAAATACATCAACAAAAGCCGCTGAAATACATCAAAAAAAAAAAAAAAAGACACGGAAATACATTATAGCAAAAAAAAATCACTGAAATACATCAAAAAAAAAAAAATCACTAGAATACATCAAAGCAAAAAAAAATCACTAAAATACATCAAAAATATATATATTAATATCTAATTTAATAGCTCCACCGTTAAAGGCTAAAATCAAGGATCCTGTTTTTTTTTTTTTTTTTACCATGTTCTCATGTATTTGTTGACAACAAATACACACGAAAACATACATTATTTTACCAAAATGTAGCTACAAATGGTAATATTTAAAAGGGTAGCTATAAATGGTAGGAAGTTACAATAAGATAGTCATTTGAGTAAGTTTGCCTAAGTTTTGTCAGCTGAGAAAGAATCTCTAGTGGGCTTCATTTAATCTCTAGTTGAAATCGCACTGCTAAAGTTGAAAATTTTAGTTGTCTAAAGTTTGAAGTTGGGTTCTACCAAAGCCTAAGAAAGTTCAAATTGAGACCTTTTGTCTAAATTTAGAGATCCAAAAGTCTAACTTTGAACGGGCAATTTGCACGATTTCCCTTATTCGGGGGTGATCTTGAATTTTTGACCCTCAAATTGGTGGTCTTTAATTTTTGTCCTTCGCTAAAACCCCTTGATTTCGGGTTCGAACTCTCGCTTAGTCAAATTTTTTTTAAAAAAAATCACAAGGTAGAGTTTGAATTTGCAAGACAGAGGCACAGGTTTGCTACCTTCAGGCAGGTTTGAAAACTCTGCCTTAAGTAGAGTTTGCAGTCAAACTTTGCCTTAAGTAGAGTTTGCAGTCAAACTCTACCTGAACTCTGCCTAATTAGAGTTTGACTGCAAACTCTACTTAAAGCAGAGTTTTTGCCTTCAGGCATAAGGCAAAACTCTCCCTTAAGGCAGAGGTTTGCATTAAGGCAAATTCTTTTCTTTCTTTTCACTCGGTTGAAATTTTGCAAAACTCTGCCTTAAGGCCTAACTTTTGCCCGAGTAGGCCTAATTTTGCTACGAAACTCTGCCTTCCAATTTTTTTTTTTTTTTTACTGAGCCTGAATTCAAACCCTAAACCTTATGATATTAGGCGAAGGGCAAAAATTAAAGACCAGTACCTTTGAAGCGCAATCCGCACAAAAAAACGAATTTGAACTTTAGCTTTTTAAACTTCAAACTTTCGGATATGAAGTTAGGTTGCGACAGAGCCTAACTGCAGACCTTCAAGAAGAAAAAGTAGCAGCATATTCAGTCTAAAGTTTGCCAAAAACTGACCAATCTTTGAATAATTTTTAAAAACTAGATATTTCGGAAGATTTTCTGGTGTCATCAGGACCTTTGGGCTATATACTAATGGGCTTTACAACCAACTGAAGCTGTATTGGGATATGAAAGGCTGGAACTCAAGAATCTGGCCTCAGTAGCCATAATATAACCTTTTTTTGCACGGATTGTCCTTCAAACGCACTGGTCTTTAATTTTTATCCCTCATATATGTGGTCTTTAATTATTGTTCTGCTACTTATTTAATGAAAATATCCAGGCCTACTTCACAAGGCTTAATTTCTGTAATATTTTTATCTTCAGAAACTGAATTTTTGCCTCGCTCTGCATAAATTCGGTAGGAATTAAGTTATGCGGCATACGTTTTATAGTATTTTTCAGATTATGTTAAGTTTTGAAGTTTTGCCTTGTCCGACATAATTTGTATGGATGTTATGATACATATGTCGAAGTTAAACATAAACTATGCCTTGCGAAAACTAATTTATGCCGCGCCAAAAATGTTGAAGGATTAAAATTAAAGATCACAAATTTGAGGTACGAAAATTAAAGACCAGCCCAAAATAGGGGCATTTGTGCGAATGACATAATGTGGCCTGGTTCATGATAAATAGAGCCATTTGGGTTGTTACAGATATTATTTAAAGCTAGACAAAGCAAACAAAACAAAATACCATAAAAGAAAATGTTATATGTCCGTAATAAATTGTAAATCTTATACATCATCAATATAATTCAACTGTTTGTAACAAGTTATCATTACTCCATTTTTCATTTCCCATTGTTGTTATGTCAACTTGTGGCATATAATTCTATTACATTGTGCACGATACTATTTTCCCATGTTGATACCAATTACAGACGGATCCAAAATGTTAAATTTATAGGTTCTTGATCATAATTCTTTATAATTCTTTTTGTGTACTAGGTTCAAAGATAAATTATTTATACATATTAAGCGAATTTCTTCTTGATAACTATGGTGTCTCGGCCAGCTTGTGTGTACCTCGACTAATTTCACGGTACATATACTTCCTGCCTCCCACGAGCAACAGCTACCGGGTGACCCTTGTCACATTAAGTCAACAAACGAAAGAATCGGTTACGTTTTTCATATCATCTCCTCTTATAGATAGATTCAAAAATCTAATTTCTTCACACAATACATGATTTTACACCAACAATTAGTAGATTTTACCGAACTCGTAACTTCTATTGTAGCTCCGCCACAGGTACCAATCGTAGAATTTGATTAAGCTATTAATTAAGTTGACTATTTAATTACTCAGAATAGTGACAAGAAATTAAAGGAATGATTGAGATTCTACGACCCCACCTCAAAGTGTAATTTGGAAGTAGGAATATGTCTTTTATCAGAGGAATTTTGACAGTTAATACCGTTAGCATGTCAAACAAATTAAAGTTCTTAATGCCTTATTCCATCCACTAACTGTTGAACCCATAAATCAAAACCTTACCGAAAGTCTACCACAAGTATACCCCTTATTTAGCTTTATCATTATCAATTATTCTCATTAATAACTTTGTTAATATCATTGCTATTTCTGTGCTACATAATTATGGCTATAAATTACAGATACATTGTTTGTCATCATCATTATCCATAATTTTCCTTGGTATAATTAATGTCCATTATGAGTTTAAGTTCTAATCAAATTAATTACTTATTACATACAAAAAAAATGGGTAAAAGTGCGGTGGTTAAAAGTTATATATAACATAAACCCTTTCTATCAATATCATTGCTATTATACTATTTTAAGTAAAAGGAAAGTTGTTATTCAACTTTATTTAAGAGACTCTTAGTCAATCCCTTTTCATTTTTCCGTATTTTATAGTAAATAAGGGCCTGTTTGGAAAGCCACACAGTAGGCTAAAACTTCCGCGGACCTTTGTTTGTCATAACGCAACTACGCAACATTCAACCTCCACAAATTTAATTATAAAAAATTTAAAATTAATATTTAAAAAAACATTGCCTTTATAAATGATAGTGTTATTTAATAACACATTGTTTCAAAAATATTTACATAATCAAATTAATATATTTTTCTTATTACATAATTATAAAACTTAAAAGAAGACTTTTTTTGTGAGAACGTCATGGATGAAATCGCAAAAAAATAATATTAATAAATATAATGCATAACATTATTCAAATGTCTAGATCAAAAATACAGTCAGTGTATATATAACATAAACCCTTTCTATCAATATCATTGCTATTAATTTATTATACTATTTTAAGTAAAAGGAAAGTTGTTATTCAACTTTATTTAAGAGACTCTTAGTCAATCCCTTTTCATTTTTAAATAATATAAAAACCATTGTATTTTATAGTAAAAAATAAAAAAAAATAGAAATTATAAATAAATTAAAAATAAAAAGAATTAATAATGTAAATTCTTTTACACTAATATATTGTGTGAATATACAGTATAATTGTAACTTGTATTGCATCCTCAATTCCTGATCCATGGGAAACAAAGAAACATGCATGCTTTTTGGTCTAAAATGGCGGCCATATGCATGCCTTTGAAAAAAATTCAAACATGCATGCCTTTTGGTCTAAAATATGATCTGAAAATTAAGATCAAGTAGTGTACTTTACATTTCCTTCATTAGCTACAAAATAATGTTACAAATTCTCAAGATCCCCTTTCCCAGCCCGTGACAGTGCAGAGTTAGAAATTTTGACAAGGCAATTTAAAAAATCAAAAAATGGCATAATTAGGAATATAATTCAACGTATATTTCTCTTATATTAAAGGGATTTATAATCGCTTTTAGGCAATACAATTTTTCGACAAAAGAAATTTAATAGACTAGGTGTGTCACGCGTACATGTGGTTTTTTTTTTGGGGGGACTTCTTTGTAATGAATTTCCTTGTTAGATTTTCTAATACACCACTACCAACTCCACAATTTTATTTTATTTTTAATTATTATTATTATTAATATTTTGCGTTAACGGTAATCTAAACCAAAAGCTTATTACACTGAGCAATTATTTGATACAATTGTTCAGAAATAGGACTAGAAAGCAAACCTTGTAATGCTTTTGGGTTTTGTCGTCTCTCCACTGTTATTTTTTATTTTAGTTTATGTGGTATTATTATCTTACTAATTTATTTTTAAAATAATAGGTTGTTGACTTGTTATAGGAAAAACACTATTATAAAGAGGTAAACTATTACTATATAAAAACTTGATTTAAAAAAAAAAAATTGGTTGTTTATGGTGAAAATGTACGCTATTATAGTGAATGATTTGTATAGAGAGATCCATATTTATAGTTTAAACGAGGCAGCAAGATAAATCAATTCGTAAGTTAGGAACCATTATATCTAGTTTACCAAACGTGTTAACATAATTGCAGACTTCTACTCTTAACATTTTGTATTTGCAGATCGATGAATTGGCCCCTCACCTCTCTCTGTATTATTCTGATTTTGTCGATTATATCCTGAAAGAAACCGGCCCCTCCCTTACAAAATTTCCAAAGCGGATTCTGTTGATATGAGTTAGGGTATTAAACGGGCAGGTCAAAATGAGTTAAGGTAATAATGTTAAGAATTAAACGAGCGATGCAGCGGAACCAATTAGGATGCACCAATATAAGAACAATAATGCAAGAAAGCAATAAACGTAATGAGCACAAGATTTACGTGGAAATCCAAGACGGGAAAAACCACGGGGCGCGAAGCGCAGAGAAATCAACTATAAGGTGAGGAGTATAAAACGATCTCAATAGGGTGTCGAAGCACAACGAGATAAAAGGAAACGAAAGATTATAATCCCTCAATGAAAAACTCACTCTAACCTAAGTGTGGAATATAGTCTTGTGTGTAGTCTTGATAGTTGTTCTCTTTTTCTTGATGTTCTGGCCGAAAATCTCCTTTAAATAGGGGTTGAAGACATTCAAAATCCCAGTTGGAATGGGACAAGCCAGTCGAATCCTAGTTGGAATGGGACAATTATCGAATCCCAGTTGGAATGGACAATTTCGATAAACCCTGTTGGGACATATTCTAACAATCTCCACTTTGGACCAAAACACATCAACATCAACATCGTCACCCCATAAAGCCCCGAAGGGAAAGCGCCGAAGGGCAATTTAAGCATGAAAAAAACCAACTAAGTGTAAGCAATGCTTAAACTTAGTAATAGCAAGCGGCTTGGTTAACATATCTGCGGGATTCTCTGACGTGTGGACTTTCTTTACCAAAATCTCCCCTGCAAAGAATAGTATCTCTGATAAAGTGGTATTTAATGCTAATATGCTTGGTCTTCGAGCGATGAGAATCTACCTTGGTAAGATGAATAGCACTCTGGCTATCAGAAAATATAACGGTAGTACCCTATTGAACACCAAGATCAATAAGAAGACCTCGCAACCATGTAGCTTCTTTAACACCTTCAGTTGCAGTGATATACTCAGCTTCGGTAGTAAAAAGGGCTACATTATATTGTAATTATGCTTTCCAAGAGATAGCACCAGAGCACAGTTAAAAAATGTAACCAGAAATAGACCTCCTACGAACGAGATCACCACCATAATCAGAATCAACGAACCCAACAACATCATAAGACGATGCCTTGGCTCTATCAAAAACCAATATTAACTGATCCTTTCACATAACGAAGAATCCACTTCACGGCATTCCGATGATCCTTTCCAGGATTATGCATGTATCGGCTCACCATGCTTACCGCAAAAGCTAAATCAGGTCTAGTGCAAACCATAGCATACATAAGGCTACCAACAGCACTAGCATACGGGATAATAAACATCCTCTCAATGTCCTCGTCGGACTTAGGACAAGAGTCGTTGACAGGATACTTGAAATGAGCAAAGAAATGTAGTAGAAACAAAGTTTACAATGAAACATATTAAACCTATCGAGGACTTTATCAAAATACTTCCTCTAAGACAGGTAAAGCTTCCCAGCTTTTCGATCCCTGTGAATCTCCATACCTAGAATCTTCTTAGCTGCACCAAGGTCCTTCATCTCAAACTCAGAATTAAGTTGAGATTTTAACTTGTTGATCAAAGACTTGTCTTTAGAAGCAATCAACATATCATCAACATATAACAACAAGTAAATGAAGGAACCACCAGAAGACTGTCGAAAATACACACAATTATCATACTTACTACGTGTGTAGTCTTGCCCAATCATAAAGGAATCAAACATTTTGTACCATTGTCTTAGAGCTTATTTAAGGCCATAAAGAGATCTTTTCAACCGACAAACAAATTGTTCCTTGCCAAGAACAACAAAACCCTCGGCTTGCTTCATAGAAAGTTCTTCGTCTAACTCTCTATGAAGAAACACATTAAACATCAAGTTGCTCCAACCCCAAGTCAAAAAGAGAAACAATAGCAAGTAACATTCTCATGGAGGTATGACGAACAACAGGAGAGAAAACTTCATTAAAGTCAATACCTTCCTTTTGGTGACAACCACGAACCACCAAGCGAGCTTTCCATCTTGCTTCTTCAACCCAGGGAATACCATCTTTTAGTTTATAGATCCATTTTCCAGTCAATGCACGACGGCCTATGGGTAGCTCACATAACTCCTATGTATTATTTTTGTGCAAGCATTCCATCTCTTCTTGCATAGCCACTAACTAATTTGAGGAATTAGGACAAGAAATTGCCTCAGAGTAAGTAGAAGGATCAACTCCTTCGAGAATTTATTGTGCAACTGCAAGAGCATAAGCAATAAGCCCATCATTATCAGTGTCAGCATATCGAGCGGGCTTCTTTATAACTCGTCTTGGTTTATCATAAGCAAGAACATGATCATCTTCCACCTATGGCTCGACGGGACGTGTGGTACTAGTACTTGGCTCATCAACAGGAGCCTCCTCACTAGCCTGAGGAACTGTAGAAGAAATAGGGCTAACTTCGTGAGCTTCATGGCTCACTTCTACCTCCACTTTCTCACTGGCATCTTTCATATCATTATTACTCGTAGAGGAAACAACAGACTCTTTCCCAGAAGATAACATAAAGACCTCATTAAAAGTTACATCCCGACTCTAAATAATTTTCTTGGAGCTATAACACCACAAACGATATCCTTTAGACTCAGAAGCATAACCAAGAAACATGCACTTAACAGCCCTGGGGCTAGCTTCCCATCATTAGCATGAGCAAAAACAAAGGCATTCAAAAACTCTAAGAATAGATTAGTCAACGGAATTACTAGACCAAACTTCTTTAGGAATTTTAAAGTCAATAGATGAATGTGGAGACAAATTGATGAGGTAACTAGCCGTAGAAACGGCGTCGGCCCAGAAATCACGGCGGTGCCATAACCCAGCATTTGAGAGCATACAAAGGGCTCTCTCAAGTAATGTTCTATTTATACGTTCTGCAACTCCGTTCTGCTGGGGCTTATAACGAGAGACTTATGTCTAGCAATACCATAAATAGCTCAGAACTCATTAAACTAATTACTACAGAACTCCAAACCATTATCAGTCCTGAGCTTCTTAATTTTTCGACCAGTCTGGTTCTCAACAAGGGCTTTGAATTTCTTGAAATAGGGAAACGCTTCACTTTTCTATCTTAGGAAATAAACCCAGACCTTACGAGAAAAATCATCAATGAAAGTCACCATGTAGTGTTTTCCTCCAAGGGAAGGAACTTTAGAGGGACCCCATAAATCCAAATGAATATAATCAAGAATGCCTTGTGTACGGTGTTTTGCTATAGAGAAACTAACTCTCTTCTGTTTCCCAAAAATGCAATGACCACAAAAGTCAAGTTTACCCGCACCAGTTTTACCAAGAAGACCTCTTTTGCTCAGAATGGTCATACCTTTCTCACTCATATGGCCCAGACGCATGTGCCATAAACGAGTACGATCATCGTCGGATAATGAAGTAGAGACTACTATATACCCCATCACAATTGAACCCTGCAGGTAATAGAGAGTCCCACATCTTGTTCCTCTCATCAAGACCAGAGCACCTTTTGAAACCTTAAGAACTCCACCTTCAGCTGAATATTTACATCCACGAGATTCAAGAGTACCCAGAGAAATAAGGTTTCATTTCAAGTCAGGAACATGACGAACGTTGGTCAAGGTCCTGATAACACCATCATGGGTCCTAATTTTTACAGTACCAATCCTAACAACGTTGCATGGGGCATCATTCCCCATTAGGACAACACCACAAGCTTTCTCATATGTTGAAAACCAGTCCTTATGAGGACACACGTGATATGTACATCCAGAATCAAAAACCCATTCAGAAGAATTTTTCTTATCAACAGAGATAGCCATCAAAACATCACCTTCGGAATCACTTTCAACAACTCCTGCTTCAGCGGTTTTCTGCAGCATTTTGTTATTTTCTTCTCTCTCTAGTTTATTCTTCAATTTATGACAATCACCAACTATATGGTTTGTCTTCTTGCGATTTTACGAATTTATCATTGTTGAATTTACAGCCTCTAGACTTGGACCTAAAATTCTTTCTATTACTCCCTCTATCAAGGGATCTTTCTCTAACAGACAAACCTTGTCCTTTATCTTCAGAACGCACTTGAAAATCAAATTTTTCTTTGGACAACAAATTAGATTTGACATCCTCATAACTCAGTGTTTCATTACCACGATATAGCATGATTTCTTTAAAGTGCTTATACGTAGAGGGGAGGGAGACCACCAACAATTACTTTATCCTTATCTTCGACCTTAACATCTAAATTTTCTAGTTCAAGAATAACAGAGTTGAACTCATCAAGATGATTTTGAATGGGGGTGCCTTCAGCTATTGAGAATGTGTATAACCGTTCCTTCAGACGAATTTTATTTGCGAGACTTTTCGTCGTGTAGAATGACTCTGACTTTAACCAGAGGCCTGCAGCAGTAGTCTCATGAATAACACCTCGCAAAGAACCGTCTCAGATAGACATAGTTGGATATTTGAAAGAGCCTATTCATCCAATTCCTTCTATTGATCATTTGTCATAGACTCGGGTTTCCTGGATTTCCCAAGAAGAGCCTTCTTTAATCCGTTCTGGGTAAGAACGGCTTGCATCTGAACTTTCCATATCTTCGAAGCTTATCTTTGCAAAACTTCTCGATATCAAACTTGGTTACGGAGACATCCTAGATCTTGAACGCTCTGACGCCACTTGTTAAGAATTAAATGAAGCGTCGCAATGGGACCGATTAGGATGCACCAACACAAGAACAATAATGCAAGAAAAGCAATAAACGTAATGAACACAAGATTTACGTGGAAACCCAAGACGGGAAAACCCACGGGGGGCGAAGCGCAGAGAAATCAACTATAAGATGAGGAGTACAAAACGATCTCAACAAGGTGTAGAAGCACAATGGGATCAAAGGAAACGAAAGATTACAATCTCTCAATGAAAAACTCTCTCTAACCTAAGTGTGGAATATAGTCTTATGTGTAGTCTTGATAGTTTTGATAGTTGTTCTCTTTTTCTTGATGTTCTGGCTGAACATCTCCTTTAAATGGGGGTTGAAAACATTCAAAATTCCAGTTGGAATGGGACAAGCCAGTCGAATCCCAGTTGGAATGGGACAATTATTGAATCCCAGCTGGAATGGGACAATTTCGATAAACCCTTTTAGGACATATTCTAACAAATAAATAGACGATTTATTAACCGTCCAAAGGTTATTCAAGCTGAAATATAGGTCAAAATAGGCTAAACAATATGAGTCATATCCAATTTATTTTTTGTTGTTGTTTTCTTATAATTTGTTTAGTCATCTAATAAAACTTTCATTTTCTTTATTATGATAACATATAACATATCAAATAATTAAAAAAAAAATGTCTTGAAAAGGTTTCTCATAGGTTAATTTGGAATACGTATCAGTACAACTTTTAAATAGATTGAATTAGTCTGATCAAACTATGCTAAGTCAATAAATAGATGGGTTAATTTTGAAACAGTTTAAGGGATCATATTTTCATCAGTCAATTTTGCTAATTAACCTAATAAGAGCTCAAACAAACAATTCGTTAATTATTTATTTATTTTTTTATTCTAAAACGGTCAAAAGAACAACCAGTCAGAAAATAGTCAAACTGGGGCCTCTTTGAGCTGACTAATGTAACAAAGCTTAACCACCGAAAGGGCACTTCTCTCTTTGCAACATGAACTCATTCCAAATTTTTTTTCTGTTCTTATTCTACATTTCCAAAATAAAATAAAAGGAAATATTAATATTAAGTAAAAGAAGAAGAAGAAGCAAAATAAAGTTGGTCTGACTAAATAAAGGGGTCCATAATTGTTTGCAACTTCACTAATGTTGTTCCCCTTTTATGTCTCAAAGCTTATGAGCTTGTCCAGTTATTTTCATCATGTTTCTCTTCTCTCTCTTGGATTTTATGAAAAATCTCACCTCCTTTTTCATGGGATTTTGTGCCATACTTAATACTTTATATTATAAAAACATTCAATTTTAAATAGTCTGTTTTGATCAATCAAAGCATGCATAAAGTTTTAAAGCAAGGTGCTTATGATCTCTTTTGCATGGCTGACCATCTCATTTTTCAAAAGCAAAAAGTTCATAACTAACTAATATGCCGCCTTGAGGTATAGATTTGAAGGATTATCTAAATTGTTTACTTTTTTAGAACTTATAAACCGCGCTTCTATGATGCCAAAACAATTTAAGAGACTAGTGAATGCACATGATTTAATAATTATTCACACAAATATTTATGATTTGTTTTAGACTACGGATGTATTTGGTATATATGGAGCAAAAATATTTTCAAATGTTTCCTGATTTTTCCATGTCGGTTGGTCAAAATTATTTTAGAAAATAAATTCCTCAAAATCAAGAAAATTACTTTCCTGGTAGAAGTATATAAGGAAAATAAATTTCATAAGTGACATTTCACACTAATTGTTTCCTCCCATCCCAACATTTCCCTCCCGACAAAACCGAGCACCAACCCCACCCCCATCCCCACCTCCACCTTGGCCCCGGCATCACACACCAATCCCTCTATTATGTTTGTCTAGATTATATATGTATAATATTGCGTTTGAGATAAAATATTTTGTTTACTTATCGAACAAAAAAAATTATTTTCCATGAAAAATATTTTCGTTCATACCAAACACATGCATTTTACATATTTCAATTTTTTTTTTTTTTTTTAATCTGTGCTGGTCAAAAACAGCGGAGGGAAGGAGTACTATGTTTTAAAGAACCTATCTAAACGCCTATGTACAGGCGAACATGCCTAGAACAAAAGAAAAGAATGAAAATGACACCTCAATGAGTATATCTGAAAAAGAAATAGCCATTCTAAAGAAAATTAAGAAAAAAAGGGACTCACATCACACACATCATGTTAGTAGTTAAGCTTTACTTTCACAGGACTATTTAATCCGTGGTTATTACAGCATAAAGCCTATACATATATCCAAAAAAGAAAAAGAAAAAACAGAAAAAAAGATAAAACTAACATTCAAATCAATCTTTTTATGGATGTATAATTAATTTGTCGGTGACAGAATATTCAACATCCCATTTCTTGACCAAACAATCACGCCAGTACTAACCTTCCAATAGGTTTATTAATTAATGTCATTAATTAATACACCTTTCACTGTTAATATGAGTAAGGCAACTCACTGTTTCCCCACTAGTTTGAATAAATATATCAGTCAAAACAAGAAAGTAACTTTAATTCCCAATAAACTAACTAAAAAAGCAGGAATTTTTATCAAGCATGATCATGATTGGTTATCTACCACCTTAAGTCATTACATCTTGCTTAAAATTTACCATATTTCTCCTTTTTTCTCTTCAAGTCAAAGATAATCAAAGGTTAAAAGTTGTAAGAGAAATCATTGTAGTCACATCTTAGACTTCTTTAACATAATTCAAACACTATAAGCTAGTTGAAGCCAAGGCCTTGTAATTAACCAGAAATTAAATAAAAAATTAACGTTAACCTATTTTGAAAGCAAACATGCTAGCCATGCACTCATACAAGTCTTACTGAATAATCATTACCCAATGAAAACACTCTAAATTTTGGGCTTTTTTTCCCTAAAAGTTGAACCTTCTAAAGTCAAAAAACTATTGCCTCACTTTAATTTGCACTTTATGGTCTCCATGACATGTTAAAGAAATGTTTCCACAAGTTTTGGATAATTTGTAGTCCAATCAAATATTCCCCTAACAACAAATAGTTCCAAAACTTTGCTTCTATTTCCAAGAAAATGGAACCACAAGTATCAAGAACCTACTAGTATTGTTCTAACATGCTTACTTATTGCACCAAAGGGTTCGGGGTTATCAATTAATGAAGTGAGTCGCGATCTGATAAGCAAATTTATTTAACACATGTGTTGATGAGAAGTAACAGTTACCAAATGAAAGATTATAAAGGAAATATATGGTTTGTAATATTACGAAAGAAACGTATTTAATGCTAAAAACATTAATTTGCCTCTTTTAAAACAAAGTAGCCAACTGCATGCACCTTATAACCTTCAAGGGGATATATAATTACATTAAACTCATTTTGTTACTGTTTTAAGTTATATTATAACCGTAGAGTAAAGACTTTTTTTTAATTATATCATCAGCTCACCTTTACTTGTTGTAGCAGGTATAACTATTCTGTTTAAGATTACAAATCCTAAATTTTAAAGAGACTTACCTATTAAATATTATTTTGGTGATCTGATAGTATAATTTTTTTTATGCTATCGACGTATATAATTCAAACACTAAAATTTATAAGTATCCACATTTCTTTATGTTCTTCTACTGTTGCTTTGAGACAAAGGAAAACAAAAAGTGGAAAGGTTAAAGGGCTTAAACCCAATATAGGAAACAACTTAACATTTTGGCTTCTCCTTTAATTTCACCATATTCAAATATGGACGATCTAAATTTTGACCTTATAGTACCCTCCTTTCTTGACATGCATGCTGGCAGCTGGTCCCATTCCCATGTTGTATGCCTTGAAAAGGAACAATTTAAGATTCTCCAAGTGACACAAGGAAATTAAGCAAAAGTATATGAGAATATATTAGTCAATTATGTGAATAAAGTAATTAGCCAAGTGAACCAGGCCATCCTAAAATTTACTATTTGGATCGGACCGGATTCAGAATTTAAACATTGTGAGTTTTGAGTTGAGATGGATCCTAAGACGTACTTAATTCTTTCTGACAAAGGATCAAATTAACCTAATGTCGAGTTACCTACGTATCCTACCCATGCATGCAATATGAAAAAGGAAACCAATTTTCTTTTTAAAAAGATAAGTCGAATTACACTTTTATTCTTTTTTTGGTTCTTTCTTCAAGAAACTTCTTAATATGCTTTTGATCATCAGTAATCTCCAAACTGTAAAGAACTTAAACATATGAACCATACTTGCATTTTTAAAAATTCTTTTTTCACTTTCTTCCAAAATCTTTTCATGGTTTCGGTGACCAATAATGGCAAATTACCAAAAGAAGTTTAGTTTAGAAGTGTAGATACTCTTTTCAAACTCTAGTTGTCACTAATTATAACAAACAGCTAAAGAACTTTCTTTTTTCTTTTCCTCGTTACAAATTCCGTTGTCTTTTCTTGTCTTCAAAACATTTTGAATTTCAAGAAATAGTAGTTAATTAGAGATGACTTTTGATGGAAAAATGTGTGTCTCATCATGTTAATTTGGGATCCAAAAAATGCGCAGGCAGTCATGTCAACGTGGAATATTCCAAAAGACTCATAAATGTTGTTTTACTAACTACTAAACAACTAGGGTCAAAATAGCTTTGGCATGTTCCTTCCCCAACCGATCGTCCTCAATCCCCTAAAGTTAGGCTTTAGAAAGAAAAAAGTCCTTTACAACCATCTACAAAGAATATTTGGAAACTCATATAAGTTTCTTTTTTCTCATTCTTTATTCAGTATTCATTTTGCGCTCCAGACTAATTCGAATTCGCGCCACGTAAGGCTCATTAAAGGGGAAACACTTCTTATAGTTTTTTTGTTTTTTCACGAGGCTCGAACCTAAATCATCTAATTAAGAGTGAGAGGATGAAGAAGTAGAGGAGGGAAGAGCCCTTGGTGTGATTGAACCCTGCACCTAAATGATATAGGATGAAGACATAAAGCCCATTTAAGGAAGAAGTGCTCGCTACGAAGTGTTTCTCCATTTCCAAAGACAACTCGATCAGGTTCGAGTCCAGAGAATGAAAAAAAAAAATCCTACTAGGAGTTGCTTCCCCCTTTAATAGGTCTTGCGCAATGCGAAACCGGATAAGAAGAGGTTCCAAGTAGGTATTGGACTAGATAAGAAACTAAAAAAAATTAGGTTACATCTTTTGACCCACAATTTTAAAAAATAAAGCTATTCATTGAGTACATATGCTGCCTTATTTCCCTCTTATTTTTGAAAGGACAAACCGCCTAACAATTTTGTGCAATTGCATGCAATCGTGAATCTTAAAGAAAAAGAATTACTCTCTCCGGATAAAAAAGAGTGTCCACTTAGTTTTTTTTTTTTTTAGTCAAAAAGAGTGTTAATGCTATGTGATCAATTCTAATGCCTATTTAATTAGAGGCAGTTTAATCAAATTACCTATCTTTTTCTAGGAGTTAGTATTTTCTTAAGGGGTGAGCAAATGGCTAAGTGGACACTCTTTTTTATGTGGAGGGGGTAATAATTAGTATCTTTTGAATTTAATTTTCTGTAAAACATATTACCTTGAATCAAGAGCTAGGCTAAAGTTGAAAATGAAACAACCTAGCTGAATCTACGAATAGGGGGAGATAAAACGTGACCTTTTATGTTCAAAATCTATCTGGAAATGCTTTAAATATTAGCCATAAGAATTTTTAACTTCATTTTTGTCACCAGAAATACCGTTTGACCAAAATATATACAGCTCCACTAATTGTGTTTTCGGAATCGGATAAACCAAAATTTTTAAGTATGATTAGACCGCGAGCTAAGTAAGTTAATGTTTTCAAATTGAAATAAGATATCAAGCATTTATACAAATATATTACACGTAACATATCCAATCTCGAAAAGTTGAATAATTCCATTTGATAATATTCTGCGTGAAGTTTGAACTAAAAGTTTATTTGACTCTTGAAAGATGAAATAAACAAATGTTTTTCAATTAGGAGTAAAAGGATAGAAAGAACTTTAAAAGGCAGAAAAAGAGTTTAAAGATGAAAAATGATAAATTTGGTTTGCAAACTAAACAAAACAAATCACGGGAATTTGTTGGTTACTTATCAGGAATAGTTGATAATTTGAAACTTGCCAAAAAGTTTCATGCATTTTAGTCAAGGAAAGTTCGAGTGTCATTATCAAGTATTTATAGGAAAATGGAGTTTGACTTCTAAAGAATACAGTGCAAAAGAATTTATATATTATTAAATTACTAGAAGAAATTAGCTATCAAAAAATAAGGCAGATCATCCGTTACTCTTCTATATTCTTTTTACAGTATCAGTATACATAAATTAAATTCTAGAGATATTAACTCAGCTAATATTTTGGAAAACATGTAAAAGTTGTGATCGAATGGTAATTATCCTCCATCTTTAATTAAAAATCAATCTTAGGTTCTATCTTGAGAATGAAATTGCTTTGAATATGAATTATTTTGTCCTATCGAAGCATAGTATATAGAGAGAAGAAATAGGAAGGATTTCTTTTCCCGGAGAGTGATTTATGATGTGATTTAAGTCACAGGTTAAGATTATAGGTATTATGTTGTCAAGTCTCTCTTCATAGGCACGTTTACTTGTATGGTCTATATGTACTTTACTCACTTCATCTATCACCACTTGTTTTTTGTTTTGGTACCTGATTAATCTAGTTTCGTGGTAGGAAATCTCATTTTAAGAGTAAAACTCTCCCCACTAAAAACAAATTCTATAAGACTATAATCAAATCTCGAACCCGAAATATTTAATTAAGAATAGGTAGTTACCGCCCCATCACACTCACTAGTAATTTTATTACCACTAGAGACATGCTCATGTTTTCGCTCTTCAATTTTATTAACATTGTTATATCCACTTTTGACTAATATTTTCACTCAAAAAACCCCTCGACTATTATATTGTCAAGTCTCTCTTCATAGGCACGTTTACTTGTATGGTCTATATGTACTTTACTCACTTCATCTATCACCACTTGTTTTTTGTTTTGGTACCTGATTAAACTAGTTTCGTGGTAGGAAATCCCATTTTAAGAGTAAAATTCTCCCTACTAAAGACAAAATCTATAAGACTATAATCAAGTCTCGAACCCAAAATCTGTAATTAAGAATAGGTAGTTACTGCCCCATCACAATCACTAGTAATTTTACTACCACTAGAGACATGCTCATGTCTTCGCTCTTCAATTTTATTAACATTGTTATATCCACTTATGACTAATATTTTCACTCAAAACCCTAGACTATATTGCGAATTATGGATGCCAATCTTCATCTTTAATGCTCACGTTAATTTCTTTCCAGGTTTTGATTTGAATATAATTTAAAAGTTATTTAATTAGAAATAACATAAAAAAAAAAGGAAATATCCATCGTCCAGTCAAATTTTGTAAAAATTCAGAACAAACTCATATAGAGGCACATAATGGTGTTTACGTACACTTCATTTTTATTGAAAAATAATTTGAACATATGTTAATTACAGACAAAGAATAAGGACAAAAATGGCAAAGTTTACATTAGTGATTTGGGATGTGATCTGAAAAAATTCTTGCTTTTGTTTTAGAGAGAGTAGGGGACGGTTAACGAGGAGACTAGAGTTAGAAGTAGTCTTCCAAATTTTCCAAATTTGTGAGACAAATTAAAGGGTTATAAAAAGATTAAAACTGAAAAGAATTTAATTTATAATACTGATCGTGTAATAAATGTTTTATATTATCATTGTAATTCAAATTATCGTAGCAAGCTATTTATTTTGGTTTATAGCTAATCAATTCTATTTATTTTAGGCAATTACTTGAAACTTTAAGTGATCTGATAATGTAATATTTTGCTTATATTCATCAATACATAGAAACTAATTAAACTGAAACAAAAAATCTGAAAATAAATGGGGACACCAAGTCAAATCACGTTGGGAGCAAGATTGCATGCAAGTAATATGATGAGTGAATTCATCCCACAAAACATAACATAGCCATGGGGCCAAGTGATTGGAGAGGGTCGTCTCTTCTATTTCTTTCTTTTTAGAGATACTGATTAATAATGATCAAAAACATATCCGAACTATCTAGCTTTTTTTGTGAGAACTTTTCATGACTATCGCCATTTTTTCAAAATGCATCTCAACTATTAGTTGTTTACTTTTCCTACCTGAAAGATATGGATAGAAAAAGTGAACAACTAATAGTTGATAGTATCTTATTTTGAATAATGGTTGATGATAATTTAAATCAAATCTACACTCTCACGAAAAAGTAATAATTCAGGTGTGTTTTTGACCAGTAACTCTTCTTTTTATTCACTCGGTATTTAATGTTTGCTTGGGTCCGATTAATTTGATTTCACACCAAAAAATCTTACTTTAAGAATAAAATGTTCTCCTACTAAATACAATTCAATTTAATATTTGAACTCGAAATTTTCTTATTAAAGCATGAAAAGTACTTATCACTTTATTATAACTTTTGGTGATTGGGTCTCTACTATATGACCTTACAGCCAAAGGCAACTCGACAACTAAAGGCCACAGAGAAAGTTTACTCAAAAGTCTTTTTCTTTCCTTTAAATAAAAAAATATATTTGTGAAGAGAAGACACAACCTTTACCATAATTTAGGTTCAATTTCAATATTTAAGAGAAGACACAACCTTTACCATAATTTAGGTTCAATTTCAATATTTTAGGGAAAACCTCAAACTTACCCGCCCCTATATGTTTGTTTTTAGATTTTGTAATTATGGATCTCCTTGATATAGGGTTAATTAGTTGCTTAATCATGTTACAATACTTTAGTTTGAGATTTAAGTCAATTCATGTCTGTAATAAACCCGCTCATCTTAACTAAGAAGCTCAAAAATTAGTTTAATTATGATTAAGCATCTTTCTGAATGAATGAGGTATATAGGGTCAATTAGTTGCTCAATCATGTACTATACTTTAGTTTGAAATGTAAGTCAATTCATGTATGTAATAAACCTGATTCATCTTATTTAAGAAGCTCACAATTAGTTTAATAAGATTAAGGATCTTTCTGAATGAATGAGAGGTATACAGGTTCATTACTTGCTCTATTTTTGGATCATAATCATTTTGTAATGTGGGCTTTTGTTTTGCAAGGGTTCAAAAGCCACGCTTTCTATATTTCCACTTAATTCACTAACGTTAATAATAGAAATGTATCAATTACTAAGTACTAACGTTAGTGAATTAGTATTTTCAAAGATGAAACAAATGATTCCAACCGTTTAGATACTTCTCCGGTAAATATTCTCTGTTCTTAATTGTCTGTTTTTTTTATAATTAAAAAAACATCTAGATAATTGTCTCTTTTCCTCTAATTTTTTCTTTTATTAATTAATGAATGAGAATTGAATTTATTTATGAAAAGCAAGACAATTGCATTGGGAAATAACGGTAATAAATGAATAGGTCATGGATTGGTCGGAGAAAAAGGGTGAAAACAGATTTAGATCCACATTTATAATTAATTAAATTAATATTTTCACCTCATATATTTTTA
This sequence comes from Lycium ferocissimum, assembly GCF_029784015.1. Taxonomy (NCBI): domain Eukaryota; kingdom Viridiplantae; phylum Streptophyta; class Magnoliopsida; order Solanales; family Solanaceae; genus Lycium; species Lycium ferocissimum. The sequence continues at coordinate 71,403,825 of NC_081346.1, read as the reverse complement.
TTTTTTTTTAATTTTGCAGAGCCAGCAGTCTGAAGCAGAAGTTTATCTATATGACATGATTTGGTTCATTCACTTTGCACCAAAATGGCCTCTATCACACATTTATTCCAATTATCCCAAATCTACTTTCTCCTTTATAATACCAGCTACCTCTTTTAGATGGATTTTAATTGCCTTCAATTTCCTTTTCTGGTTAGAAATAGGACATTTGAAATTTTTAAGATTTAAGAATAAAGAGAGAGATAAAAGAAGAATATGGTAGTAGTCTTCTGCACCTTAACTCGTGTTCATTGCATTACTATCGAGGATTGCGGGAGTTGATTTCTCATATGGTACTCACTGAGCTACTTTTTCCGACTAAAAATAAGTATTCATTTAGCTTTTAACACACTCTTTAAGAAATAACTAATTTATAGAGAAAAATAGGTATTTTCACTAAACTGTCCTTAATTAATAGGTAGTGGGATCCGATCACTTAGCATTTAATAAGAACAAATCTGAAAAAATAAAATTACTTCCTTCTTGATTTTGTAAGTCGACACTTATTTTTCACCAAAACAAAAAGGCTGAGTGTACACTTATTATGAACTGGAGAGAGTAATAGTTATTATTATTTCAGAAAGTCACATTTCTTCTTGATTCAATTTGTTTCAACAAAAAAAAAGTGATTTTATGCGATAATTAGTTAAGTGACCATATGAGAAATCTCCTTGGATTGTGGTGAGATGAATATAATTCTTTCACTCTTAATCTAAAGTTTCGAATTCAAGTCGTGATAATGAAAACATTTTTCCTGCAATGTACCTTACGCGAAACGAATACGGATTAATCGAAACTCAAAACCTTATTTGGGTGTCGGATCCTTAGAATATTAATCATTTTGGCAAACTATCAAAGTATTGGAGTCATTCCCCGATTTATCATAATTGATCTAATTAGTAAAAATTTAATTGAGTGAGATATAAAAGAAAGAGACAAGTAGTTTAGGCAAATATTTTTATGCATTATTAATGTTATTAAGCGTCTCTTTTTATTATTAGGGGCGTACAAATATTTAAAAGACAAATAATATTGATCATGTGGAGTATTAAAAAAGTGTTAGAAGCAATTGGACATTCTTTGATTGAATTTTAAAAAAAGAAATAGTTTTGAAGTTGAAATTGGAAAAAAATACTTAAAATTTATTTTGATTGGAGAAAATATTTTGGATAAGATTGTTACGATAAAAGGAAATATGTACATTTGTGCAGCATGCATAATATAAAAAACTTATAATTAAGGCAAAGCTTAATACCTTTTATAGGCTAAGCAATTTTTCTTATATTCATTAGAAATCTATTACCTACACAAAGAAAAAACACTACCAAATTATACTAAACATTTATATGAATTTACTAATTGGGCTATCAAAATAGTTGTCATTCCATTAATAATGAAACTCTGCCGACTTTCTTTCTTACTTTGTGTTTGCCTCTTTTCTTCTGATCTTTCTAGGAGAGCTAATGATGTAAATATTTTGGGGAATTCTTTAGTCTAAAGATTGTACACCACAAAATTGCAAATTGTGACAGTGCCAATTTATTTATATAAAAAATTAACCCCACATCAATTAAAAGTCATTTTCCAGTCCCACCAATTGACAGTTCGGTTTATTACCATTTTTGTCTTCTTACTTTTGTTTGCAAATGGCCATCCCTTTCCCCCCCAATAACCTCCCGCCACACCAACTAGCTTTTTCAAGATATTTTATTCGGTTTATAATAAGTGAATTTTTAGTCATTAGTAATTGTTTGGAAAAAAATGAAAGATATTAAATTCTTAAAAAAAAACTGTTCTTCTCTAATAAGATAATGGTCAAAAACACATCCGAACTATCGTTTTTTTGCAGATTTCACACCCCAACTATGACATAGGTAATTCTAACACCAAAAGTTGTGATAAAATGATAAATACTCTTTCATCCTTAATTAAAGGTCTCAAGTAGGAACTCCCTTTGGTAAGGAGCGGCTTACCCCCGAGTGGGACTTCCTGGTGCGAATGCGAATTAGGTGGTTCCCAAAGCGAAAATAGACACTGTGTGGAAACAAAAAATGATACTCCTTCCGCCCTAGTTTATGTGACACTTTTCGCTTATCGAGAATCAGTTTAACTAATATGAGAAGCTAAATTGAATTAGATTAACTCAATGTTTTAAAATAAAATACAAATAAACAAAAACTACACGAAATTCTGTAAGTTCTAATTCTTCTAATGTCAATTTAATTAAATAATATATTTTAAAATATTGATCAAATTTACATAGTCTAAATTTCGAAAACGAGAAATATCACACAATTAGAAGGGAAGGAGTAACTTGTTTAATTTAATATGAACTTGATGTGAGTAAATATTCTCTAACTACTATCCGCCTACTAAGGCCAACGTATATTGCACCAATAACAATACAAACACAGCCTACCATAATATACACATACTTGAGTGTAAAAAAACACACAAAAACATGCTAATTATAAACACCGGCGTGCAAGCATGCACTCATTTTTTATGTGTGTATATCCACACCCACTAAACGTAGCAGTAATTATAATTTGATAATCTCTATACTTTTTTTACAGTTTCAAAAGCGTGGGTTGTAAGTAATCAGACAGAAAAACAGAGATGAAAAAGAATTTAAAAAGAGACAGATAGGCCAACCTAGGGATTGAGAATGTATTTATTTTTTTATTTTATCAGTTATATATAAGGTCTTATAGACAGTAGCAGTTTTAACAGGCATGGTCTAAGTTACTCTCTGTTAACCTGCTATCCTGGCACCAACAGAAATAATTAATTTTTTTACATATATAGCTATCTTGTATTCGAAATTGTTAACTATAATATTTACTGGCCACTTTTTGACTATGTTTGATCGGACTTTTTACAAATACTACGCACCCATATCAAATTCTCCAAAAATGCACTAATTTTTTTTTTTTTTTTATGACATAGGAACCCGCAGCATGACTTTCTTGGGTGCGCACAGGGTAAACCCGGCTAAAAAAAAAATGTACTAAATTTTGGCGGATCCTACATGCATTTAGAAGCATTTTTGAGGAGTCTGAGCAGCTTAGCTTTTTGATCACATTTTTGAAAAATGGTCTCTATTATGAAATTCAATCGGTTTCATTTGTGAAATTTGAAACACCATGACAATAATTAATTTTCAATTACAGAGGCTGAAAAATAATTATTTCTAATTTTACCCATAAATTCAATGGCTCGACGTCAATATTCGCCGCTCTTCATTTTTAGAGCTTAAAACATAAAACTCTAATTAACATAAGGGAATCTCATCCATCTTTTCATACTCTTTGGTGGTATTAATATTTTTCCGTTAGATTATGCTATAGCCCATTACAAATTAAGAAATTAAAATATACTCCCTATTGGATTAAATCAATTAGGCATCACACAAGTATAGGAGTATTTGTACCACATAAGTGTATACTGTATCTATTATAATAAATATACAATTGGAATTTGTTTCATTTGAATATTTTCATTTCGTGTAATTAGAAAGTTTATGGTCAAATAACTTAATGATTGGAATGAATGGTTACTGCAATAATTATCTTTTAGAAAGACCTAACTACTTTTAAAAGAACTAATTTAGTTTTAATCTATCATCCAATAGCCATCGATTTAAATAAAAGGAGTTGAAACCAAACAACACCTCTAGTTTTAAGAAATTCTCATTTGCTACATAAGCACAACATTAAGTAGGAAATGGGTTAAAAGATTAGGGTCAAATTTCAGTAGAGACGAAACATGCTAGAAAATTTCTTTTTATCTATCTAAGATTGGAAGGCAAAGTTATCCTGTGCCAATGTTATTTGTATATATTATATGTTGAATCTTTTTAGTTTCTTTAACTGTTTATATTTTCAATCTTATGTGACAATCATGGCTTAATCTAGGTGCGCGCTAGTAGGGAGCGTATCCGGTGAACAATATGAACCCATAGGTTTTGGCTTGGCTATGTGTATGTGTTTCAAAATTCAAATTTCTTAACCGAATAAATTTGATGGGGTCGTAGAATTACCAATCTGAACTCATAAAATTCAAATCCTAGATTCGCCTCTGCGCACGAGCAGGTCGGACAATATATTTATTACTAGGAAAAAGGAGTAAGGGAATGGGGTTGGGAACAACATGGTAAGCCAAGTGACATGGGAGAAGGGAATGGTGTTTGGGAATTAAGAATTGAAATGTTTCCTATGAATATAGCAAGTGTGTCTGGTGAAAGAAGGTGGATGAGGGTACAAGCCTGATACACCAATACCCACCTGTTTTAATTTGTTTATTCAATCATAAATAATAATTTTTTAATTAATTTGCACATTGCTCCATGAGTAGTACTACTCCATCTGAATTTTTCCCATGTATTTGCCCATACAATGTGTTGTGTTAATTTATTTATAAATATAGTAACTTGTGAATTGCAGTGAGCATGCTAGTAATTGAATTTATCATTGTTTAGTCCAAGAGAAAAGAAAAGAAGAGAAAATATTTGTTTTGAAATGTCCATTTAGAACCTTTTTGCAGTTGAAAAGGTGCTAATCTTTTTCAAAGTTGCAGGGGAAAAAGGCAAAAACAAAACCAGATTAAGAAAAGTTTCCCTTATAGTACTGTTTATTTCAGAAAGGTAGAATATTCTATTTGTATATTGCTTATGGAGTTCATTTTGTTTATTTTCTAAGTGAAGTTCTGCTGATGACAAGTTCTTTTACTTTCTTTTTGTTTCTATATTTGAGGATGGAATCTCCAAGAATATAGGAAAATGAGTGGAAAAGAGTATTTAGAATTATTAGAGTTAAAAAAGACCATAATTTGAACCTACAATATCACGAGTTCAAATACTACGGCTTCATGATCACTATTTTTCACATTTCAGTCAGGTTTTCTCTACTTCAGAGCTAATTGTATTAAAAATGGTAAATGAAAGAATATTGGTACTTTGGATTTATGATTATAAAAAAATTGTAAAAGAAAAGGTGAAAGAGAGGAAAGATGAATTATTGATGAGTCAACCTGAGATTTATCACTACGTACTAGAAAATCAGAATATCCGTCGAAAATTCTAAATTTTCTTTTAACAAAACGTCTGTCGAAAATTCTGATTTTTTTAATAGTGTATATCTCTATAAGGAAAATGTAAAACTTATGCATTATCAATCCACTATTAGTCTATTCTGCCAATGGATAGACATTCTTAAAACTTATAGAGGAAAGGGAATGTTCTGATTTTTATAATAGTGTATATTTCCAATTTTATTTTATTTTTTTGTTAGGAAAACCTTATCCTTTGAATGTGTCATAATAGTAACAACTTCAAATATGAACCTTTAACATCATCGCGGCATGCGATGGGATAAATAAGATATGTACATTCTTAATTAGAGATCTCAATTTAAAATTCAAGAATTGAAAAGATTCTGATATCATTTTCTTCTTTAATAAATCTACTCCGATATGAATTCGAATTAATTGAAGTCCCAAAATGAATACTGAATACTAGTTCGGAAAGAAAAGTTGATGTGGAATGAACATCATGGCCGAGGAGAATAGGTATGGACCCTCTGCCCTACTAAAAGGAAGTAAGAAAACATCAAGTTGCAAACAGTTGCTTTCTTACCAATAATTCTACAAATGAAATTACTATTTGGTATTTTTAAATTTTTTCTTTTTACTCTGCCTTGACGTGTTATGCTTTTCATCTTTCTGTTGCCTTTTGGTTCAGAATTAACCTTTTGGTTCAGAATTAACTTTTTTCATTCAGAATTAAACCTTAAATAAAAGTGTCAAGTTCTAGATTTAAGAATGGAAAAAATCTTGATGAGAAGAGCTTCCCTTTTAAAAGGGTTTTACGCGATGCGAATTCGAATTAATCGGGCCAGTGGATACCGATAGTTACAGAGAAAAGATCTGCCTTAACGTTGGGTTGTGTCATCTTACAATTACATTTTTGGTTAAGTATAACTTATTCATTCGGAATTAAACCTTAAAGAAAAGTATCAGGTTCGAGGTTTTAGAATGGAAAGAGTTCTAGATAGAGAACGCTTTCCTTTTCAATGAGGTTGACGCAAATTCAAATTAATCATACCATTGGGTAACAATTACAGAATGGTCATGCGAAAAAACAACTTTGTCTTGACGTGTTTCATCTTATTATTACATTGTTGGTTCACTATTAACTTTTTCATTCAGAATTAAACCTTGAATGAAGGTGTTGGATTCAAGGTTATCTCTTTAACGGACTCTACACGACATGAATTCGAATTAATTGGGTCAGTGAGTTTCAGATATAGCATGGTCAGGGGCGGAGCCACATACTGTTAAGTCGGCAAAAAACTATACTATTTATACATGGTTAAAATTATTTTTATGTATAGATAGTAGATGTTGAATCCCTTGGACTTCTTCGTGTGTTTACTTTTTCATATTTTGAACCCCTTTATCACAAATCCTGACTTGGCCACTGAGCACGGTTATACCAATAGAGTAGCATTTTACCAACCATAGTCTCATTTTCCATTAAATTTGGAGGAAAATTGACCTTTATTTCTCTAATTAATGAAATTAAAAAAAAAATGTAAAAGAAATAAGGTGGTCCACACGTGCCTAGAGAGAGCACAAAACCCAAGCGTGCTAAGTGATAGTCACGTGCCATACCCCTCGCATATGTGGCATATGGTATTGAGCAATTTGGAAAGTGGTCAAGCTAATAAGGGTCTATAGGTATTATTCATTATTATTCTTCTGTGTCACACACGTATATGTGAAATAGCCTATAGCCCTATAGTCCCTTTTGGACCTCTATATATATTGCTCTCTCAGAGTTCATATGTAAGAAAGAGCTAAAAAGTTTGTTATTTTGAATTTTGTTCAAGGAAAAAAAAAAAAAAAAAAAAAGGGGGTCTTTTTGAAAGAACAAAGTTATTAAAGAAAGGTGAAAACTTTAAAAAAATATGGAGATGGAAAGTGATGTAGTGATGGTGTCAAAATTCAAAAGGATTTGTGTGTTTTGTGGTAGTAGTCAAGGGAAAAAAAGTAGCTATCAAGATGCTGCTATTGAGCTTGGCAAAGAATTGGTATAACTATTTTTTCTTCAGTACAATAATGGCACTACCCCCTTTTTTTTTTTTGGTTTTGTGAAGTTTTTTCTTATTTGGGTTTTTGGGAAAAATGGTTTGGTTCTGTTTTGGGAGGTCACTATTTTACATTCTTGGTATGTAAAAATGGAGTCTTTATTGAAGTTAATGCAAGTTTTGTGGAATGTATGTACATGGTGATTTGAATTTTAGGTTAATTCTCTCACTTTGGTTGAAATTTTTTCATTCTTGGTATGTAAAAATGGAGTCTTTGTTGAAGTTAATGCTAGTTTTGTGGAATGTATGTACATGATGTTTTGAATTTTAGGTTGATTTGAGCATTTGGGTTGAAAAATTTTCATTCTTGGTGTGTAAAAATGGAGTCTTTGTTGAAGTTAATGCAAGTTTTGTAGAATGTGTATACATGGTGATTTAAATTTTAGGTTGAGTCTCTCACTTTGGTCAATTTTTTTTCATTCTTGGTATGTAAAAATGGAGCTTTGTTGAAGTTAATGCAAGTTTTGTAAGAATGTATACACATGATGATTTGAATTTTAGGTTTATTAGAGCATTTGGGTTGAAATTTTTTCATGCAAATGTGATGTTACTTTGAGTCTTTTTCCAACAGAATGCCTGCATGCAATTCTTCTATCTGTGTGTTTTCTTGGTTATGTATGTGTGTAGGTTCATTCTATTCTTGAAGTTGCTTTCCTTTTTTAAAATAAAAAATGTTCTTTGTTTATGTGTTAGCTTTACATTTTTTTTGTGAAATCAATGTTTCCTGTTACTTTCATTTACAGGGGTTTTGCATCTATTTCATCCCAACCCACCCCCCCCCCCCCCCCCTCACCCACCCCACACCATATTGTACAATTTCTTGCATTTATGTCTCATCATCATCTTCATATATGCAAATTAGATGTACTAACAAGTACATTTGTTTTTTTGGGCATGTTGTTATTCATTTTTCATCTTTAAGCAATGTGAATGTACTAAAAGAAAACCCATTTTTTTTTTTTTTTTTTTTTTTATGTGAGTTTTCTTGATATTGAAGGTCTCAAGGAACATTGATTTGGTCTATGGAGGAGGTAGCATAGGCCTTATGGGTTTGGTTTCACAAGCAGTTCATGATGGTGGTAGGCATGTTATTGGGTGAGTAGAAAAAGATACCTTTCTATGCTAAAATATTAGTAGTTAAGTAATTAGTACTATTTTAACATGAAGAATTGAGTTAATCCTCTTAATTATTACATCAAAACTAATTTCTTTTGTCATGTTATTGTCTGCCTGCAGAGTCATTCCCAAGACACTCATGCCTAGAGAGGTATGTCTGCTGTTTTCTTGAAAAGTCTTAGGCCTTTCTTGATAATACTATATAACAAAATAAAGAAGACAAAATAAAGAAGCTTCAATAGTATATTCCCATTGTTTATGAGTTGAGACTTTGAGTTAGTTTCTTGTTAACTATGGTTCTGTCATAAATAACCATGTACAGTAATTTTTTTCTGGGGTTCTGTAGGAACTGTTTCTTTCTTGGTCCTTATTGGTCTTATCCATATCCCCCATAGTACTTTGGCAGCTGTCTTTTTTCACTGTTATTATGTATTCTAAGGTTCCTAATGTGTTTCTCTGAAATTTCCCTTTCTGAGTGGCATGCTTTATTCACTCTGTTGCTTCTGTTTAGCTCTTGTATTTTTCCTTCTTGGCTGTTAGTGAGTATTGGTACATGTATATACTGTATATTTTGTGTCTATGTTTGGTGACTTTCCTCTTCAAAATCAAGATTTTTGGTGGATTTATCATCATTGCTTCACTGCATTAATGCCACTATAGTCCAGCAAGAACTTGTTTTTCCTCTGACCCTTTAACCCCCACCACCCATTTTTGGCACATATTTCAAGAAGTTGGAAAAAAATTCATATTTTATCCTTTTTTTCCACAGTTAACTGGTGAAACAGTAGGGGAAGTGAAGGCAGTTTCAGGTATGCATCAAAGGAAAGCTGAGATGGCTAGGCACTCTGATGCTTTTATTGCCTTACCAGGTTGGTATACAATAAGCACAATTTTTCACTTCTTACACTCAAATTCCCAGGCAAAATGGTAATGAAAAAAGTACATCAGGTGCTTTTGGTTTGCTAATTTGGGCATAGGTTCACCATATCTCGTCTGTTTTATTCTACTGTGAGTTCAGATAGTCATTTTTCTTAGCTTAGTATGCCTCACATTTCCACAATAACTTTTAAGAGAAGTAACATCTAATATGATGGACTTCAAGATAGCATTTTTGAGATTTTCAAGATTTCTATGACCTAGATAATTGATAAAAGTACCAAGACAAGTTACTGCCTTGGAAGAATAATTTTGCTTCCTCACATGGAAATCCTCTTGGTTTGTCCAATTATCTACACTTGTTATATGCAGAGGCGGAGCTAGAATTTCGAGTTTATGGGTTCAAAATTCTAGAAAACACAGCTTACTAAGTTTTGAATAAATTATTTACACATACTAAGTGATTTTTTTTTAACACAAAAACAAGGTCTGGGCCAAAGTTATTAGGTTCCGCCGAATCCGCAAGCCCCCACTTATACGGGTAGGGGAGGGGAATTGTCTCTTCTTGACAACTGAGGGATTTTTTATACACAAAAGAGGATAAAGTGCATACAGAAAATGTGAATTCTTGAAAAATTCTCAAAAATATTGTATGAAACTTGAAGAATCAGATAATCAAAAGCTCTTTGGTCCTTTGAAGTCTCACACAATCCCCAAAGACTCATGATTAGAAAAGCCTATATTTCAAACTCTAGTTGTTGACCTATCAACATCTTGCACTGAAAATTAAGAGCTGTTTTTTCACTGCTTATAAAAAATAAAACTGGTTCTGTCATTTATTCTTTTCCTTAAATGTTCACTGCCCTCCTGCAAGAATCTTCCTCTAATCTTACTGAGAGAAAAAAAGAGGAAACTGTCACACTTTCACAAAATTGTAAATGCCAACTAGTTGCTGTACCTAACAAGGCATCATGCTCACTCTATTCAAGGAATTCTTTACTTCTCCAAAAATTCAACTAGTCATATATAGTACTGGTTCTGGCTGCAATTTCATAAAACTTCAAAACCAAAAAATAAAATAAAAATCAGAGACATTATAGCCTGAGAACTTAGCAGAGGATCAAGCCTTCCTATTTGCTGAAGGATGAGGCCAATAAATGCCAAATTCTTGTACTGGAATGACATATAAAAGATATTTATTTTCACTTTCTTTTCCATTTGACTTTCATCAATCAAAAGTTGCTTTACTTGAAATTAACTGGTTTCAGAATTTAAATTTTATATTGCATACAGGTGGTTATGGCACTCTTGAGGAGCTACTTGAAGTAATTACTTGGGCGCAACTTGGTATCCACGATAAGCCGGTACATAATGATACATGCAACTTTTCGATCATCACACGTATTTTATTTTTCTATTTTCTAGCTCGACAAATTCGGAATTAAAAGTCATATGCAATGTACAATTTTGCAGGTCGGATTGCTGAATGTGGATGGATATTACAATTCATTATTGTCATTTATTGACAAAGCTGTGGAGGAAGGCTTCATCAGTCCCAATGCTCGCCAAATCATTGTTTCTGCTCCAACAGCAATGGAGCTGGTCGAGAAACTGGAGGTAACTTCTTATAAGAAACAAACCACAAAGTTCATTCTTGGTGAAAATGTTCTATCTGCTGAACTGCTCTATCTAACCTTTTCTTTTGTTGGGATAATTACATTTTTGGACAGCTCTATAACATAATAGGCGGTAAATGTGTATTTTTTTGTATATTAAGTACAAAAGACATATAATATACATCCAATATACATATAATATACATAATCAGGGTATAGGTTTTGTATATTTTGGCTAACGCCCATAATTAATTTTGGCCGACAGGCCAAAAATTTAAAAGCCCTTTTTTGCCCTTTCTTGGAGTCATATGCGTAAATTACACGAATTATCTTTAAAAAGTTGACCTGAAAGCTACAAAAAATATGGAAATGTTTCTCCTAAGCCTCATTGACAGCCAAGAAACATTGATCTTTTCTGGCTGAGATAGGAGATAAACTTAATGATATTTGATATATGTACTCGTTCTTATTTCATGCTGCCGCGGATTGAAATGACAAGCTGTACTTATGAAGTGTATATTTTTTGCAATTGTAGGAATATGTTCCTTGCCACGAAAGAGTTGCTTCGAAGTTGAGCTGGGAGATGGAGCAGCTTGGCTACCCTCAAGCACAAGAAATTGCACGGTGAAAAAAATGGATTTGCAAGCATAGAAATGTGGATTAGGAATTGGAAATATCAAACTGGAAGAAGCTAACTTGAATGAAATTCTTAATTTTTGTTGTGTTGGGGGATACCCTTTTTGTAAATCAATCTAGAAATGACAAACAGCATATGTCTTGGTCCCTTCACAGGAAATGTCCTTATTTTACTGTAAGATGTAACTACTAAGATGCATATGAACTTCCCTTTTAATGTCAACTTACCAAGCTTTCCTTTTTGCTCCTGTATTTCTTATTCTTTATGAAACATTATATTGCTCCTCTGTCCAAATTTTGTCGATATTTTATATCAAAGTTTTGGTATATTCCTGGTTTCGAGCATTCTTCTTGTTGAGTTTATCGCCTGTTATGGAGAAACATTAACAATAGGAACAGGCTGTTGAATTCAAAATATTCACAAGTTAGGTAATCTTGAAATTCTAGAAGTTGCATCAACACTGGGAAAGATTTGTAACAGAGCAAGTACTGTGAGATTCTCTTTATTGTTTCTTTAGATGATCTGTAGTATGATATTCAGATTATCTTCCAACTTGATTTTAATATAACACCTACACCTACAACGTGAAAATTGATCATCCAATTGTTTAAAAAGGGGCCTATGACAACCCTGATTGAATCTTGGGGAGAACTATTAGAGCAACTGAAAAAATGGAAGGGAAGCCTGGGATCAATGGTAAAGTTATCTTCGTATGGTCTTTGGGTTACAAGTTCATGCTGGGGAATCAGTAGACTATACTTGCATCAGGAATTGGTTGTCTACACCATACCTCCTTTGGATGCGGCCCTTTTTCGAATAGTCTCTGTGTGGCCTATAGGTCATAGGAATTAGTCACTAGTATTTGCAACTCTTTCTTGGATTGTTTCCGTGTTACCTATAGGTTACAGGTTCGAGACATGAAATCAGTCACTGACATATATGTAAGGGTAGGTTGCCTACACCACACCTCCTCTGGGTGCGGCCCTTTTCCAGATCATCTCCATGTTACCTATAGGTCATAAGTTGGGGACGTGGAATAAGTTACTGTTACTTGTGTCAGGGTAGGCTTCCTATACCATGGGCCCCATTCCTAGATCCTGCTTGAACGCGCGATACTTCTTCACCAGACTATCCATTTAAACTGAAAAAGTTGTTAACAGCTTTTGTCTTTGCACTCTTTGGTGGCAATAGCATCATGTTCAAATGGTAAAATGTCATCTCTGTACTTTCCTTTTTGACTAGGGATGCTATGATACCATTTATTCCTTTGTGGACATTCACATTCTATGGTCAACAAGAGCACTAACAAGCTGTTACTAATAACAAGATGGTCACCAATCAAATGAATCCATTTTTCATGTCCTTTTCATTTTTCTTGGTCTAGTATCAATACTGCATTGACAAATGACAATGAAACAATTTGCTCTTGCTAGGACCAACTAATTATACTCTACTAAATACAAGATAATTAAACTGTCTAAAAAAGAAAAGTAACAAAGCTTTCATGAAGTATTATTATAAGTGGAGATGGAGGGACCAATGTACTCTTGACAAAAGCACATGTTTCTAACTGACAACAATATTGATGTTTGCTGTTAAGGTTTCAACTATAACACAACCAAAGACAGGTAACAGAAAGGGGCCGGCTGAAGCTAATTAGAGGGAGAAGGAAGGGTCCCCTATGCTTCTTGCTCGGGGAAACCATAAGGTGAGGTCGGGTCTGTCGCCAACGAATGAGAGATTGACATGTGTCACCCAGAAGCAAATTATACGAATGAGAGATTGACATGTGTCGCCTAGAAGGAAATCATGAATTTAAAGTACTTGGGCTCATAATAAGTGGAGTTATTACTCATGCACAAGTTCATTTTTTTTTTTTTTTCAGCATATGAACATAATTGAAAGAATGACAAAAGTGATCCCTTATGTTTGGTAGTAGATTCCAAATGGTCTTTCTAAATGTACTTCTAAGCAGTTTTTGTCCCTTTAAGTTTGCCGAAAGTGAGCACTTTTAATTTCTGCCAAACATTTAACAAATTCTAGCTGTTAGGTTTAACAAGAACTATTAAAAAAGATTTTACATAAACTCACAGGTCACATTCTTGAGTCGAGAGTCTTTTGGAAACAACCTCTCTACCTTCCAAGGTAGGGGTAAGGCTGCGTACACTCTACCCTCCCCAAAATTCACTTGTGGAATTTCACTGCGCATATTGTTGTTGTTGCTGTTGTTGTCACAAGTCACATTTGGAGGGTACAATGTTGTAGTTTCTATTGTTTTGCTTTGTTTCTCGAGTCTGGTATAGTTTTTGAAGTTGAAGTTTTAGTTTTTGTTATTTTTATTTACATATGCCATCTGGTGCAGTTTTAGGTGTTGTGATTTCTGAGATTTGAAGGGACTTTTCTGATATTTCTAGTTGAGTCTATTTTTTTTTTCACAGTTCCCACTAAAAAAAAATTTGACCAAAATCAAAAGTGATCGCATTTAACAAACTTAAAGAATTAAAACAGCTTGAGAGTACATTTAAGGGAAATTGACCATTTTGTGTCATTTTCTCGTGTATAATTCTGAGCCAAAAATATTGGGTTCAGATGAATTCAGTGAACCCGTTATAAATCCGACTCTCTCTCTCTCTCTCTATATATATATATATATATTGAAAGCTACGGCTAACTAGCAGCATAAGCAAGGCAAGGAGAGCATGTGGGCTATTTGATTATTATTATAGTCAAAATGATAGTCTCATGTTGGTCCCCAGTTTCACTTGATATCATGTACTAGTTAACCACACTGGGTAATGCTTAACTGGCTAATAGTTGGAGAATATGTACGAGGTGCCAAAACTCAAAAGGCAGTTGAAGAGTCAATTCCTATGTGTTTTTTTGGCTTGGGCTTAATTATGAAAATTCCACAAGGGAATGTACTCTGAAATGATGTTGAAACATAGGAAAGGTTGAAAAAAAAAAAAGTACCCACATTCAATATTAATGGGTAGTGTTAATCTCACAAATTTTTGGTCAGTTTTCTTTTTTTGAGATAATTGTTTAGTAAATAACTATCATTGAAACAGAAGACAAAGCTATATCAATCAAGAATGACCACGGCCTCTAGGTCAGCTTGCCTTTTGCCTTGTGGCTTGGATCAAAGGATAAGGTGCTGATTATTTTTGCAATATGGACCTTTTAGACCGCAATCTAAAGATTTCCTTTAAGCATTCTCAGGAATTATATTTGCACAACTTTTAAAAATAAGGACAAAATCTAAATGATGAACTAAAAAGGTACATTTGCATAAATCAGCGTGCTACTTCTAGGCTTTCTGGTTGATAAAAAATGTTTAAACTTCAAAGTTGCATGAACATAAATCTAATAATATAAAACCTCTTCCCAATTTTTTTAAAAAAGGGTAACACTATCTCCACCAATCTGAAATTTAGAGTAACATATTCTTCTTTGATGTTCCTACAACATGTGAACGTTTCTTGAAAAGAAGTAATTTCTTGAAAAGAAGTACGAGACAGGAAGTAGAATCGTAATTATAATAAGATAAATTAAATAAGAACATTGATTTAATAAGGTATCTCAAGGAAAAATTAAATGAAACTTAAATTTGATCATGTACGAGTCGAGTTGTGATAAGTAGGGGTGTCTAAAAGTAAACCGACAAACTACACCAAACCGATAAACCGAGTCAAACCGAGAAAAAACCCGACTAGTGGTTTGGTGTTGAAAAAAAAAAAACCGACCATAATTGGTTTGGTTTTAGCTAAAAAAAGTCAAACCGAACCAAACCAACCCGACATTACATGTATTCAATTTTAAAAATATTTTATACATAAAAATATTTATTTGTAACGTAATTTATAAATATTTCTTAAATTTTTTTCGTAGTTTTTAATCTATTATCATATTATTCAAGCTTGAACTTAGAATTTTGAATGTCAATAAGTTTTATATCCTATGGATGTTAGTAACTCATATAAAGTCCAAACCAAAACTAACCAACACTAATACTAACAAAAGAAATTCAATTTACCACTAGGAATGACAATAATGTTGGATATCTATTCTTTAGTTTTGCATAATTAGTTTAGCGAGTGAAAATACATAACTTAAGTTTTTTTTTTCTTGTCATGTAATTAATACTTATTAGCCGTACTTATTTTAGCATGACTTAGTATTTTTAGATTATGGTCATTTTCTTTATGGCTTATTAATTAGCAATATTTATTTTAACCCATTTTATTATCTTTTGTTGATATTTTAATACAATGTCATCACTCTTCTCACATTTTGTATTATTTTCTTATGAAACACCTTAATTATATAGTTGTATCTTACTAGGACTAAAGAAATATTTAAAGTAAAAGTTATATGTTTTGTATAAAGACTATTCCGAAAAAAAAAAACCCGAAAAACCTGAGGGTGAAAAACTCAAATTTTATTGGTTTGATTTGGTCTATAAATTTAAAAACCCGACACAATTGGTTTGGTTTGGTGTTTAAAAAATCTGAACCAACCCGGTCCATGTACACCCCTAGTTGTGATAATAGATTGATATCGCTTATGCAAATTTTATGTACGCCACTGAGAGATAGGTGAGTTTTCTTTATTATCACCTGATATCCTGAACCGACTAGCGCATAGGTTCGTGTCACGTAAAGCCCATCAAAAGGAGAAGCGTTTTCTAACAGGGTTTCTCCTCAAGGCTCGAATCTGAGACATGTAAAATTCACAGATACTCACTTTTCAGCCTATATAATTGAAAATAGCCATTGTTATGACTATATTTCAAAGAAAGGGTCAAAAAGTGACCAGTGCGCGTTATCCTACGGTCGAGGCCTCTGGGTAAGGATGGAATATGTATCTCACTACACGGTAAGTGAGTTTGTTACACGCGTTCCTATTAATTTGAACCAATGATTTGTCTCAAAAACTTCAACATAATTAAGCATAATAACCCTGCATTCTATAGTACTCAACAGTCGACAAATGTGCATTGTGCACCAAAAGTGGATGTTATTCGTTTATGAGGTTAAGCATGCTAATTTTGCCAAACTGGTTAAAATTGGGCAAGGAATAATTATTATAAATAGAACAACTGAAATTGACAGCCTTGGTTTTAAGCACATGAATGTAAACAGTAGAAAAATGTACTTCCATAATCTTTTTGTAGGCAAACATTAAAATTTTCATAGGAACACAATCATTTGAAAATATACTTTTGATAAGTTAGTGAGCTGAACAACTATTTTTGGTGCAGCACAAAACTACTCAAAGGCAGATCACAGATGGCGCCTATTATTTGCCATGGGATTTGACTGACCATTATTTTCAACGCGAAATACAGATATTTATATGAAAAATCACTAAAATATCAACATATATATTATATTTTGAAATCATTAATTTTAAAAGTGGGATGAGTTTGATGCTTAAAATCTTAAGACCGTTTGGTTGGGGAATAAGTTATCTCGCGATTATAATGACGGGATTATAATATGTGACAAATAATGACGGATTTAGTTAGTGGATATATTTTTATTAGTAGATGTTTGGTTGAGTCCATTGCGATTTGCACACCTAACGTATGTCCTCTTTTGAGATTTGCACCCTGTCTTTTTTTTATTTTTAATAATTCGCACCCAAACCTCTTTATTTCTTTGCAAAACAATAAAACGCTCCCTTTTTTCTTTTTCTTTTTTTTAAATTTTCACAAGGGAAAAATTGGAAAATACATATAATAAAGAAAGAAATTCCACAAAATTAAGAAAAAGCTAAATAAGAAATGACAACCTTAACTGGTTACATTCTTTCTTAAATTGCTTGGGCATATCCATAATTCCCAACTTCTGTGGTCTGAATGATTGAAACTTGTTTTGTTTACAAATTTATCTGTTGTTGGAATGAAGGTGAATTTAATGTGAAACTTTGTCGGATCCTATCAGGTCAGGGTGAAGAACTATTAAACATCTATGTTCGCCGTTATGAGCTTAGAAGCTTCAATAGTATCAAATCTGGAGTCAAATTAAAACCATTAAAAGTTTGCTAAAGGGCAGATGAATATGAATTAGAGTTCAGAACAATTAAAATCCAACTGGAATTTGGGTACCCCCCCACATAAATGACTATATTCTCACCTATATTACTAATTTCTTAGGAAGACATGTTATACATTATACATGCTGGTCTAAAACTTGTCATCTGCGTTGTCTCGAAGGCCAAGCCTAGAAATAACGAGGCAGTAGGAGTCCCAATCTGTCTTTTGAAGATACTTCATTAAATTCTTCCTCTTTTGCACCATTTCTGGTTGACAAGTTAAGGTTGTGTAATTTCTTTCTTTATGATTTGTATTTCCAATTTTGTCCTTGTGAAATTTTTAATAAAAGAGTGTTTTCCTTGTGTTGCAAAAAAAATAAAGAGGCTAGGGTGCGAATCGTTAAAAAAAAAATAGGACAGGGTGCAAATCACAAAAGAAGTCGTACGTTAGGGGTGCAAAACGCAACGGATATAATATAACATGTACAATTTGGTTTAAACTGAAAAAATTGAGAAAATCTTTTATTTAATTTCAAATATAAACTTATCTTTCTACAAAAATTTAGGAGAAAAGCTTTGGAGAAACAAAAACATGCCATTTTGTTGTTTTATCCCCCAGATCATTATCAATTGTAGTATAAATAATCTCGAATTGCTCATGCCGAAATAAAAATTATACCAAACATGGGATATATAAAATAATCTCACAATTTATCTCATAATTATAATCTCTTATTCATTAACTTAAAAAATTAAATCCATTAAATTTAAATCTTAAACCCACTTCTCACTTTATTTCATGCAAAGTGCTAATAGAAAGCCAAAGATAAGATGTTCTAAGTAGGTTATTGTTTTGTTAGTGGGAAGCAAAATGGCAGCTAATAGATACTAAAAAAGGAATAAAGAAAATAATAGATGGATGAATTTTGCCTGCCATAACAATGATAATAATTCCTCAAGAGAGCACACTTCAACAGCTGGCATATTACTTGTGTTCCCCATTTAGCTCTATACACTATAAGTGATTTTGAAATAATCAAAATGCGTATAATGTTTGGTTGAATCTTTTGGAAGGTCCATCTTGTAATTGAATTTTACATGTAATTAATTATAATTATGCAATTCTCGGAGGAGGGGAAAATAATTGGTGGTATGACTATTCAAATTCTTATTATTTTTTTATTTTTAATATTTTCTTATATATACATATGTTTGTCATACAATAACACGCATTTACATCTTCTTTTGAAAAAGTTTATTTGATCTTTTGTTTTGTAGTTAGCTAAGTTACAAAAATAAGTTACAAAAATAAGGAACCATGTTATTATATTTGTGCGACCAAACATGATACCAAGAATTACATTGTAATTTACGTTATGGCGAACAAACAAATCTTAACTTCAGACCTTATGGCCTGTATTTGAACTTCGGCTTTTCAAACTTCAGACCTTCGTTTATGAAGTTAGGCTTTGGCAGAACGCAACTTCAGACCTTCAAGAAGAAATAGTAGTAGTAATAGAGAAGCAGCGGCAGGTTCAGGCCGAAATTTGTCAAAACTGGCTAAACTATACATTATCATTTTTAAACAACAAATATGTTTTAGATACTGGCTACCTAGTGTCAATTTCTACGCCTAGCTAAGTAATGTGGCCACTGGCACCTAAAGCCCAATTCAACAAGGCCGAAAATGAGTCCACAAAGATATTGGGCCCCCTAATGTTAAAGACGGGTCATTTGCACTTTTGTCCCTATTTTGTGTGCAACATAATATCCACAAGTTATGTCAGCTTCCTCAAAGAACTTATGCCCCGTCTAGGCATAAGTTCGATTTTGAAGGTCAAAAAATTAAAAACCAGCCCATTTGTAGGGAAATATTTGCGAAAAGTAAATGGTGTGACCATCAGGGGAAAAAAAAAGACCCAAAAAGGCCCCATTTTGAACAAATGTCCCGAGTTGGCCATGCGTTGGCCCCCAAAAAAAAAAAGGATCAGACTTTTAAGTCGCCACTAAAAGTTCGCTGCAACAAAAGGATCAGACTTTTTGTGGCGACTAAAAGTCGCCACTAAAGGTTTGCTGCAAACTTCCGTTTATTTTTCTACCTTCTACTAGGGATTAAAAAAGAAGAACTAAATAAATAAACTAAAGTAACCATCATCGAAAACTTAACAAACTAAAATATATCAACTACAAACTAATAAAATTAGTAAGTATACATTAATAATACATTTATTAAACATAAATTACACGTTAATTATACATTCATTATACATAAATTATACATTAATTATATATTTATTATACAATAATGATACAGTTTCTATACGTATGATACATTTCTATACATATACAGTAGTGATACATATTCTATATAAAAATGATACAGTTTCTATAATATATGTATGATATATTTTTTTATACGTATGATAAGAATGATACAGTTTATATATTGTATATGTATGATATATTGTCTAGGCGTATGATACACTTTCTATACAAGAATGATACAGTTTATACATAAATTATATAACAATGATACATTTTGCTATACTTATGTATGGAATATGTATAATATGTAAATCATTAGTGTATAATCAATGTATAACTAATGTATAATATATGTATGATTAGGGAGTATACGTTGATGATAGATTTATTATACACAAATTACACAATAATGATACAAACATATGATACATTTTCTATAGATATACGGTAGGGATACATTCTATACAACAATGATACTTTTTTATACGTATGATACATTTTTGATACATTTTCTATACATAGTTGATCTTTAGTGGCGACTAAAGTCGCCACAAATAGTCCCTTTTTTGCAACGCCTTTTAGTGACGACTTTTAGTGGCGACTAAGTAGCCACAAAGGTTTTTGTTTACTCACGGGCTAGAAAATGGGTTTGGAGAAACTTGGGCCATCCGGTGGGATTAGTTTGGGCCGGATGGCCATTTATGTCTTTCCCCCAAAAATAGAAGACCAGTGTAACACCTCGTATCTTAGAACTCATGTTAGACTCGTAACGTTAGAGTTTTAGCGGAAAAATTGAAGGTTTGAATGTTTTGCGAAAATGGTTGATAGGCCTACTTCAAAGCGGTGATAACTCTTTGATTAGTTGGGAATTTGGGAAAGTACCCTCAATGAAAGTTGTAGTACATAACAATATCTTTCTAACGATATAAGGACCAGGCCAATCGAGAGATCGGAGCAAGGAGATATGATCGTCTCAATATGGCTAATAGTAAGGCGTTTAAAAGTCTTATAGAATCGGCTAAGTTTTGATACGTACGCCTTGGTCGAATTTCGTGAAAATCCGTTGGGAATTTGAGGAAACTTAAAACATGAAAGTTGTAGCCCTTTGAAATAGCTTTCCAACGGTATATTATGGGCCTTGAACAGAGCTATGTACAAAAAGTTATGCCCGTTTTACTAAAATAGTGTTCTGCCGATATACGGTGGAATATACGGGCCGTAAAAATTATACGGGCCGTATATTCAGACCGTAAAATTGGCCCAGAAAGCCCAAATCACTGGAACGAATTTACGGTAAGACATACGATCCGTAAAACTTTTACTTTCGGACGTAAATATGGCGTAAAATGGTCCGAAAATGAGCTATAAAACTTCGTTTTAAGGCTTTTTCACTTCATTCTTCACACCCCCGAAGCCCTAGAACGACCTTCTATTCTCTCCCATCATCAAGAACACTAAGGTAAGCCTACTCTAATCATTCCAAGTCAATTCTAATATATATCCTTGTAATCTAAATAAGAAATCATCATTCCTAACCTAGGATTTTCAAGAAAACCCATCTCAAGGTTCAAGAATTCAAGATTTTGGAAATCCTCTTCAAAGCTCAAGTCTTTAATTCAAGTTTTGGAGCGACTAAGGTATGTAGAGTTACTATCTACGTGTGGGAATATCATTGTTCTTCCCCACGCCTCATAATCCATAAATTATGATTCTCTACTTAAAACTAGGGTTTCTGCATACGCCCTACGATAACCTTAGGTTCATGTCCATGATTATACTATGTATGAATTGTTATAATTTCATCATTGAGTTCTTAATATTTCTTTATGATTATTGAGAATCCGTCCGTAATCCATGAAAACCCATATATCTCATTCCATGGGTTCATGCGTATTTTATGATATATTATCTTGTTTTCAAGAAAAATACTATACATGTTTTACAAGTTCATTTAAGCAAGCTATAATTTAGGATATCCGTGTACAAGCAAGTTATGATTCATGAAAACCATGTATAAGCAAGTTATGATTCATGAAAACCATGTATAAGCAAGTTATGATTCATGAAAACCATGTACAAGTTATGTTTCATGAAAACCATGGGCGGCGACAAGTGCCACTTATTTTACATGTTCGATCTTGGGAGTTGCTTTAATTACCGAGGAAAGGCTTCGGACGCCTCGAAACTACATTACAATGGATGAGGATCGCTCCATCCATGTCCCGACGATCTCTCGCCAATGAAATTTGGATCCTTTCATATTTTATTAAATCTCGTGTTCCACGGGGGCCGTAGTGTTACTCGGGCGGGGCCTTGAAGCACCGACCATGGATCGGTTATAAGTTATTGCTACTCCTACTTATGATATTTTTACCATGTTATATATATATGTATCCATGCTCGTACTCGTATTCGTATCCCGGGTTTAGGTTTCGATTCTTACCGTATTTATTCCGTATCTCGTATTATTTCTTTCATTGCTTTAGATACCGGTACATTATATCGCGTCCCTTTTTTTGCCGGGGGCACTGCATTTCACGATGCGGTCTTGATATACGGACGACACACTACGCTCGGTGGGACGATTCGTATCGGCTTATTGGTGAGCCCATCTCGTTCGGGGTTTAGTCAACTTTTGTTTTATGATTAGTTATGCATCTAAGGTATCTTTGGGCCTTATCCCGGTAAGTATATTTGCCGGTCGGACTCATGATAGAGGTTTCATAGACTAGACAAGTCGGTTATGTTATGTCGGACATTCGGAGTCGTATAACCATTTTAGCTCGTTCATATTATTCCGCACTTTTCATGTTTAAACAAGTATTTTTATTAAGTATTATGACTTCTACTACGTTTTATAAAGGCTCGTCATGCATTCACGTTAAATTTCGCTCGTGTTATGCCTCGTGATGATTCGACAAGCCATGTGGTTCGCTCGGTCGCATGCGATGGGCACGAGTGCGTGTTTCGCCCAGGCCATGGTTCGGGGCGTGACAACCAGTCCATTTGAAGGACAAACCGTGCAATTACTTCAATAAAGACTGGCTAACATCATACAGGCTACTTTTATAAATCCATTGAGTTACCAATTCAACTTATAAATTGCCTTTATCCTCTCAATGAGTAATAGCCCACAAGGCTAATTCCTAGACATTCAGATGTGAAATTCCAATAGCAACAGCTTCAATTGCCAATTGCTTAGATGTAGAAAAGGTTAGGATGTTCATTTCATTGATTTGACTTCACTTAGTTTACGATCCAAGATAGAGGTCGGGAATGAAGGTTCATTTAGTAGACAATGAGCGAACTGCAAGAACTTTCTCATATCAAGATGACAAGAAATCTAGCAGAATTTGAACTTGAAGAAATGAGCCTCTATTACATAAAGTTATTGTGTGCTAACGCCTTCTAAAGGTTTTCAAACCTAATCGGAGTTTGCTGCTCTAACCATTATCAAACTAATACCTACTCCAGGAAACCCCCCAACTCTATTACATCACATAAATACATTGTAGAAGCCTACAACTATTATTTCCTTGCATTTCTTTAACACATAGTTGACCTCTGATACTACAAAACCCATGCAGGAGAATGTTACCTTTTATTTTGTATTTTTCACAAGCAAAACAAAGTTATGTGTATGCATTTCAAGCCATTGTGCTAGGATCATTCAACATTCGCAGTGTGCAATTTTATTAACTAACTTAAATAGCCGTTTGCCTGAAGAAATAGCTGATAAATGTATAATATATGTATAACTAGTGTATAACATATGTAAATTGGATAGTGGCTATAAATATTTTTGGGCGAGCGACCAAATGTGTAACTTCCCTTTTTATTATGATATAGCGATGTATATCATTTGCTTACCTGTATAATTTCATTGCTAAAGTTTTCTATTTCCTGTAACTTGATCTCATTAGTTACGATATTCAAGAAAACATAAAGAAATTTTCACTTCCCTCCCCTCATATTCACCTTATCTTTAGTGAAAGTAGTCATATGGGGTCAAAATTTCTTATAGGAGCACTGCCTTTGGACTAATATTAGAACAAAAAGATTCAAAACTGGCTATGTAATTGACCAAACAACTACATTTCATTCATTTTCAGAAACTCCATAACACTTACTAGTCTTAGTTAATTTTTGGAACAGTTTGACATGTTGCAATTTTTGAGACAGTTTGACATGTTGCACCTTCAATAGGCTTTCCCGATTTCGAGTTAGACTGAGATTTTCTCCTGCAAAATATATTCCACCTTCTCTTTGTTTTCACCATCTTTTGGAACTCCTCCTTCATGTTGTTACACTCCTTTTCAAGCTCGGAGACACGTTCCCTCATGTCCTCAACGCTCGATCCCCTGCCCCTTGCAACATTGTCCGTGTGTTGTCCAATTGCTCCGCTAAGATTTTGCGAGTTTTCAAGATTTTCCGACACAAAGAACCATCCGGAAATTGATGTACGTAGTCGAAGCTGTTCAAAAAACAAGACTTGAACAATGACCCTTAGGGGCAGCCTCTCGTTTTGAGCAGCATGTGTGCTCGCCTCTAACGACAGCTTCTGGCAATTCATTAGTCTGCAGATTTGCTCTCTTTCAATGTCTGTCAGCCAAGGATGTGCCTGAATTTGAAATGTGTAAAATTGTATCGAACTTGTGAAAAGTATGATTTAAGATATGCACGGACAAAAGTAGTTGCTTAGGTTGCATATATAAGAATACGAATCAAATCCACTGTTATCATGCTCTAATTGGTTAGGCCAGTATTCAAGTCATAGTGTTTGTCATAGTAAACTTCTAGCTAATGAGTTTCAAAATCTTATACTTAGATCATACTAGAAAAAAACAATATCATCATAAACTAATTGGATTATCACATTTTTTCAAAGTGAAGCCATTTTATTTTTTGAACCTATGTTGTTTGGACTCTTCAAAAAATGACACCAGGTGCATGCCGGATCCGCCTAGAGTAGTACATTTTCGGAAGATCCGACACGGGTGCAATAACGTTTTTGGAGAGTCCGACCAACATAGCTCTGAATCATCAACTTTTAACAACTAGTGCAAAAGACTAATGTATTATATGACCTATACTAGACTAATGTATTAAGATCAAGAAAATTTGAAACATGTACTAATTTCAAAGACATTGAAATTGTGTATATAGATAGTATACTATACTTACTAAAACAGAGAAAAATGGCTTATACACCATAAAAATTGAACAATTTATGCATGAAAAACATGAGTTGGGATAAAAGAACCAATTGTTACCTTCAAATATATATCGATTGCACGATAGATACCATCGGAAATTGGCCTAGCATATTCTGGGACTGCAGCAGCAAGAGACTGAAATTTCGGAAACTTGAAATTAACATCAGGCGCGACCTCAGCAAGATACGAATCCACGAGATTTGCCACTCTTGTTATTGAAGCCAAAGACTGACTACTTTCCATCAATTGACTCTCTTCCATAATACATGGCGATACTGCTGCTGAAGCCTGATCTATTAACAAGAAATGATCAAGAATACGCTGAAAACAGTCGATATCATATAAAGTTTCAACCGTGTAGCCAATATTCGGTATCAACAGATCATCAAGTGTCGCCTGGTCCAACTGCAACCCGACTCTTCCCTCCAAATTTACTCGACAGGCTGGACTAGCCTGCAACATCATGGCGGTACGTAGCAGCCTGAGGAGAAATCTAGTCTCGGTTACACCTTTTTGTTTTGGTAACAACTCGACGATCTCTTCTAAAAGCACCCTTTGATCTGCCTCAGACGGAGTTGAACCTGATTTAGCGTGAGTAACGTCCTTGAAACTCGATTGCCTATTCATTAAAGGAACATATTTCTTTGCATAAAACACGAGTGCACCCGATATATTCTCAGGCCTCATGCCTCCAGCTTCAACGGCCTGAATCAAACGTTTGTATAAAGGTAAGCTGAGGAACGACACATCTTCGTACCACCAATCATCAGTCATCGGTTGTGACTTATTCATTCCAGTGCTTATACCGTTCCATACATCAGCACCCGTTGTGTTATCATTACCATTCTCCATAACAGGCCAATTAAGTAATTTTGAATCGCTACAAGCTTTCATCGCTAATGACTTTATGCAACGCGACACAATGTGAAGCTCTTCAGCATATGACAATACTTCTTCACAAGTTTCTAATGCTTTTATTGTGTCTGTCCAATTCGCGAAAACTTCGTTGAGAAAAGCCTCGGTTTGGGATACCAGATTTCCTTCACCATATTCATTTGTCATTTGTAAATACTCAGATGCACATCTAAGGGTCACTACATTAAGAGGAGTAAGTTCAAATCTAACACCATAACAGAATTTGGCTACTAGTTCAAATGCTTTAGCTCCACCAGGTATGTCACTAAGCTGAAGAATGCATACTGATCCATCCTCTTTTGTTGATTCACTCATGAGCTTTTCTAGTAGTCCACTCCTTGAAAGCAAAGGAAACTGCACCACATTTAAATATCATCTTGTATGCAGTGTTTTTAAAAGCGAAAAGCGAAAAAAGAAAAACGACAAAGGTTGTTGGGGCTTGAAGTGAACACCGAGAAGTGAAGCGCGAGCTTCTTTGAAGCTATGTTGCTCGGACTTTTAAAAAACGTCGACATGTGCGTGTCAGATCCTCCAAAAGTAGTGCATTTTTTGAGGATCTGATACGGGTGCAACATAATTTTTGGAGAGTCTGAGCAACAGAACTTTGAAGTAAAGCTCACAATCATATAATTTTTTTTTAAAAACTACTATATTTGAATGAATTTTTAGTACTATAAGAATCAATTTACGATTAAAATAACTAATCTCAACATTCAATATACGATAATATTGATATTAATCCAACTTCTCAAAGTTGAGATTCAAAGAGCCGACTGTTTCTTGTTAGGATTTTTGCAAAGTTATTGTTTGAAGCACACGTTTCTCTTAAGAGCACATTTCTCTAAGTAATCACGTTACATGTTATGAGACGAAGTGATGGCTTTTAATAACATTGTTGGTGTGAACCATAAGATTAGGAAAAAGAAGAATTGAAACAAGTATATATATGCAGATTAGTGGAATGGCCTAAGGTGCATTAGCAAAAAAGATACTAACATAGCACCGTAAATACTAAATTGAACTTAAAAAATAAGCAGTGAAAAAGTGTACCTTGTGTAGATAAAAGGACATTTCTCCAATTTCAATTGTAATGTCACTTGGAAGTCCTGACTTACAACGCCTGAACAAAGATTATGCATAAGCTTAAAATAATTTCATTTTTGAAGTTAGATAAATCTACTGGAGGAAAAAAAAAAAAAGAAAAAAAAGGGCGTTTCCACAAATTATCAGAAACTATTTGATAGGGAGGTATTTGACAACTTATTTTTTACTAAGTAGTATCACATATTCAAAACCAACTGCCCCTAAGCTTTCATTCTTCAAATGAAATATATGAAAGTTAAATAATGTGTTGTGGGGTTAATGGATAGAGAGCTTCCATTATTACAATCTTTAAAACATTGAAAGGATTAATCAAACATCTAATCTTATATCTTTGTCCACTAATCAGCTAATACAAATGTGAGATCAATTTTTTTTTTTTTTCCAATGGATAGGGTAACATATTAGCTATAACCAAGAATGCAAAAGGTACCATACTAATACGTAAAAAATAAAAAAATAAAAAAAGTTACCATGCCTGGCCTTCACAGCAGAAGGCTTCGGACTTAGAACCCAGCTTTAGAAGAGCCATTAATTTATCTCTCTTAGGAAAGTAATTACACTAATGAAGTGACATGTAGACTACTTTAGTTGCATAAAACTAACATAAAAATATAGGAAAAATTATGTATAAATAAGGAGACGGGAATTAGAGTATTTGGTGTAGGTTTGCAAGTAGCAGTAGTGAAGTTTTATCCTCATTTTTTTTTTTTTTTTTTTTTTACCACAGTGAAGTTTTAAGTGAGTACCGAGTCTAAAGGGAAAAAAATCAGTTACAACTGTCCTCTCTTTCCCCGTATTACTCGATCGGTGTGGATTCAGTCTACACTAGTGGCGGCAAAATTAGTCATTTTTAGTAGGAAACTCACGTAAATATATCCTTCGGCCAATTAATATACCATGGCTAAAGTATATATTATTTATACACTTCGGTTATATATGTCGTAATAGGCATGTGTATTATATGTATAAATATGTATAGTATATGTTTATTTAGTGTAAACTATACACTGTGTACATATTTTATAAGTAAGATGACCGAATAGTATTCGACTGTAATTTTCCCATTTTAGTAATTATCCGATTCATCCAAGCTTAAATGGGTTAATTTATGGGGGAAATTAAGTGGGATGAGCCTGTATAATTTTTGCCTGAACTCGAACTTCAGTCATATCAAATTTCTGAAGTAAAGCTTTGTTAAGATCAATTTCATAAATGGACTGATATGTTAGGCCGAAGTACATATATCTAATTTTGGTATCATTATTTAAGTTATGTCCTAAATTCATAAAATTTTGCATGTTTACCTATGTTGGGACAACTTTAGAAATGCAGTTTATGAAATTGATCCAACATTTTTGAAGTTGTTCCCACATAGGTAAACGTGCAAAATTTTATAAATTTAGGACATAACTTAAATAATGACAGCCTAATATATCAGTCCATTTAGCTTCAAGGGAAAGGGCAATTCGCAGGAATGTCTTTATTTTGGGGTGGTCTTTAATTTTTGGCCTTCGCTAGAACCCTTTGGTTTTGGCTCGAACCCCCGCTTAGTCAAAAATTTTAAAAAAAAATTCTCAAGGTAGAGTTTGATTCGCATGGCAGAGTTTTCTCTACCTTTAGGCAGAATTTTGCTACCTTCAGGTAGAGTTTTGCCTTCAGGCATGCCAAAACTCTGGCTTGCGAAATTGTCTTTTTTTTTTTTTTTTTTTTTTATTTTTATTTTTATTGAGCTAGGTTCGAACCCCAAATCTCATGGTATTAGGCAAAATGGACAAAAATTAAATACCACTGCACTCCGCACAAAAAATCATTTTTTTGCGCGGATTGCCCTTCTTTTGGGGTGGTCTTTAAATTTTGCCCTCAATTTTGCCCTCATGGTCTTTAAGTTTTGCCCTTCGCTTGGAAAGGTGGGCGAATACATGAAGTTCTAGGTTCAAACCGCCCGCTCGAGCATAAAATAAAAAAATAATTTTGCAAGGGGGGCAGGACTGGGGATGTATGGGATCCGGCATACAATCTTTAAGGAAAAGTTAAAGTTATGCCGGATCCGGCATAACTAAAAGTCTGCCCATAAGGCGAAATTTTTCTAAGACATAGTTTAGTTATGCCTTATGGGGCGTAATTTTAGTTAAGACATAACAAAATTATGCCTCATAAAAAGAACTTTCCTTAAGGCATAGACTTTGCCTTATAAGGCAAAGTTTAAGTTATGCCTTAAGGAAAAGTTCCGCTTATGTGTAAAAGACACTTTTTAGTTAAGGCATAACTAAAAGTTTACCTAAAAAAATATATATATATATATATATAGCCTCGAAGGCAAAGTACCAGGGCATAGCAAAATTTAAACTTTACCTTATAAGACAAATTTTTAGTTATGCCTTAACTTTTAGTTGTTTACCTTGAAAAGTACGTTAAGGCATTAAAAAAAATATATATATATATATATATATATATATATATATATATATATATATATATATATATATATATGTCCTAATTTTATTTATTTAAGTCAATTTTTTGTTTTTTGTTTTTAAAGTCTACTTTTCAAAAGCTATTGAGGCGAGGACTTTTAGTCCTTAAACATAACTTTTTAATTAATTACTTTTAGTCCTAATCTTATTTATTTATGCCAATTTTTTTGTTTTTGTTTTTAAAGTCTACTTTTCAAAAGCTATCGAACCTCCTACCTATTTTTCAGGCAAATTTTCGATTGGTGCTATGCCTTTGAGCCCAAAAATTTCACACCTTATTCTTGGGAGCGTTTCTCCATACTTTTAGTTATGTTTTATGGGGCACACTTTTAGTTAAGTATTTGCATTAACTATGTATAGATTATTTATTTAGAATTAAATAACTTGAAGAAAATTAGGATACAAAGTTATAAAAAAAAAAAAAAAAAATGGAAAAATATATATATATATATATATATATATATATACTTCAACACAAATATATATATATATATATATATATATATATATATATATATATATATATATACTAAAAGTTTAGTTAAACTCTAATTTTTTTTTTTTTTAAAATTTTTGAGCGAGCGGGGGTTTGAACCGGAATTTATGAGTTTTAGCCGAAGGGCAAATTTAAAAACGAAATTTAAATACTGCACCCCCAAAGAAGGCAAAATTTGCAATTTTTTTTAAATTTTTGACTGTTGTTTTTAGTCAAGTTCCATAACTCGTTATTTGTTTTTTTTCTAACCCAGTAGGGCAAACTATGGGTTTTTAAATTTTTGCGAAGGGCAAAATTTAAAGACCACAAATATGAGGGCTTTGTTAATTTACACATTTATACGGGCCACCCCAAAGATAGACTTGGCAAAGTTAAATAACTTTGATAATTCCTTCACAGTTATGCGGTGGGGCAATTCTCGCAGAATTGCCCACAAAAATAAGTATGCCGGTCCCAGATGAAAAAATCGTAGGGGAAATGTCATTTGGGCTTCAAACAATTGGGGCGAGGCCTGTTGTTTTTAGTCAAGTTCCATAACTCGTTATTTGTTTTTTTTTCTACATGTACTAGTACTTCTTTTCAAACTAAAAATTTTAACATATTTTTCTAGGAAAAAAAAAGCAGTTTCAAGGGTATGATTTGCTGGAACTAACACAATGATCTGCAAAAAAAATTGTATCAAAAAGTAATTTGTTCACACAAATTGTCTCCAATATTTTTTGCTCAAACAGCTTTTCAAAATCTAAATTTCCAATAGTAAACCAAATCCAATTCCAGATCCCCCTAGGATTTGTATTAGTTTTAGTCTCTAACTTTGTAATCTAACAACGTTTTATGATTTTAACCAACGATAATCTAACAACGAAAAATATATATATATATATATATATATATATATATATATATATATATATATATATATATATATTTGTTTGTAGAATATAACCAAGTTGAGATATGCATAAAAAATCAGTGTGCTTACACCCTTAACATTCAGTCAAGTCATTGTAATGTGTTTTTTAAGAATGACATTAATTAATTTTGTTTTTATCTCTCACACTTCTTGAGCTCAAAGGTGGACCTATTCTTATATCAAAATAGGATCAAATGTTCAACTACCTATATTTTTTTAATACTTTTTGTTTTCTCTCTATGACCCATATCCTTTTTATAACTTTAAACTAAAATATATTATCTAATATTTAATTAGTTTGGAGATTTGATTAAAATTACAAGGAAATCATGCACCAGTTGACGAGGCCATAGCAATGATGTCACATACACACCAAAACTTAAAATTCTTGATGACAACATCATTAATTTAGGCCAACTAAGGATAACCAAAGTCTTTATTCTACTCATTTTCTTTAAATAATTTTGCAAAACATGGGTCCAATCCACGCATTCTATACGTGTATTTGCATTCTACGAAAAGAATTGGGTTTTTAGTTCTTTACAAAAATATTTTTTAACTTTATTTGTTTTATAAGATTTTTATTTTTCCACATAAGAATTTTAAAATAATATAAAATATATCTTTACATAAAAAAACTTATGTTCACGCATTTCCTCCCTTTTTGTCCCTCTTTACTTCTTCTTTCAATATGTTACTATTTTGGTTTTGTTTATACTTTATACTAATTCCTTTTCAACGAATTGGATGAGTACTAGCGCAAGTCTCTCTTAACATCAACATCTAACTATCAACGTCGATACTTAAAACTAAATTTAATAATTCAAATTGCTCTTCTTTCACATCATTTTTTTTTTCTATATTCTAAATTGCTCTTCTTTCACATCATTTTTTTTTTCTAAATTTTTACTTCTATACATTGATATTGCAAATAAATTTTTATACTATCGAATTAGGTAAAACTATATATTTATGTAATGTTCAAGATAAGTAAAATGAATAACATGAAAAATAAACCAGACAATCCTATACTACTATAATTTATTATATTATAATGATAGTGTAAAATTCTTTATATTATAAATGTATATAAATTTAAATCCTAAAATGAATACAAAACAAGTTTTTCCACACTTCCCTTCTACCGCCGAGGGGTATCATGGGCATGGATTGGTCTACCTTATATGTGCGTAAATATTTGATTATGAATTCAATTGATGTTGTATATATAATTGAAGGTCGCCATAAAAACTCATAAACTTTAAATATTGGCCCGTCTCTAATATAATCATGAAATTGATAAGATCTTTTCACCTTTAACGGGATATCTTGAATTCCCTCCCTTGAAACAAAGAACTTCTAATGGAAAATACCTCCTCTTTGAATGCAGTTTACGCAATCTGAATTTGGAATAGTCGGTGAGTGAATCCCTAATATAAAACTTAGGTTTTACTAACTTATAGTGTCTTTCTAATGGGAAAATGAGAGCGGAGACCGGGGGCGGGGGCGTGGGGAGTACCAAAACGACAGAGATTCTGAAAGACAGTCGTTGGATTTTTAACTAATATGAGTGGCCAAATTAAAGGGGTATACGTCAATATATACACCATCAACCTAACAATTCACGACAAGTGTTTCTTACTTTTGTCAAATAGTTTAGTACTAATAAATATGGGCCAGTGTACCCCTCTCTAATCAATTCTATGACAAGACTTTTTCCTTCAGGCTTGACACATAATTCTCACTATTGAAAATAATATCTTACGATTATTTCAAACAAGTATGGAGTATTTATTTATCAATCTAATTAGTATTACGATTTCAAATTTGTAACACAGAATTTAAAATTTTAAAATGCAAGTTTACAGAGTATTTTTAGTGAAGTAACAATTTTCACCTTTTTTTTTTTTTTCCTAGTGAAATACGTGATTGTAACAGTTTACTTTAAGTATCTTCTTTTAACTTGAAATTCAAATACTTTTATCTTCAAATTTTAGTCGAATCATGTCCAAACGCCTATCGATGTTATGGTACAACAGTACAAGTGGTTAGTGTAACAACTAATCTTTCGTTCCTGAAAATAATAATCAAGACAAGAAAAATAGCGACAAAGAGTAATATTTGATTTCAAGAATTTGTGCGGGGGTTACAATCTTTATGAAATCTTAAATAAAAAGATGTAATCCTGTTATTCTTATCCTCACGATACGACCGTCAATCAAGGGCTTTGCTTGTTCTTGAATGGACGAATTACTTGTTGTTGAGACTTCACTACGAGTGCGGAGCCGAGCTTTAATCATAAACGTAGAGGTATGGAAACTTGCGGCTCACCAGTTGGAGCGAAGACTTCTTAGTATGCGGAAGACTTGCGGCTGAGAGCTTCTCTATATATTTTTCTTCTTTTTGATGCCTTTTGGCCTTATGAAGACCCCTATTTATAGTTGTAGGGGAGAGTTAGGGTATGTATATGATTGGTTGAACCATCTCATTTGAACACGTTTGATTGGTTCTTCTATTGACTTGGCATCTTTGCGTCACTTATGCACGTGGCACGATTTATTGGTCCTTGATTGACTTGGCGTGCATTTTGATCTTGGACCTTGGGCTAATAGAGAAGTTCATGCGAAGTGAAGTCGAAGAGATATATTGAATGTGTCTTTCAATTAAATCCATACATGTTGGACTTAAGCAATAAATCCGATGATGTTAGCTCATAATATTTGTTTGGACCAACACATCTCAAATTTAGAATACGGTCCAAATTAATTTGTGGATTTAAGTCCGACTAAATTTCAGTGTCTACAGTTAGTATGTTGAATCCGTTTTTGATCCATTCACAATATATAGTAGTATGATATAAACATAGACACGTTTTAATTACCCATATAAGCTACTTCACTTTATAACTCAAAAGGATTTAAATTACACGATATTGAAAGGCATTTGAAGGACGTTTTCTAAATTTGCTCAATGTCCGACACGAACTTTATTAAGTTTTGATGTTTTATGCAATTAATTAATATATACCTAGTTATCCAGCTGACAAAAGTTTTTGCCTCTTTTCTTTCCAAGGGGCATTGATTTCTTTGATAGCAAATTCTGGAGGAATTTGATTCATAATTTGACCAGAGTACAAGGCCTTTTTCAGAGTAGAGATATTTGATTTTTTCAGAAAAGTGAATATATTATCACTCTTTTTCATCTTTAGCTAAAATTCCATGGACTTTAATAGGCTGGGTATACCACTAAATATCGTGGTGGGATGATAAATATTTTCGCCAATTAATCCTAAATCTCATATTCATTTTAAAAAATTATATATATATATATATATATATATATATATATATATATATATATATATATATATATATAACTTATTGTGTCTACTCAAAAGGCTAGTATCTAAACCCCATAAACTTCAACTTTCGATATGTTCTTGAGTACGGTTCGAGTCCAAATTAATTGATTCCACCCCTCAAAGTGGGCTATGTCAGTGAATCACAAATAATATAGTATATTAAATATGGATATCAAAAAAATTAATGGGCATGCGTATACTTTTCCAATATTTCAAAGAAAGCATTGACCATCTTCACGTTTATTTTCTTTTTCATACTAACACTCATTAATTATTTAAGACTTTCAAAAAGCAAAAGAAGAGAACATTTTTGACGTAACTCAGGGTTCCCTTTAGTTTCTTTTTCGTTACTTTTGAGGACAAGCCGTGGGTAATAACTTCATCTTTCGAATGATTCTGCTTTTTCTAGTACTGATTTATTTTCTTTTGTCGCATTATGTCTCACATGAAATTTCATCTAAAAAGTAATGATCACTGCCTTGTAATTTCGTGTTATTTAATTTTAAGCTCAGAATACATATGATTTACTTAAAAATGGAACAAAAACACAGTGTATTTGTGGGTTATTAATTAATATATACCTAGTTAAGATCGGAAGATTTGTTTTTGAATTGACTCTTTTCTTTCCAAAATAGGGCTTGATTTCTTGTGTAGGGATGGTTCTGAAATACATCTGTACATCCATTAGAAAAATGTCATCTTTATCTTAATCTATAATATATTATTCCAATCTAGTTATCCTCAACAAAATATCTAAGTGTTTTTTCTAGATATTTCCTAATACAATATATATCAAAGATATTACATTATAACTTTCTAGAAATTCTTCTAAATATCTATGATATTTATTCTTCCAAAAAATTAACTTTAATTTTTCACACTCCCCCTTAAAGTAATTTTTTGGAAGCTATCATATTGTCGCACTCGGACGAAGCTTTTGGACGTGCAAGATCTTAGCAATGTTTTCGTGACACTTCTTCCTTCTTCAAATGATGATGGTTTTCCACTGATAATTGGGCCTCCAAAGAAACATGAATACGTCTTGATAACATTTTCATCTCTCGTAGCGGGCAAACTTGCCTCTATTTCTTTTTGGCCTTTGCGAACCACGTGAATCATCTTCATGTCAAATTCTTGAGTTTCCGTTTTCTCTTACTCTTTTTGTGTTATCTTTAGAAACAAAATTCCGATGGACCATGAATTTCCTTCAAGCCTCAATACCAACACAAGATCCACCGCAGATTCCCTTTCGTATAAATTGTTTGGCTAAATATCCAAAAATCATACCATTTTTATCTCCATCTAAAATTAAGCATTCATTATATATATTTGCTTCTAGTATATAGTAATTGACCTTGATATGTCGAAATTGACCGGAGACTTCAACTTTCGTTATATCTCCCTCAATGCTTTGTCCGAAATCGTCGCCATTGATATATATATGTTCTATACATCCTTCACTATATATTATAATCTCGTTGATTTCCTCGCAGTTGCCACCACATCACCAAGATCAAACGTTTTCGAATTTTGTTGCTTCTTGTTGATGACACCTCGATCCTTCCTTCTCCACGTGATGGACCGTATTATCTGGTCACAATGACATCACAACCATTGTTTTCTTGGAAGTTGAAAAACTTGGATTCATCTTCGAGATGGTGCCACATCCCGAATCCACGATCCTTTTTCGAAATTAAGAGAAGCCAAGGCATCTACCTCGAGTCTCGGTATGAAGCACCTCCCGCCTTCTTCTTCAGGAGCTCTCTTAGTTTGATCCATGTTGCTTTCCTTGGCTCGGCAAAATCTTTTTATGTGTCCTACTTCACCACATCGATAACATTTAATAGTCTTCTTGCCATTATTAGAGGGCTATCTTCCTTCGTCTTGGCGAGCTTGGCCCTAGCAAATTGAGAATGTGTCATCTCTCTTGAGCTACTTTGCTTTGGTCTTCCTTTAAATTCTCTTGTAAGCTACAACCATTTCCTTCCTTCTTTGATAGACACACTGAAAGAAGTCACAAAAAAACTTAATGGTTGTTGAATGCGATGTATACTTTTCCAATATTTCAAGATAGCCTCATCCGTATTTAATAAAGAGATCTCTCGAACATTTCTTAATCCTCAAAAAGACCATCTTGTTCACGTTTATTTTCTTTTTCATCCTTCTAACACTCATTAATTATTTAAGACTTTCAAAAAGCAAAAAAGAGGACTTGTGTATTTTGACAACATAACTCAGGGTTCCATGTCTTTAGTTTCTTTTTCCATCCCAGTTAACACGACCGCTTTTAGAGAAACCACAAGCCGTCTTGAAATAAAATCCGAAGTAATAACTTCATCTTTCGAAAAGTGAGAAACCTTCTGCTTTTTTTAACTAAAGAAAGACTGAAAGGAAAAGTTTATTTTCTTTTGTAGTATTAGCTTACATTATGTCTCACATGAAATTTCATCCATTAAAAATCTAGTCATCTTTATCTCCTACTGCCTTGTAATTTCGTGTTATTTAATTTTAAGCTCAATATATATCAAAGATATTACATTATAACTTACTTAAAAATGATATTTATTCTTCCAAAAAATTAACTTTAATTTTTCACAGTATTTGGTCTTTTGATACAATGACAATTAAGATAATTTGGTGTTTGTTGATGCTTGGATGTGTAATTAAATAGAAAAAGAAGAACTAATAATTATTTACACTTTCAGTATATAAATTAAAATCTTTAGATGATATAAGGATTGTGAGATAAAATTAGATAATACCCATGTTTTAATTGCGAGGTCGGATCATCGTATTAAAATATGAGATTACAACTGATCAGCAAATTTTAAGGAGGCTTTCTTTTGTAATATTTTTTGGATAATCTAATAATATATAAAATTTCTTACACAAACAAATTGTATGTTAAACTCTGCTGCTAAATGTCAATGCATTGGAATGGTTAATATAGAGGGACAAATATGATCTCTAATACAACTTCTAAACCAAATGATAAATAACTTCTAAAAAGTTAAACTCTAATAAGAATAAGGAAAATGTTGGTCCCATCATCATAATAATGTTGTTGTTCTCCTAACAAATGTGTGTCTTTGCCTGCAAAAACCAACTAGTTAAATTAAAGTCTTTGAGAAATAATTAAGTAGGTTTAATAGAAAAGCTTTGCCATTAAACCTTGCATTAATGCAAGTGGATGCCTGTTTCTAACTTTTTTTGTACTACTTTTATCTAGTTACATGCTGATCAGTAAGAGTGGTATATATGTTTTTCAATCATGGATCGAGTTAGGAGTTATTTTGGGCGAGCTTAATTACCTATATACAAGCACATGATGCTAGATAGCTACTATATATATACATAGCGTTTAAAAACAAAAAACTAGCTTGTTTATTTAATTAAATTATGATGACACACAAATAACTTGTTGTATTCTTGAGTGCATATGAGCAGTAAAATTAACTAATTAACATGGCCCTTTTTTAATGCTTTAATGTTGCTGTTTATAGTTGCTTATAATTAAAATGTATAGACCCTACAATACAATATGAAAAGTGCGTAAAATTGTAGAAATTAAATGCAAATGCGAGTTGATTAAAGTGAGCATTTATATTAGACCCTACAATACAACTTGCATGCTAGATGCTGGGCTGTTCAGTGGGTTCATTATTGCTTTCGATTCGAACTATATGTATATGTATGAAAATAAAATTAAACATACACATATATAGATAATAAAATTATATTTTTTCTGGATCCACAGACTCTATTTACTAAATCTAACAGCCTTGCCCGACAAAAATCCTATAGTTTGGAGGATCAAAAGCCCTGATTGTTGTGTTCTCCACACAAGTAGCTTTTTTCTTGAGGGACTGCACTTAATTTAAAAAGAAAAAAGAGAAAAAAAGGAGAAAGGAAATGCAATGATTAGGGTGGTAAAATTAGCTCATGAAAATATACTTCGCCCAACCCGAAAGTTATTTTGGGCGGATTAATGACCCACTTATTTTACCCCATCCAATTCAGCTCATTTACGAGTTGGGTTGATATGTAGCCCAAATTAACCATGAGAAACCTTGTCAAAATATTTTTAAAAGATATTTTTGTTTGATATGTTATATATAGTCATACTAAAGAAAACAAAATTATTAGATAGCTAAATAAATTATAAGAAAACAAACAAAGAAATTAAAATTTAGTAAGAGTTGGGTAAGTTCAGTTATGACCCACTACTTGGCCCATTTCATCCCAATGACTATTTCTATCCAAGTAACATCTTGGCCGAATCCTCATCAATCTATTTTGACCCGCCCAAATTCAGTCCAACTTGCGCGTTTGAGACCCCTAACAATGATAGGTACAACGGTGGAGCTAGAGCAGGAGGGGGTTCATCACCTGAGTTCCCCTCACAGGAAAAATCACACTATATAGAAAGATAATTTCTTTATGTGTATATAGCAGATGATGAACCTTTGGTGAAAATTCTGTTTTTGTCACTATTTGAATTAGGTTTCATTTTTTTTTATTTTTTTTGAATTAGGTTTCATTTTTTTTCTTTTATTTTATTTTGGCGAAGCAATTAAAAGCTAGTATAGGCTATCAATAGAAACCATCATGTGGTGTCTTTCTTGGTGGCTAATGTAACACTTGAATTGTCTTTTAGGTACATATAATATGTGATGTGGAGTTGTTAGCTGTCTGTATGGCAAAGGCTGAGTGTAGACAAGTTAGTCGTGGGGTGTATCAAGCACTTGAAAGACAAAACCCACCAACATCTTGAAATGGACCATTTTTTTCTTTATTTTTGCATTAACTCAGAAATTACTACTACAACACAGTACAATGGGAAGTAGGCCTTGAGTTGTAAAGAGGTTAGGGGAAGAGCATGTCCCATGCATCTTTTTGCCTTTTTTTAACTTTTTTATTCGATGCAAGTGCGGAGTTACTGTATTAGATATGAGATTCGGGCGAATAGTTTTTACTTAGATCCTCTGTTTACAATAGAAAATCAATCGAATATGTATAAATATTTAATTGTGAAATCGCAGTAACTAAAACGAGTAATTGATTTTGTAGCATGTTTAGAACCTATAAACTTTAAATCCTGACTTCCCTTTTGATGGTACGGAATGTAGGTAGGAAAAGAGCTAAGAGTTTCAACTCAATCCCTGTTGTCGTAAAATTATATTGTACAAATAGAGTAAAAATCCATTTCTCGTATACATACAAAATGGTTGAGTTTCGTTGACATACGGTAAGTTCTATGGTGTACGATCCTATATTACAGTTTGCTTAACATATGTTTTAGGTTACAAATTCAAATCTTTGGAATGACATTCTTACTCGTTTTTAATCCTTTTATTAGAGTTTCTGATTCCGTCATTGATTGTAGCTTAGGGGTGGATTTAGGGGGTGCAAAGAGTTCATTTGAAACCTCTTCGCCGGGAAAATTACATGATATATATCAAGTCAAAAATTATTTTCTTATGTATATATAATAGATATTCAATCTCTTTGATTCTTTATGTGTGTATTTTCTTATATTTTGAATTTTGTAGTGAAAAATTATGGCTCCATCACGTATGGTAGGGTCAGTTTGCAGAGACATATATAATATGGATATGGTTCAAGTGTCTCATTCTGGGTGCTCCTTAGCTAGCTGCAGGAATACTCAGAAAGAAGGTGGACATAGTTTCATAGCATAATAATGTCTTGCAACCAGACTGTTGGCATGGTCTTTTACACTCCTCTCTAGTCAGGTCTTAATCATGACTTAGAATATTAGTCTGCTTCTTTGTTTCTCATTGAATATAATATGTACAGCTCTCTTTATATGTTTTTGTACATGTGAGTGTTGCCGACTTGTATATATGGAGTATATACATATATATTGACACGGTCCATAATCACATGAATCTAACCTTTGGTTTGAAAGCAACGAGTCACGTAACATCATGTTCTATAGGCACTACCACCTAGAATTGTGCTGGACGTATAGAATCCCTCCACTTTTAATAAGAGATTTATAAGTTCTATGAATGAAACAAATGCTAGTGATGAGCGCTTTTCCTTTAAAGTACATACACGACGTCAATTTAGATTAGTTAGAGGCCCAAATTAAGTGAGTACTTGATACCAGAAAAAAAAAAATCTATAAGAAGACTTAATTGTAGCTTAACCAATTAACTATTTTTTGGTCCCTAACAATTAAGCCCTTCTTTTATTATATGGGGACGACCGATCACTACGCAGCCTGCTTAGCTTGGATAATAGATAGGGAACATGACCAGTTAATTTGATGGTGTAATAAGAAGCTTTTGAACGAATTAATTCCTCATTAGTATGCAGATAGAAACACATGGGGTATGTTAATCAACATTATTATTAGACGTCGTTGGTTATGGTATTGGGGCAATTATAATCCTAGCATAAATCTCGCATAGGATTATAGCGTGTTTGGCTGGCCGCATAAGAAAAAAATAACTTTGCCACATAATTAATGTAACGTTTGGTTGGCGGAGGATCTTACTACTTAATTAGATGTTTTCAACAGTTATTTACTCCGAACGGACTATCCAACGTTTATCGTGGGCATAATAATTGTGGTATGCTAGTGGTGTGTCCTTCCTAGTCCGCTCATAATAGGGAAAGGTCCTCTCAATGTTCTAACGCCAACATCAAATATGGATTGAACTGTCTCATGATGTTTTGGACTCAACTCACGTACTGCTTATAATGAACAAACAACTCAACCCTTGGAACATACTACAGTGAGGTGGCAAAAAGCCCCGCGATATCGAAATTCTTAAACCTTCCCGATAATGTGAGTTCTTGGGAAGATCATTTTGTTCAAACAAATATGAAGCTTTTTTTTAATTTCGTGTTCTAGTCAAATCTTAAGAACAAAAATCAAAAATAAAAACAAAAACTAATATGCTTAATTGTGAATTAAGTTTTTGGATACCACTGAACTGCAAAAGGGCACTATTAAAAGTAAAGCAAGTTGAGATAAGGGTTACTCTTTTGGGGTTGTAAACATTGAAACAGTGGGCTAATTAATTATGCTTTGGAGTTGGTTATAGTTTGAGATTATGTGTCTAAAAGTTTACACCAACTAATTAAGCTTTCAATTATTTCCTTAGCTAAGACGGCTTTACTATATATGATCAAAATATATGGTCCCAATTAAACCAGATTTCCCCACTTTTTTTATGCTTTATTTTCTTTTTAACTATTCCTGCTGATGTGAGCTAGTGAGTAGATTTGAGAACCAGAAGATAGAAACGGAGTCCTCAATAATTAGTGTAACTCAAATAAACTCAAACCCCTATACCTTCCCCTATTATACAATTCTTTTATTTCCTTTAATTTTTTTTTATTTTTTGTTTTGTTCCTTCTTTTTTATTTATTTTTGATTGAATCATTAATATTCGAAGTTCACTAATTTGACTAATCTAAATTCGTGTTTTCACTTTACATGTGGTTGGACGGATTGAAGGGCGGAAAAAAAGAGCAAAGACAAAATCACCGAATAAACTTCCATTCTTTTGTAAAACACTAGTGTGCGATACCTCCATTAGGATCCTGATTAATATGGATTTGCATCGCATAAAGTCCATTAAAGAAAGAAACGCTCTCTACATTGTTCTTAAGTAAAAGTTAATTAAACCTTAATGTTTGATTCGAAGGTTTTAGATTATGAGGGGTTTTGCATCTAAGATAATAAGTCCTTTTGTTCATAAAAATATTCGAAATTTACTAATTCGCGTAACTCTAATTCACGTCTCGAAAGGCCAAAGAAAGCCTTCCTGCAGGATGATAGTGAGATAAAAGAGATCTAGTGATTCTTCAAACAGTTCTCTTTTCATTTTCTCTATTTTCGTTTCCTCATAGATTGGAAAAGTTGGCAAAAAAATAGTACAATATATGTTTGGCATAATACACAAGCTTTTTACGTAATGAAACTTTAGCCACATCTTTATAGTTGAGCTACAAGTCTTTCAAGTTATCTTTGCACTGTACGTCCCTTTGCATTATTGTGTTATCTTTTTGTCCTAACCACTTTAATCTTTAGTATGGACCATTTCTACTGTGGCTTTGGTCCTAAACAGTACCCAAATCCAAAGTTCAGAACTCACTAGATGTAACATGATATGATCTTGTTTTGTATAGGATTAAAATTATACGGTGCTACTATTTTTTGCACTATCATTTTAATATAATTTAGTGGCAGAGTCAAGAAGCTGAAGGGGATTTAACAATACGTAAGAATAATTTTGATTTCATACATATATACACATTGTAATTTTTTGGTAGATATAGGGACAGACACGACTAAAAAATCACTATTTTCCCACTGAAAAATGTCCAGTCGCTATTTCCTCCGATATTTTGATTGAATCAGTGAGAAAAGAAAAAATAGTAATGTTTTCACACGGAAAAATTAGGAAGTTTCCCAACGGTTCGATGGAAATCTGTTTCTCACCATGCGTTTTCTCAGTGAGCTGGGTTCGGTGGGAATGAGATAGAACAATCATGTTTTATAACACACATTTCTCACTGGTTGTCGGTGGAAAAAGCCTCTACTTTTAGTAGTGAGAGCTACTGTTCCGATTAAGCATTCGGTAGAACCCATAACTTTAATCCGGACCCAATATTTGTATAAAAAATTCATTTAGTGTGTATATATAAATGAATTCATTTATACTGTTCGCGTAGAGTTCTAAGTGTCGCGTGACCCTCTCGTCATCTCATTCAAGTCCCATTGTATCCAAAATTCGCCAAAATTGCTTGGCTTTCATCCATTTGTCCTCATTGTACCTAAACACACAAACATACCAACATAATCTCGAATACAACGATTTCATTATCAAGAAAGCAATTAAAGTACTAAGATTTAGAGGGAAAGTGACGCGAAATCTAGATATTTGTGCCAAATATGACCCCCCCCCCCCCCCCCACTTAGGCTTTGCTCGCCCTCGAGCAAACACTTACCAATACCAACCTACCATAATTTCACAACCTTACCATTCAAACAGGTCTGCTCGGGCTTTGGTTAATACGGCTCATTCAAAACATATTTCAAAACAAACATTAAGCCAATCCTCGCGAAAGTCATGCCAACCATCAATATTTTCAAATTCAAAACCAACAACCTTCTCAAAAACACTCTACTTTCAAAAACACATGACTCAATGACACCACTCAAAGAAAAACAATCATGCTACTTAAACAGGAATCCAACATTTCACTAATTTATTGTCAACTATGTGCCCTCACCGAAAGTGAGTTGTCCATATCACACGAGTCAAATATGTTTATTTCAATGGACATAAAATCAACAAAGACGCTCCCTCTCACAAAGAACATCGCATGCCAAATATGACGACCCATAAGCTTGCCCGTCGTGTAACCGCTTCACTAATATAAGTATTTTAAACCTAGGATCAAGTAGGACTTAAGGGGTCGTAACTTAGGCTAAGGAACGGGTAGGAAACATTTGGATAATAGTGACTATCTTCCCTAAGCACTTTAACACATACAACACTCACCATTTTTTTTTTTTCAAATTCCTTCACCAACCTCTAACAAACACCAACCAACACCAAATTTTCTCCCAAATAAAGCCCATTTGTTTCGTTACATTTAAGCACCACATTTATGACAAGATGAGTTAGAAGGGAACTTTTATTCGATAATAATCAACCATTTCTCTTTATTTATTTATTTTCAGTTTTCAGATTTCAGTCTTTTTTTCTTTTTCAATTCCCAACTAACAAGCGACTTTGTTTTTCTTTAGGTGCCCCAATAGACTTCACTAGCTTTCAACCAACAAACCCTCCCCTTTTGATCACATCCCAACTCCAAATATAACAATTCATCATTAAAGTGCTGAAGGAGTACGTCGGATCAACAATAGCCTAATACGAACAAAAATTAAAGTATGGCTTATTGACTGTTAGCAAAGAAAAAGGCAAAAGGCTCAACAGGGCTGACTAGGGTAATATGTACGGGTTGGTAAGGCAAGTTAGAATTTAGGCTAACAAAGAATGCCTCTATCACGTCTTAAATCAAAACACACTTCATTTTGCTTTACAAACACACGGGGCAAGTTTTAGACATCTATACGAGGCATGGA
The DNA here is from genome assembly GCF_029784015.1 of Lycium ferocissimum. Classification (NCBI taxonomy): domain Eukaryota; kingdom Viridiplantae; phylum Streptophyta; class Magnoliopsida; order Solanales; family Solanaceae; genus Lycium; species Lycium ferocissimum. The sequence goes on along the minus strand of NC_081346.1, from coordinate 71,359,481 downwards.
TCATACAACAATTCCTTACAAACACATGGCACATATTCAACGCATGTCAATCACTCATGCCGAATGGGTCATACATGAGTCAAACGGAGCAAGATTCAAGTAATTCGAGTAAGGCTATCTATTTTCACGACATGCTTTCGAATCAAAATTAAGAATAGCTCGTATTGCCAATATTTCACCTAACCCGAGCACCTAGCATTTGAATGGTCTTTTCCTATGGACTAATTTTCCCTCAAGTCGGACGTCATCCAGCCTTCATCAGGAAAAGCCTCTTCTATGACGAAAGAAACAAAACAAAAAATAAAATAAAAATTACCTAGATGCCTTATGCCACTACTGAGGGTCTAATAAACTACAAAATAAAATCTTTTTGGTTTTTTTTTCCAAAGTTTTCCCTTTTTTTTCCCGTTAAAGTCATAAAAGAAACTACAAAAAACTACTCCTAAAAGAAAGAAATAAAATATTAAAAAAAAATCTAAGGTATAGGCATCCTATCTCGAGACATACCTCCAACACCACATTTAGTTTCATGCAATGCCCTCAATGCATATGAAAAAAAAATATAAGAACAAGGTAAGGTGAGAGATACTCCCTGGGCCCACTAGGGCCTAGTCCTCCTCCTCAACAAAGGTCATCATCAGCCTCGACATCAGACGGCTTGTCTTCTTTTTCTCCTTCCTCATCGTCGCCCTAAATGTATGACTCCACTTCTTTTCTTGCCTCTGCATCAGCTTGCATAAGATCCACCGAGTTCACATTCTCATTGGTCGCTAGTCGGGACTCCTCATCACCCAAAAGTGATCGCGAGTAGACAGTGTGTGGGGCCTCAGCATACACACTAGCGAAGTCCAAATTAAAATGCTCACCTGCAATCACTGCCATCTTGTGCTACTGAGTCAAAATAGTAGAGTGGGCTGACCTCTCCTCGGCGGGGGTGAGGTTCTACTTCACCATTTGCTCTGGAGGCATGTTAGAGATGTCAATCGGGATCTCGGGCGGTGGGAGCACTCTATCATAAGGCCTATGCAACTGCTCATTAATCCTCATCACATATGTTGTAAGTGTGTTGCCGAAACTCAATCGGCAGGACTTGCCGTCAATCACTCTCTTCATCTCCTGGATCATCTACTACCCAATGTTGACGGGCTTTCCCGTTATAAGGAAGTACACAATGCAAACCCGGTCTTTTTGTACATTTGTGTAGTGATCGAACGACATAATCCTATAATTCAACAGCCGCAACCAAACACAGGCCTCCCTCCGAAATTTGCTCATCGGCAATTGTGCCTCTTATATTTATAATTATATCGAGCCCATGTTACTTTAGAATCAGGTTCACACAATGTCTCTCTAATTGCTCGATAATATGGCCTATGGATGAACTCCTGTAGCAACTCAATGGGGTGATCTGGAATGCCAAGAACGGCGCACAAAGTGAATGGGGACAAAGACACTCACTCATAGAGAATGTAGGTTGATGGCTTCTCGAAGCGAGTGTTCTATAGATTGGTATATAGCTCAAGAATAAGGTCGATGTTTTCCTATTCCGGCAGATCAAAGACGAACTTCCACCCCATGGCAATGATTCAATTGTAAATATCCTTGAAATTCTTCTTCAATGGGGTGGGGTTGATAGCGCGTTAATGGATATACCTCTCCGAAAGATTAAAGTTGTCATAAACGTCATCCGTGTACCCACTATCATAGATCAAATCGGGCAGGCCTCGAGAAGGGAGCTCGAGGGATAGGTGTGGCTGGGTTCTTATTCGCTTCCGATTTTGACCCTTTCTTCTTTGGCGGAGGGTTATTAGATCACCCTCTCTTTGTGCCTTGGGAGGAGGAGGTGGCGTCTTTACCCTTTCTTTTTCGATTGATCATTGTTCCTGCCAAAACAAAGCATTCCAAAACGGTAAGTAGTATGTCAAGAATTCACAACCCCACACTTATTTCATGCTACATATACTCATGTTTGAAGTTCATGAACCCACACTTATTTCATGCTACATATACTCATGTTTGGAGTACTTGACTTTTTAAACTTGGTTATTTCATTCTTTAATGCTTATCCGGGGTGAACTGACCCCACACTTACTTCAAACTACGTTACAAAAATTCAAAACAAAGAAGTTAACTAATCTACTCTATGAGAAAAAAAAAAAACCTCATGTTTTAGGACTTGGGTTGGTGGTTCACAAATTTCCCACAATCAATTTTTCTTCCAAATTTCAAATTTATGGTTCAAGTTGATGTTAAAGGGTTCATATAGTTGTTAAATGTTACATTGCTACTCAAGACTTCACAATTTTCACAAAATACTTGGTTCAAGACTTTTATCGAACACCTTGTGGGCGTAGAATCTTCCCTTTAGTTTTAGCAACAATGGGGGTAGTAAACCCTTTCTTTTTCAATGGGGAATCATCATCATAGCCCAAGCAACACAAACAACAAGACAATATCAATTCTCCTCCCTAAATTCGCTCAAACCTAACAACCCTAACTTATCAACCATCACAATCCAAGAACAAGGGAAAATGGGATTTCATGAATTGAATGCTAAACCTACTTATCTTTTGATGTTTGATGGATGATGAAGGCAAGTTCTTGTGTTGCGATTAGGATTGAAAGGGAGTTGGGGAAGGGTTTTCGATTTTTTAGAGAGAGAGACGTTTTTTTTTGTGCTTTTGAGAAGTGAGAAATAAGAAAGGAGGTCGTGTCTTTGTTACTAAACAAAATTCGAATCGAGTCGACCCGCGCGTTGCACAAGCAGCGCATTTTGAACCACTCTCTGACACTCAAAGTACTCACGCGATGGGTGCGCGTCACGTGCCCATCGCGCAAATGCCCCATCTCTGAACTTTTTACTTAGTTTATTTTTGTGTGTACTCAGACCTCATGTGTGCTGCCTGTGCGACGCACATGCAGCGCACAACCAAACCTGGGGCATTTTTTTCTTCTGTTTTTTGCTCGTTTTACGTTCCCGCTCCTTATCTAGTCCTGCAACTTGAACACACGTGACATATATCATACAAAAGTTGGGCTGCCTCTAAACAAGCGCCTTAGTTAAGGTCGTGGCATGACATATTTTTGTAGTTTTCTTCTTTTTCTCATGTTTTTTTTTTCTTTATGCTAATTTTACAAACACGAGTTGCCTCCCGAGAAATACTTGATTTAACGTCGCGGCAAGACGCAGGCTCCTTTAAGCCTCTTCAAGTTCCACCAAAGTCTTCGCTGGATCGTTGAACTCTCCGAAATAGTGTTTCACTCGCTGCCCATTCACTAAGAAAGTCTGATCCATATCTAATGGTTTCAGCTCAACCGCTCTATGCGCAGTAACACGAACCACTTCAAGCGGCCTAGACCACTTACTCTTCAATTTCCCACCAAACACCTTGAGTCTCGATTTATATAACAATACTAATTGTCTGGGCTCAAATTCACGATGTTGAATGTGCTTGTCATGCATCCTCTTTGTCTGCTCCTTATAAATTTTCACGTTCTCATATGCATGAAGTGAAATTCATCAAGCTAATGCAGTTGCAACAACCGCTTCTCACTGGATGCTTCCATGTCTAAGTTCAGCTTCTTTATCGCCCAGTATGCCTATGTTCAAGCTCGACGGGAGATGACATGCCTTACCGAAAACTAACCTATATGGAGAGGTTCCAATAGGAGTTTTGTAAGCAGTTCGGTAGGCCCAAAGAGCATCATCAAGCTTTAGCGACTAATTTTTTCTATGGACGCTCACCATCTTCTCAAGAATTTGCTTGATCTTTGACCACTGGTCTAAGGGTAATATGTAGTTGCCACCTTGTGTTTCACCCCATACTTAGCCAACATTTTGTCAAATAACCTATCGCAAAAGTGCGACCTCGATCACTGATGATAGCCTCGGTGTCTCGAAATGTGTTAAAATGTTCTTTTTTAAGAATCAGCCACCACATTCGCATCATTAGTTGGGAGTGGAATTTCTTCCACCCACTTTGACACGTAATCAACCGCAACAAGAATGTACTTGTTCCCCTTTGATGAAATGAAGGGCCCCATGAAGTCTATACCCCAATAATCAAACACCTCAATCTCCAAGATGCTATTCAACCGTATTTCATGACACTTCGAGATGTTCCCAATTCTCTGAGAGTTGTCACACTCTCTCACGAAAGCATGAATATCTTTAAACAGTGTCGGCCAATAAAAACCCGACTGAAGTACCTTAGCTGCTGTTCTGTCACCACAGTGAAAGCCGCCATAAGGCGATGAATGATAGCTCTCAAGAATTTCATGCACTTCCTCTGCTGGAATACATCTCCTCACCAACTGATCTGGGCCGATTTGGTACAGATACGACTCATCCCAAATATAAAATCTGCTATCGTGCTAGAGCCTCTTCTTTCTTTCATGATTAGCATTGGGAAGATATACTTCACTTACCAGAAAATTCACCATGTCTGTGTACCATGGTAGTTTCACTGACTAAAGAGAAAAAACTTGCTCATCTGGGAAAGTCTCCTTAATCACCACATCTTCATCACCGTGTCACGATCCTCAAGTCTCGATAAGTGATCTGCTACTTGGTTCTTCGTGCTTTTCGATCAAGAATCTCAATACCGAACTCTTGTGGCAGCAACACCCAACGAATAAGTTTGGGCTTTGCATCCTTCTTTGCAAAAAAATAGCGAACAACAAAGGTGATCAGTATACAATATCACCTTCGTCCCCACCAAGTAAGATCGAAATTTGTCAAAGGCGTAGACCACCGCCAATAACTTCTTCTCCGTGACTGTATAGTTCATTTGGGCTACATCGAGTATCTTGTTGGCATAATAAATTTAATGAAAGATTTTGTCCCTTTTCTGACCGAGAGCAACCCCCACAATAAAATTACTTAGACATCACATCAATACGAATGGCAGAGTCCAATTTGGTGCGTTGATAATTGATGCAGTCATTAACCTCACTTTGAGCTCATCAAAAGCCTTCAGACAGGATTCATTGAACACGAACTTCATATCTTTTTCTAGTAGCTTGCACATCGGGTTTGCAATCTTGGAGAAGTCCTTGACAAATCGCTTATAGAAGCCTACATGTCCAAGAAAACTGTGGACCCCTCTAATAGATATAGGAGGTGGTAGTTTCTCAATCGCCTCTATTTTAGCCTTGTCAACTTCAATGCCCTTTTTTGACACCTTATGTCCGAGAACAATGCCCTCTCGAACCATAAAGTGGTTTTTTTCCCAATTAAGTACCAGATTCGTTTCTTCACATCGAGCCAACACCCGCATCAAGATACCCCAAGCAATCATCAAAAGAATCCCCAAAGACCGAGAAGTTGTCCATGAATACTTCCATATATTTTTCCACCATATCGATGAAAATAGCCATCATACATCTCGGAAATGTACCTGGGCATTACATAATCCAAAGGGCATCTTACGGAATGTGAAAGTGCCATAAGGACAAGTAAAAGTTGTCTTTTCTTGATCTTCAGGTGCTATCATAATCTTCTTCTAGCCCGAATAGCCATCCAAGTAGCAATAATAATCGTGCCCGACCAATCAATCCAACATCTAATCCAAGAAAGGCAAAGGGAAGTGATCTTTTCTGGCTACGTGTTCATCTTCCAGTAGTCAATACAAATACGCCAACTAGTGACAGTTCTCTGAGGTACTAGCTCATCCTTTTCTTTCTTCAAAACAGTCATACCCCTTTTTTTGGGGACACATTGAACAAGGCTCACCTACTTGCTGTCTGAAATGAGATAAATAATGTAGGTGTCAAGCCACTTAATCACTTCTTTCTTCACCACCTCTTTCATAATTAGGTTCAGCCTTATCTGATTTTCAACACTGGGCCTGCTATCTTCCTCCAATAATATCTTATGGATGCAAAATGAGCTATTGATCCCTTGAACGCCAGCTATAGTCCATCCGAGAGCTCGGATCCTAACTCTAAATACCCGTAACACACATTCAACCCGCATATCAGTCAAAAAGGCAGAGAGGATTAAGGGCAATGTGTTACCACTGCCTAAGAAAGCATACCAAAGTAAGAAGGTAAAGGTTTTAGATCAAGAGTCGGAGCCTCCTCAATGGAGGGCTTCAGTTTCTTCCAACATTCCGGGCTCTCCAAGTCTTCAAACGGCTTATTTCCTTGGACATAGGCACAAGAAGTGTCAAGAATGTGAAGACACTCCTCGACTTCCCCATCTTCCATTAAATCCTCACCATAAACCAGTGTCATCTCTAAGGGATCTCTAGAAGCTAGAAAGTCATTGAGCTCTGCATTTGTTAGCTCGGGTTCCACCACAATGATCATCTTTAGTTCCTCATAATGAGGCAGTAGCTTAGTTGCTTTAAATACATCATAAATAGCCTCTTGCCCATCTACTATCATGTACATCTTCCCATCTCTAACTTAGATAACAGCATCAACAGTGGCTAACAATCCCCTTCGCATGATGAGAGGGACATTCTTATCAACTTCATAATCAGGAATGATGAAATCAACTAGCAGAATGAATAGACCCACTTTCACAAAAACATCTTTAATTATGCCATCGGGATATGCTAGAGATCTATCCGCTAACTGCAAAGTGACTGTTGTTAGCCTTGGCTCACCCAACCCCAATGTTCGGAACATAGAGGTGGGCATCAGATTAATACTAGCACCTAAATCACATAATGCTAGTCCAACCTCAATGCTACCAATGGTGATTGAAATAGTGAAACTGCCTGGATCTTTCAGCTTTGGAGGAATTTGCTTTTCACTCTAGAACTGCGCTCCTCAGTAAGTGTAACTGTTTCAAACTCCGTCAAGCGCCTCTTATTTGCAACAACATCCTTGATGTACTTAGCATTTTTTGGAACTTCTTGCAAAAGCTCCACCAATGGAATACTGATGTGTCATTGTTTTAGAATCTCAAGAAATTTCTTATAAGCTGAATCTGCTTTCTACTTTTGAAGTCTTTGTGGAAATGGTGGTGGTGGCCTAGCCACTATGACTGTTGGTTGCTTTGCAACTTTATGGTCTGTCTCTATTCTCTTGGCTGGAACAAGTTCAACATCTGCTCTTTTGTTCTTTGGTGGCACCTTATCAAGTTCTCTACCATTCCTCAAAGTGACTGCTTACATGGCTCTCTAGGATTCTTTTCAGTAGCGCTTGGCAGAGCACCCTGAGGTCTGACATTCTGAGTTATCGCCATTTTCCCTACTTGATGTTTAAGCTCACTAATAGATGTATGCATCTCGCTCACGACCTTTTGATTCTGCTGCTGAACTACTTGCTGTTGAGCCAAAAACTGCTTCATCATGTCCTCCACAGAATTACCGTCTTGCTAAGCTTAAGGCTTTTGATCATTATTCTGCTTGTAGTAATCGTGCTTATTATAATAGTTATTATAGTTATTTTCAAAATTATTTCCTTAATTTCCACAGCCAGGATTTTGATGCCCCATGTAGTAGACTGATTCTGGATTAGCATGATTTGAAGGACAGTTGGCGAACAAATGATCTCTGCCATAATCATCACAATGTTCTTGTACCTGATTTACCTACTGCACTTGATTCCCGAATGGAGCATTGTTTAACCTGTTAACAGCATGAGACAGTTGACAAAGGTCTGCTCGAATAGTAGTAACATCATCTACTTGTAGTACATCGCAGTTTTTTGTGTAATTCCTGAACAACTTGGCTCTGAGTCTTCTTGAATACCTTCAGACATTAGCTCCAGAAGAGCCTCCATCTCTTCATATGTTTTAGACAAGATCTGGCCCCGGGCCGAAGCATTCAATAAAGCTCTTGAATCATGCCTTAGCCCTTTCACAAAATAGTGCTCAATGATCTCTTTCGGATGCATATGGTATGGACAATCTCGCAAATACCCTTTGTACCTCTTCCATGTTTGTGGTAGAGATTCAAAATCTTTCTGAGTAAAATTAGAAATTTTTCCTCTCAGCTCCTTCGTTTTCCTAGATGAGAAAAATTTCTCGATGAATTTGTTCGATAGTATTTGCCGTGAAATTATAGAGCCAGCAGGAATATTCTGCAACCAATCCTTTGCTTCACCAATGAATGAGAACGGAAACAAGGCCAGCTTCACATAATCGTCAAAGACATCTCGATATTGAAAATTTTCGCTCAACTCCATTAATGTCATCAAGTGCTTAGGCGGGTCTTCATGAGGCTTACTTATATACTAGCACATATTCTGCACCCGCCGCAATATTCCTTCTTTCTGCTCAAAGTTTCCATTAATATCAGGCTTGACAATAGCCTTAGAAATGTTTGCTAGACCTAGTCTAGCAAAAGTCGACACTGGAACTCGATCTTGTTGTGCCATTTCAACAGCTCTTTCAAAGAACTCTTTTAACTTTCTTATTCCCCACTTCGGTGTTGTCAATCAAATCGAGAGCACGCTCGTTATTTGCCAACTTTTTCTGCTTGTGTAGAGAGAGTTCTTTCAATTTCTGGATCAAAGACATCTAAAGTTTTTCCTTGACTTCGAGTATGTGGCATAAACGAGCGAATTCGCTTGAGGAGCACAAGTCAACCAACGAACCAGAGTTAAAACTTGAATAGAAATTAAAAATCCAAATAAGAAAAATAGTAATTCTTCTAAGTCCCCGGCAACGGCGCCAAAAACTTGTTAATCTCAAACGCACATTCAAGTATACATGGTCATACAAGTAAATAGGATTTAAAGTTCAGATATCGTACCCACAGAGACTTAAATGTTATATTGTTCAACTAATTCAAATTCTATCATAACTATGCAAGAGAATAAAAATCAAGGTATTTTGTTGTAACTAAACTATTGACTGAAAGTAATTTAATAAACGAAACTTTGACTGGGGATAAGACTGTAAGGTTTATGGATGAGAAAGAGTTCTAGGGTCATGGCTTTCGACAATTCAGTTAAGTCTTCTGACAATTCTACCTATCTTATTTCCTGGGTTACTAGTTGACGGGTTAATTATAACTTTATGAGTATCTTCCGAATTGCTCACAATCCTATAGATACTACTCTAACGCCTATATTTCTATCGTCACCAGAAAATAATAAGAATGCATTTACTTCTCCGTATTCAACTAAGCAAGGCTAAAGGATATATTCCTATCCTCATTAGCGAAATAATTATATCAAACAAGCTCTATTTATTCTTATTACACATGTAAATTCCCTATTCGTAGTTCAACTCACATGCCACAGGTAGTGTCTAATTAGTGATCGAGTAATTAAACAATTAAGCACAAGAATAAATAAGCAACCCAAAAGATGAAAATTTAATTGATAGAAATTGTCATCAAACCAACTATCATGTCTTTTGCCACAACCCTATGATAAGAGAACTTAGCTACTCATGATTTGAGATGAAGCACAAGAATTCATGAATAATCTAGGGTTGAATGAAGAAAATAAAGTAGAAAACCAAGAGAGAATAAGAACGACGAATTACAAGTCTTAAGAAAATATCCCAAAGACGCCATTTACAATGTTCAAAACGTCTATTCATAGTCTAGGTTAAAAGCTAAAATAAGTTGGCCAAATCCCGATCAAATTGGAAGAATTGGACGCAGACCCGCGATGGCTATGCGACGCACGCCCATCACGGGTGCATCAGTTTGTCTGCACTAGATATTGGTCAGAGAAGCATCAACTGGGCGCTAGGTGAGCGATGCACGCTGAATGCGCGAATGCCTTTAGTTGCCTGATTTTTCTCTAAGTATCGCATGACCCTCTCGTCATCTCGTTCAAGTTCCATTCTATCCATAATTCACCAAAATTGCTCGGTTTTCATCCATTTGTCCTCGTTGTACCTAAACACACAAACATACCAATATAAGCTCGAATACAATGATTTCATTATCAAGAAAGCAATTTAAGTACTAAGATTTAGAGGGAAAGTGACGCGAAATCTAGATATTTGAGCCAAATATCACCCATAATTCAAATTCCTAGCTCCACCTCTGCTGAGGGGCTTATATGTAAGTTGTTGGCTGTTACAATCAGAGGCGGAGGTAGGTTGGGCCAAGAGGGGTTACAAACTAATGTTGTTAAATAGAGTTGGATGCAATTATATCTAAATGACTTGATTGTGTAATTATATTTTAATATTACCAGCATATAGAGCTTAAACTCTTTTTATTATATACATAAATTTTCTTCACACACATGTTACATAATTCATGACAAAAAAAATATGTTCAGCCAAACCCGCAACATTCGCCCTAAATCCACCTTTATCGGATGGATTTTATATTTTTTTCATTCTGCATACGGTATTCGTTTTGAATTATTTTTCAACTAGTATGGTATGCCCGTGCTGCGCATAGGATCCAACATGAGAAAAATTTCAATTAGACAATTTGATTCTAGTATTTTCAGCAAGCTGGCGACTCTTAAAATAACAATAATATGCTTAAGCATAATAACTGAATGTCACGAATGTATAACAATATAAACAACATGATGCAGCTCGACAAAAGTAACGGATACAATTATTCTAGTTTTTATTTTACGTAAGATTGAGAGGTATAAAACTAAATAGATTCTTAAAAGGTTGATGCAGCCCATCTTCAAGTATTTCATATCATAATTCAGTCTTGACTGTCAAATCAATATGCCACTGGAAATCACTTAGGATAAAAAGAGTTGGAAAATGCATAGACGATAAATGAAAAATGCAAAGTAGTGTAGGATGCGGTAATCTAAGCCTTGCTTCTTCTATACTACTCCTATTAGCTCGTGCTTTTTCACATGTGAAGATATTCTAACATAAACTGTACAATTGTAACGTAAATATGTAATATAATGGGGAACTTAATTAGTATGTTGTTTTCTCATACTGTTAGTATTAAATTATCAAAATAACACGTATCTTTTCTATCTTTTGGAGTTCCTCATTATCAAATACTTCAGTTGGTTGGCCACCTGAATTTTCACCTTGTTGATGAGAATTCGAATCCCCACATTGTAATCCCCTCTTCATTTCCCTCTCCCCTATCCCCTATGTAATAAAAAAAAGTTTTTAAAAAAATTATTCAAACTCTTTGACAACACATATGCACATGCATATTGCAATCCCCTCATATTTATTCTTGTTATTTATATACATAATCATCATCAATATTCTTTCACTTGCTTAATAAATACATACACATGAATTTCTGTTTCATGCTTATATATAAAGTACATGACTATGTAGTCATGTTTTTTTCATCTATTTCATGCACATAATTTCTATTTCAAAATTAATGCAATATGTTGTAAAACAAAAAGAAATATTTTTTTCTCTTTTTTCACATTAATCGCTCCGGTTCAAAGAGAGTGTCCACTTAGCCATATGCACACCTTTGAGAAAATATTAATTCCTAGACAAAATAAGTAATCTGACTAACTTATTCCTAATTAAATAGGTATTGAGATTTGGTTACTTAACACTTAATAAGGGAAATTTAAAAAAAAATAAGATTTATTCTCTCTTGATTTGGTAAGTGGACACTCTTTTTTAACAAAAAAAAAAAATAAAGGCTAAGTGGACACCCTTTTTGAATCGGACGAAGTATTAATTTTCTTATAAGATACTTTCAAATAGTTTATTCTTTCTAGTATGGACTTTAAAGTTCATTTTATCATCATTCAATTATTATGGTAAGTATCATTGTTGAGTCTCTGATTATGTGAGAATGAAATAGTAAATTAGAATTATTGCGATCAAATTTTAATTTGCAAAGTCTTTCCACTAACTAAATATTTTAATCTGACTTTTATTCTAAATTTGAAATCAACTTTATTTTGAAGAATAATTATCATTAAACAAAGATTTTATTTTTAATTAAACTATTCTCTTTTTTAGATTCTTTTAATTTAAAAAGTAATTGACATATACAATTACATGTAAAATTTAATGATAAGAGTATATGCATACTATTTCCTAAAAATTGTATCACATAATTAGTCTTTTTTAAAAGATTAAAAAAAAAAGACTTAAAATCCTAAATAAAATAAAGTAAAAATAAGAAAGTATGTGTCGATCCCAAATTTTAATTTAGAACAAAGTAAAAAAAGAGAAAAAGGGCCAAAATTACCCACCGAACTTTGGAAAATCCACCTAACTAAATATTTTAATTTGGTTCCCATTTGTTTTATTCTAAATTTGAAATCAACTTTATTTTGAAGAATAATTATCATTAAACAACACACACTCTCTCTCTCTCTCTTAATTAAATTATTCTATATTCTTTTTTTATGATTCCATTTGCAGGCGTAGATGAAGTTAAAGATAGTCCAATTGACATATGGGCCTATACCCACAGATACATATAAAATTTATCTAGTGATTATCGTTCTGTAGTCCGAGTATGTTCCAATATTGATTATCATGTTGCTGGGGATGATACTTATTATTAGATTAAAAAACACGAGAAATAGGTGAATAGCATATGCATATTAGATCTTAGATGTTGTGGTCCTTAATTGGCCAATGAGTGCAACATGGAGTTTGATGTATTCTATGTATCAATTTCTTTTTCCTTTGTTATTTTTAAGTCACACTTGGAATTTGAAGAAGAGAAATTAGACAATTGACTTGAGAACCGGAGTTGAAGCTTTGCAGTGTATGTAGAGAGAGAGAGAGAGTGTGTTTGTGGGGAAATGGTTTTTAGGGTAAATGGGTCCCAAAATAAATTTGGAGAATTTTAATGGAAAAAATTATTTGAGGAAAAATAATTTTGTGTCATGCATTTACATATAAGGGTATAATTGATGTTCAAGATAAGTAGAAGATAATTACACTAACGAGGGTATGGATGATTTTTCAAAAGTTCGTATTTTAAAAAAGAAATGTAAAACAAAGAGTACAACATTGTTAAGCATGAGGAAATGCTTAATTCCACTTTTGCCCTTGTTTGTCCATGACAAACTCCACAAACTCCCATTTCTGAAAGTTGGTCCCACACTAAGAGGGATAAAACAGGAATTAAAAGAAATATAAAGCAAAAAGTACAACATTGTTAATCATGAGAAAATGCTTAATTTCACTTTTGCCCTTATTTATCCATGACAAACTCCACAAACTCTCATTTCTATATAAGAAAAAAAGAAAGAAGAAGAAAGATATCATCTCAATGTTTTAAAAAGAAGTAAATGAGGTACTTACATTAGGACAATCCTGATTTTGAACCAGTGTTATATCCTCAATTGGTTCATCGACAAACCTAACTGCCCCTTTTTTTACAATTTTGGAATTCACGCCATAGGTTAGTCCCATTGTACGTAAAGTAGCATAAACTTGATATATAGAAAGGTAATAATTGCAAAGATTTTTTTTCTTTTTTTTAAGAATTAGTTCATTTAGTTGTCGTTATTTATTGGATGTAACTTATTTGGGATTTTCTCTTATACCCCGGCACTTAGATATTTTAATTTTGGTTTCTCCCTAATATTCGGTATTTGCTTTAGGAGTCCGACTTTGGATTATATTGAATTTGAAGAATTTCTTAAAAATAATATTGGCCTCCTTAAAAGAGTTATTCCCCCCGGTCTTTAATAGAGGTTAATGTAGGATTTAAAGATTATGGGTTTCTATAGCAACCTCAAGTTAATATATAAGTAATTGGATTCGCATCAAATTGTGTATAGATATTTAGTGAATTTCTCATATATATATATATATATAGAGAGAGAGAGAGAGAGAATAGAGATAAAGACTAATGAATTCACATGAATCCGTAACTTATAACTAGCTCTGTTACCGATCTTTAAAAAAACTGTTGTTGCATAGTAGGAAGGTCAATACAGTTAAATTTTGAAGTGAATTCGGATACATATATCTAGTTGTTTTTTAAATAATATTTAAAAAAAATACATAATGACTACTACAAATTACGATTTCTTATATTTAAAACAACTTAAAAGAAACTAATTGACTCCTCATGTTGTCAATATTTTTTTGATGAATTTGTTTTAAAAAGGGTAAATTACGACAGCATAGGGTATACTATACTGGCTTTAATTAATCCCTTGATGTTGACATTATCAAGAGGACGTACACATTGAAAAGTCATTCAAAGAAGGAAACATTTTTGTTTAATCAAAGAGAAAAAAAAAACTACCAAAAATTTATGTAGTTGTCAAGATGACACGATTTGTACTTATGGAAACTCTCTTTACTATCTTTGTCGATATTGTGGTCATAACTCATCAGAACTTAGATAACTCCACGTATTTGAAATAAAGCCATTATTTAAGCATATGATAAAGGTGAAAAAAACATTTATGCCAATTGTGTACTTTTGAAACATATTGGCATTAACATATTCGTCGTATATTTTTCTACTTTATAATTTGGGAGGACAACACTTCTTGAATAGTTTCCTTATGTGCAATTCTACTATAAAATTGTTTTGTCGAGGTAAACTTTTTTTTTGGTGGAATTGTAGATGAACTTGTTCTTTAGGTTAGTTAATGTTTTGCCAAGTAAATACTATCTTGAAATTATATTGCTTCCGAGATTTATGAGTTACTATACTTAATAATTTATTTCCTTAACCTATGACATATTTCTAATAAAAAAGAAAGAACGATTTTTTTTCTTTTTTATTATCCAACAGCTTGTTCTTGAGGAGATTGATAATGGTTTTTGAGATAGTTTTTATGTCATTCAAACTCTAAAGTCACGAGGGCGGAGCTATAATTTTACTTATGGGTTCGATAAAACTCAATAATTTTGGTTCAGACTCTGCTTTGAACTAAAAGATCCACTTAATATGTATAAGTAATTTATTAGAAAATCAATAGTTGCATTTTCTATTAGACCCATAAATTCAAAATCTTAGCCCCGCCTCTACAAACTCCTGACTTATCGTGTAGAAATTAGAGCATTTAACTCTAGAGAAAGTAATTAGTACTAAGATGAATATCAATGTCTATATTATCTAAGAAAAGGGATTTAGGAAATGAATAGTTATAAATTTATGATTAATCTATAGGTAAATAGTCTAAAATTAACATAATTTTTTGATAATTCATCATTAAATTAACGATAGATATTATTTAGCGATATAAAATTATCTAGTACTCCCTGCGGCTCAAATTATTTGTTGCTTTTTCATTTTACACCCCCCTTAAGACATATTAATAAGAAGAGGTATTTGACTAACTTTACCCTTATTTATGTTATAAGATTTAATATCTCTCCATTAAATGTTTACTTTATATATTATATGTCCTCTCCATTAATGACAAATTTTTATTAAGGGTAAAACGGGATAAAAATTAATTGTGTCTTCAACTTCTAAAACACAAATAATTTAAGATAACTATTTTTAGTAACCACAACAAATAATTTGAGACGGTGGGAGTATAACTCTACAACCAACAAATGCATCTTCAAAGTGTCAAATTCATTCATTATTAAGATCATATAACATGTGATAAAAGCTAATCTTTATGACTCTTAGCTGACTACCAATTTCTCCAATACCATTGATTTACAACTAGCTACCAATTAACAAACAGACAAAGAATATATTCATTAAAACAATTGAAATTATTATTGTGTTACTAGGAATTCTTCATTGTTCAAAGTGATTAACTATCATATTTAGTTACCATTTATCATAAAAAGGACATCTAGTCTGAAGGTATTTTGTCATTTTAAAACACTTAATTGGATATTGTTAATACATGTATGTTTATTGCACATTCTCTCCTACATAGATTATGCATGCATAATTATTTCAATATTGAATATTGTATTAAGTATGCAAAAATATCATGTCGAAATTATTTTTATGGATCAACACCAACAATTAGCAGTATTATATAGTCGGTGCAACAAATTTAATAAACCAAACCTGGAGGTTAATTATGTCAAATATAGTTAGTTAACTTCACTCAAAATTAAATATGTGTACTACCATGGTTAGTCAATCTAAACCCGATATTTTAATATTCCTGCCTAATTAATAAATCACAGCGTTTGCCTTGCTTTTAGAGTACTATTGACTTCCCATATTCCAATTTTCCAACTATCACAATTATCACATTATATTAATCCAACCTCCCTTATCAAATTGATCAAGCAAATCCAACAGAATAAATAAATTAATTTTTTAATCACATTAAACAAATAATGAAAATGACACCTCCTAACATACTATTTTCTTACTCTCTCTGGTTCAGAATAAGTGTTCACTTGGCCTTTAACACGCCTAAAATACTAACCCCTAGAAAGTAATACTACCCTTAATTAAATGATGCATATTACTATTAAATTGACACACTGCTATCTGATCACTCAATACTTAATAAGGATAAATCTATAAAAACAAAGTTAATTCCTTCTTGATTACATAAGTCGGCAATTATTTTGAACCAACATAAAAAGTCTAAGTGAACACTTACTATAAACCGAAAGGAATATTATTTTATTATTTTACTAATACCATAATGGAAAATAACAAAAAGAAAATGGATAGCCGGCTTTAAGATCTTTGTTGTTTTGCTGGCTTCTGAAGATACAGCAGAGTTTCTTCAGATCCGAAGAAAAAGGTCAGAAAAATAAAATTTTAATCAACCAACCAAACCCCATAAAAATATACTTATCAATTATCAAGAAACCCAAAAAAATAAAAAATAATAATAATAATAAAAAAAAATCACAGGTAAATAGTGAAAATTAAAAAAAAGTCCAAGAGAGAGAAAAAGAGACAACTTTTACATGGACACACATCACACATGTATGTGTGTGGACATATATATAATACATATATATGCATACATCTTGTTATTTTGTATGCTATACAAATATAAAGCTCTCTTTCTCTTTGTGTGTGAATATATAGTTGTGTTTACTTTGAGACAAAAAGATGACAAAGAGTTTTTTTTGTTAGTGAAAAGTCATTGTAAACCAGTTTTCACTTTCCATCACTTTTGATAATTTGTTAGGGTTTTCTTGTTTTTCTTTCCTTTTTCTTTGTTGTTTGTTTCTGTCTAGTGAATTGTGAAGTGGGGTTCTGTTATTTTTTTGTGTGTGATTGAGAAACAATTTAAAGGTGGAATCTTTTGGTTTCTTGGAGCAAATTTTACAGAAGTTTCTTGAATTTTTAGAAGAAAAAGATTGGAATTTTGGCTTGATTTTGTACTCAAAGTGAGTCAAAGATTGGATTTTTTTGTTTTTGTTTTGGTGTAATGGATGATTAAGAGGGAATTTTCTGTTTTGAAGTTGTCAAATTGAAGAAAATGAGGACTTTTGGGTTGAATCTTGTCAAGTTGTTTATAATTTTGTGGTAATTCAATAATTTCTCTTGAGGAAGGTTTCAAGTTTTTATTTTTGTTTTACTTTCAACAAATTTGCTGATTTTGAGATGCTTTTGCAGAGAGAGTACTATGTACTTGTAATTGATGTTTCTGGATATAGATTTCATTGCTGAACAAATATAGAAAGGTATGGACTTTTGAAACTTTCTTTGAGTTGAATTTATTGTGATTTACTTTCTTTCCTTCTATTCTGGTTTTTGCTAATTGGTAGTACAATTAATATGCCTAAAGAATATTTGTTTCTTTTATTTGATGACAGCATTTTCACTTCCTAATGGGAAAATAAGTTTTTATGAGCTAAAGAGTTGGTTGGTTCTTGAATTGATTGTCATATTGGTAAAATTTTGTTGACATCAAGATGATTACTTTTATGGATCCAAAGGACAAAGTGAAAGAAATAGAAAAGTGTTTAGATTCTCAACTATGGCATGCTTGTGCTGGTAGTATGGTACAAATGCCTTCAATTAGTTCAAAGGTTTTCTATTTTCCTCAAGGTCACTCAGAGCATGCTAGTGGAAATGTCGATTTTAGGAGCTCCACTAGGATTCCGTCGTATATTCCTTGTAAAGTCTCGGTGATTAAATATATGGCTGATCCTGAAACTGATGAGGTTTATGCCAAGATTAGGTTGATTCCTATTAGTAGGAATGAAGTTGAATTTGATGAAGATGGGGTTGTTGGGGGGATGAACGGTTCGGATAACCAAGATAAACCTACTTCATTCGCTAAGACTTTAACGCAATCGGATGCGAACAATGGCGGAGGTTTTTCAGTCCCGAGGTATTGTGCGGAGACGATATTTCCTCGTTTGGATTACTCCGCGGATCCTCCCGTTCAGACCATCCTTGCTAAGGATGTTCACGGGGAGACATGGAAATTCAGGCATATTTATAGAGGGACGCCGAGGCGCCATCTGTTAACGACGGGATGGAGTACTTTTGTGAACCATAAAAAGCTCATTGCTGGTGATTCCATTGTGTTCTTGAGGGCGGAAAACGGAGACCTTTGTGTAGGCATTCGGAGGGCAAAGAGGGGAATTGGAGGTGGGCCCGAGACTTCTTCTGGATGGAATCCGGCTGGTGGGAATTGTATGGTACCGTACGGAGGGTTTTCAAGTTTTCTTAGGGAAGATGAGAATAAATTAATAAGAAATGGGAGCGGGAACTTGATGAACAGGGGAAAAGTGAAGGCAGAATCGGTTGTCGAAGCTGCAAATCTTGCAGCCAGTGGACAACCATTCGAGGTGATTTATTACCCTCGTGCGAGCACTCCGGAGTTTTGTGTGAAGGCCTCGCTTGTAAAGGCAGCATTGCAGATCCGTTGGTGCTCGGGGATGAGGTTCAAGATGCCTTTTGAAACTGAAGATTCTTCACGGATAAGTTGGTTCATGGGAACTATATCTTCAGTTCAGGTTTCCGATCCCATTCGGTGGCCAGATTCACCTTGGAGGCTTCTGCAGGTAATACAATCTTTTTTTAGTGCATTTCCATTGTGATCTGTCTTACGATCTCTGATGTATGCACACATACTCAGTCATGTACTGTTTCTCAGAATTATGTGCCGTTTGTTCCACACATATTCTTTTCTTTTTTTTGATAAAATCAAATATCATTTCATTAACAACACACGAAGCTGGTGTCAAAAGCTATATACAGCAAGTGTTGGTGTCGCACTCGTTATGTTATACACAGATTATTATAGGAAGTGATTCAGATGGGTATTCCAAAAAAGGAAAAGAACTCCTAATCTTTTTAAAGAAAACATAAACAAATGATGCTCCAAAACATTCTTTCTACAGAATCACATTTGAATTTGTCTTTGACTTTAAATTTGTTTTAGAGAAACAAAGAATCATCGTCCTTGTCTTCGTTATTAGGGAGTTTTTATGTTCTGTAACACGCTGTCTGATGAGTTTCACGATCTGGTGAAGTTGGAGAGTTTTAAAACCCGTATATGAACTCAAGTGAACAATACTTGGAGTGCTCTATTTGTATGTAAGTCTGTGATGCGCATAATTTTTCTGCTCCCTTCTTTTCTGAGTTGGTAAAATGGTAGCTTTTGTAAATTGTACTTAAAAAGGTAGTAGCTTTTATTTCCCAAACAGAGGGTTAAATTATTACTTACTTTGTCCTGTTTTGCTACAGGAGGCAACAATTAATCTATTCTTGCTTAATTTAGTATGTTCCTCTCTTAAGTTGAGATGAATTGCTGCAGGTGACGTGGGACGAACCTGATCTGCTCCAAAATGTGAAACGTGTCAGCCCATGGCTCGTGGAATTAGTCTCGAACATGCCTACCATTCACCTTTCTCCCTTCTCACCCCCACGAAAGAAACTAAGATTACCTCAACATCCAGATTTTCCTCTCGATGGCCACCATCTTCCTATGCCGGCTTTCTCCGGTAACCACCACCTTCTAGGGCCTAATAACCCCTTCGGTTGTCTTCCCGACAACACCCCTGCTGGCATGCAGGGAGCCAGGCATGCTCAATATGGTTTATCATTATCAGATATCCACCTCAATAAGCTGCATTCGAATTTTTTTCCGGTTGGTTTTCCGCCACTTGATCAGGCTGCAGCAGCACCCCCTAGACCCCTAAATAGTCCAATGATCGGTAAGCGATGTAACAGCGAGAATAATATATCTTGCTTGCTAACCATGGGAAATTCCGCTCACTCTACGAAGAAATCTGATATTGGAAAAGCACCACAACTCATGCTTTTCGGTCAACCTATACTTACTGAGCAGCAGATCTCTCTTAGCTGCTCGGGAGATACTGTTTCTACTGTTCGTACAGGGAATAGTTCCTCGGATGGTAATGCTGATAAAATAGGGAACGGGTCTGATGGTTCGGGTTCCGCACTTAATCAACGTGGTTTAACAGAACGATCGCCGTGTGACACATTTCAATCCGAGGCAAATACCGAGATTGGACACTGTAAGGTTTTTATGGAATCAGAAGATGTAGGTCGCACACTGGATCTTTCATTACTAGGATCTTACGAAGAGTTATGCAGGAAATTGGCAAATATGTTTGGCATTGAAAACTCGGAGATGCTTAATCATGTTCTCTACCGGGATACCACTGGCGCGGTCAAGCAACTCGGTGATGAACCATTTAGGTGCATGTTCAAAATTTCCCATTAACTTAACGAGATATTTCTCATTGCTTTTCTAGTAACGAACTAATATTGACAAGATGTTCTTGTGTCCTTTCTTCCTTTATTTTGCAGCGACTTCATGAAAACAGCACGAAGGTTAACGATTCTAACTGATTCAAGCAGCGACAATGTAGGACTAAGGGAGTAAGAGAGATTAAGTAAATCTCGACTCCACTTTCCTTTCGAACTGTACAGCTGGAAGATCGAGTGCTCTGTTCCTAACATTTTAACTCTTTCGGATATGCTGAAGAAGATATTTAATTACCAAGTTCAAGAGTGGAAAAGTTTGCGATTCAGCAAAATTTTCGCAGACTTTTCAGTTCGAATGCTGTTTCTCGGGGACAGTATGTGTTTAATAGGTTTCTTTGGATTGTTTTCTGAGTTTTGTTCAGACAACACCTACAAAGAACAAGATGTACTTGTTTTTTGTAGGCTTTGTCTGCTAATTCTAGTACTCCATTTACTTATGGAAGCCTTCTAAGAAGGCTTAAGACTTTCTTGTTTTGTTTTCTATCTAATGAGTACAGTTCCAAACTTTGAGAAATTGTAAGTTATCATTCTTGACTTGAGCTCTTATTCTTGGTTGACTGATCACAAACTTTGTTTGACTTCAAGTTTTCGTCGTTTCATAGGCGATCTAATATTCAGGTGGCAAGTGCAGGCACATCCACTGTCTTCTGCTCGAACTACATATAGTAATAAAATTTTGTTGAAGAGCGAGAAAAGGAAACACAAAATTGGCTATGGTAGTTTCTTGATTGCAAAAAGGAGTCTATGCTAGGAATGCAAGATAAAAGGCCATTAATAACTAGTCGTTTTGATCCTTTGAAACAACTCGATGAATTTAGTAGAACGTTTTAAAAGACCTTAATGACTATAGATGAACTCATCCAACGTTTACAATACGACGGTTGGCGGTTCACAGCCTAGCTATGCTTACCCTCTCAGAAAAGGGCAGTCAGGTATACAAAATATCTCACGTTCAAGCAAGGTCGGGTCGGGAAAAGGTCGCACTCCAGAACGGTGTAAGATAGGCCGCTTATATACAGCATAAAACTTAAAAATATATGTAAGACCTGTACAAAAGTGTTTGTCGGAATCTGGAAAGTCTTTTTTGTCAACATTATTGTTAGAACTTAGAAAGTATGTCCTTATATGATTGTGAATATTTTGCGTGCACGATTATGTTATCTTTAAAAAGATTTTGGTATTTTTGAAGTTGGATTTATTAACTTTGATGTAGTAAGTATAAGTCTAATCAAATAAACCAAGGAAGAAAAATTAATTTTTGAAAAATGGTTAGTACTGAATTGACAAGCAAACAAGTGCCACGTGTACGACATAATCTGCAGTCCCTAAAAGAGCACAAGTCACATGGTAGACCAAAACATTTGAAACCAGATACCCCCCCACAAAGTCCTACATTAAATACTGCTATTTCGTTGCCGCAAGAATTGGAAAATTTTAATATCTGTTTAGTTATTTTAATGTTTCTTTACGTGATTAGTATTGGGATTGAGGGTGTGTTTAATTAAAGTATTAATTTAATTTAATGAAACATTGACCTGAAATTCAGCAACAAACAATAAGAACAAGCAGCAAACACAAAGTCAAAGATAGAGTTACGCAAAGACAACATCAGCAACACCAACAAAATATGGCTTTTAGTATGTTGCTTTTGCTTTTCTTTTTTCCTTTTTTTCTGGTTTTGAAAAAAGCGTGAGGGGTGGGTTAGAGGTGGATTCTGATTTGAAGTTTATAAATTTTCAAAGCGATATCTCAAATTAATATTTTTACAAAAATTACTAACTCGATTCATAATTAAATATTTATAAATAACTATAATAAGTTTCTTAAAATATACGCCCTCTGCCCAATTTCGCGGTGTTTTTTAGGTTTTGAGGGTCATACGAGTTTTCTTTAGCTAAATTTTTTCACACACCTTTTAATATGTTGAATTGTCACTTTTTGGCATATAACACGTTTTAAGTACTCTTCATGTAAGTTTTATTTTTTTAATAATATTAAAACTTTTATATCCAAATTTACAATCAAAATTTGAAAACTTGGCTCTTGAAGTTCGCCGTATAAATCGAAACAAAGAAGTATACTCATATACAAAGTTTGAACAGAAACTATTTAATTTACGCTAACCCATAACTTAACCTTCCAAATTTTGAGGATCTTATTCTTATACTTGAACTTTCATCTTATTGGTGATCCCCACCTTATAATCCCTATTTTCCCTTCCCCTACTTCCATCTAAACTACCACACCAATTTGATCTAAATTTAATCACACCTATGAAAAGACCATCATAACCTTTACATGTATAATTTTGAATTAAGATGAACTTTAGGAGAGAAGGATAGAAATGACATTAACTAAGTATAAATTATTAAATTTGTCTTAGATACCTGTGCAAATTTACCATGCTACTCTCATTTGGGTCATTATGACCAACATCAATGCGGCAAAAAGACCTTTCCGTAAAAAGAATTTAAAAAGTTTCTTAAAAAAAAAAAAGTCCTTCCAAATTTTGGGATGGGTGGATAAAAAGGAAGAGGAGATAGATTTTGACAAAATGAGGTGCACGTGTGAAGGGGAAGACACGTGTAAGTCAAACAAAGGTGTTTGTTGGGTGTGTGTGTTGGGGGTGGGGGTTGGTCAAAAGAGTAAATAGGGTTCACGTGTGGCCAACGTCAGCAGAGTAGATTTTATTGCATGGGTTGCGCCGTTTTGAAGACCCCGCTGTTTCTTCTTCTTCTCATCTCTTTTTTTCGTGCAAAGAAATATCTTATTTAACTTTTTTTACTTGTTATGTATTAATTTGACATACTTATTGAGAAGTTAAAAATAAAAAAATGATAATTTTAAGATATATTATTTGTAAATATTGCTAAGTAATTTAATGATTGAAGTCAATAAAATATGCTTTAAAAGTTATGCAGCCATTAAGAATTTCTTAAACTTGATAACTCAAATTTTAATAATAAAGGTAAAATAGGTATGAAATGGTAATTTATCTCTTGATTTTCAAAACTGGACAAGCAATGAACAACTATTTTTAGTATACAGGACATAGACAACTATTTTTAGTATACACGACAAGTAAAAATGGGCGAGGCAGTATAAAATAAGTCATAAATATTTGTGTGACTATAAATCATCTCATTAATAATAATATAAGAAGTTTAAAGTTAAATTAATACTCCCTTGTCCCAAAATAAGTATTAGCTTAGCAAAATAAAATTGTCTCAAAATAAGTGTTACCTTAGGAATTCAAAACAATAATTGGCAAATGTTTGCGATTATACTTTTAGCATTAAATAAGTAGTCTTCTTTAACATTATTAAATTCTAAAAAAATATTTAATAGATAGAGGTAGTTTAATAAACTCCGCATTATATTTATTGATTTTCTTAATAGGCATAATTTTTGCTAAGATGACACTTATTTTGGAATGTACGGAGTTTAAAAATATGAAAATGCATTATCATTCTTTTTGTGACTAGTTGAAATGAAAAGAGTGTTACATAAATTTAAACGAAAGTAGTACTTTACTTGTATATTCTTTTTTACATTCTATTTTCAGAAATATTTTCCCTTTGTTACACCGGTATTTAACTTAATAGGGAGTTTAAGAAAGAAAAATACTCATTAATGTTAAAATAAAAATTTTAATGATCAGATTATTCTTAAATGTAAAAAGTGTTACTCTTTATATATATATATATATATATATATTAATTAGATATAGAGGAAATGTCGTTAATGTTATAAATTCAACTAGTCGAGATTAATTAGATATACATAGTGAAGATAAAAATGTATTCTTTTTGTTTTGCTAATTATGGTTGTCATCGAGACCTACTTTCCATCCATCCATCCGATCCAACGCTCTAAATTATTATTTCACTAAACATATATGGACATTCTCATCTTGTATGTATCACAGGAATATCTTCTCTCTCCCTTTTTTTTTTTTTTTTTTTTTTTTTTTTTTTTTTTTTTCAAGTGTCTGCCTCATGCACATATAATAAAAATAAATAAGATTCCCTCTATCCTACGCTATGGAATTAAGCTACCCGTAAAAATAGATTTTCTACCTTCTAAAGGTTGTAGTCTTAACTGCTCCGATTCTTCCGGAATATCATGTGTAAATTTATAATATAATATGAGGGGTGTTTGTTGCTTTTAAAATATTGGTAAAATATGTGTGTTGTTGTACAGATGTACATATAACATAAGATATCATGCATGATGGTCATTATGTGCATGCATGTATAGTCATAAAATCAAACGTTTTAACCCCCGAACTTTGCATTTAAAACTCACTTTAAAGAACTAAACTTAACTTCTATTTTTTACCCCCCCCTTAAAACTTACGTTTTAATTGTTTTCCACCCTAAAAAAATATTGCTAATTACACTCGCGCATGTCATTGACAACAATTGCCACGTCGTCGTGGTCATTGCCATGTCAAAATTACCAACATATCATTTTTTATTTTTAATTTCTCTTTCTTCTTCTTTCTCCTCATCCTCACCTATTTTTATCAACCACCATGCCGCGTAGGTGTGGAAATTGGACGAATGGTTCATCACCATCATCTTTAACACCACCACCACCATCATCTCCCCACCAAATTTCATCAAATTCCTTAAAAGAAAAAAATCACCACCACCATCTTTAACCCACATCCACAACCAAAGACCATTTCTAGCAAAGATTTCTTCCACCACCATTATTAGCAAACCCATTTCTTCCACCACCATTATTAGCAAACCCATTTCTTCCATAACTTTATTTTTGAAAAGAGAATCAAAATACCCACATCCACAACCACCACCATTTCTAGCAAACCCATTTCTTCCACCACCATTAGTCCCACTTACACTTAAATTCGTTCAAATTAGTTGTTTTGGTTGTTATTGTTGGCCATTATTAGTATTATTATTAACAAACCCATTTCTTCCATAACTTTATTTTTGAAAGAAAACAAAATCTAAATCAAGAAACAAAAAAATGGTGAAAATGAAAAGAAAAAAATGATGAGAATATAGAGAGAAAAAGGGATTTGTGAAGAAGAAGAAGAAGGATGGGTTGTGGGAGGGGGGGGGGCTGTATGGTGGTGAAATTTGAAGAAGAAAAATGTGGTCGTGGGGGGGGGGGGGGCTTAAGAAGAAGCGATATTAAGAAGAAGAAGAAACAGTGGAAACCAACCAAGAAGCCATGGAAATCCACCCTCTCTCCCTTTCTTCTTCAATCACATTAACACATCAATGATGAAAAGAAACCAACCATTAAATTTTAGCTACGCGTATTTTTCACTCTCTTAATTTTTTATTTTTTTATTTTTTTTGCCACGTGCATTTGGGGTGGAAAATAATTGAAACGTAAGTTGTTAAGGGGGGGTAAAAAAATAGAAGTTAAGTTTAGTTGCTAAAGTGAGTTTTCGTGCCAAGTTCATGTTTTTCCCTAAAATCAAACGTAGACATGAAAAGGAATATTGCTAAGAGTAGACAACAATGATCGTGGTCTAATTAATCATACGTGACACCTTATTAGGTGTGGAAGGTTGAATACATGAACAAATAAATTTTTGAGTCACAAAAGATTTTGATAAGAAGTTTGAAAATTTGTTAAAGAGTTTAATTCTATGATTATATTGAATTTATATTACCCAAGTGTTTAATTATAACTTTTACATTTTGTTTAATATATTAAATGCATTAATTTGTTAATATTAAAAAATCTTTTAAATGACGAGTGAAATTGAAATGAGTATAGCCATATATATATATATATATATATATATATACTGTGTAGGAATTTGTGCAGTATCACTTTTGCTCACTTTTTTGTAAATAAGATTCATATTAAATATGCATATATTCTTTTAGTTATTCAATAAATATATAAATCTTCAAACTAAGACAATTGTTGATCTATTGCTGCCAAATGCATACATCCATCCGGATGTGAATTGGATTACCACCAAAGGTTATGATAGAACGATAAATATTCCTTCATCTTCAATTAGCAGGTCTGGGATTCAAACTTTAAGGAATAAAGTTGTCTTCAGAGAGTGTGTGCCGCTATATATGATGACATTACATTAGAAAACATTAATTTTCGACGGATGTTCTCGTTGGAAATATGGGATTTACGTTAAAGTCCATGAGAAATGTCTCCGACAAGATAATTGCTGACTAATTCCGTTGAAAAGTTCGCTTGTAATTGAGTGAGACTTCTCGATGTAAATTTAAATTAATCGGGTCTCAAAGAGAGTATTAGATACCGAGTTTTGGGAAAAAAAAAGAAAGGCATACATCCACATCTGCTGTAAAACGTATAAACTTAAAACATACTTGTATGTGATACACTACTTGGGGTCCATTACTCCATTATATATTTCAAGTCATTGACTCAAGTGTGTGTAAACCTTTACTGACAAAGATCCATCTTATGGGCTTTAACGTCATTAAAGATCAATTAATTATCAAAAAGAGAAGGCTAAGCATCTTAATTTCCACCTCTAATCAATATGGAATCAGATCATAAGCAACATTAACTTAGTATTAATAACATTAAGTACGAAAAAATTAAAAGAAACCGACATGAAAAAATTTAAAGAGAGACAGAGACACTTTACTTGAAGTGAATAGTCACCGACAGATGGAACAACACACGAAACACAAAAAATAAAAGCAAGAAGGGTGACAAGATCATAAGTAGTTTTGAGTTGGATCACGTGAATATACCATTTCCTTTGCCTACAACAACGTTTGATCAACGTTGTCTTTAATCAATCCTTTTATATGTTTAAAATTTTGTCTCTCGTTAATAAGGATAGGCGTTCGGACAGTTCGAATTGAGGAAATTAGAATTTATTTCAAATTTCCAGTTTTAATAGCCTATATGTAAGTTGAACTTTTTTCTTCTTACGGAAATGAACTTTCAAATAAGGTATTCATGTCAGATTGTCTAAATAATATTTAGATCACAATCATCCGAATAAAGTATTCACGCATCTAATTAGACCATTATCAATTAAGGAAATTCCTAACAACAGAAGCATTTGAGATTTAACAAGTCCAAAAATAGTAAGATCATGTCCAAATAGAAAGCATTCTGGCAGCCAATATTTGTTTTTTGGATTTCGGAGAATTCGAAGTCCCTAATCAGCAATCCAAAAATTGAAAAGAAGAATTCATCTAACTAGTCGTTCATCAACTGCTTAATAAAAATAATATAGCCGGCGAATGTATAATTCATGTATAATGTGTATATAATTGTATATAAGTGTATAATCTATACCTACCGTTAGAAAAAGTAAAGGGTAAAATCTAACTAGCTATTTGTGTAAAGGTCCATTTTTAAAAGCTAAATTCGAAATCCAATATGTAATCCGAAAATCCAAAATTTTAAAATTCAGAAGATTTTGATTTTGCCTAAACAATGCCCGCAACTATTCATTAAATAGTCATTTCTATTTTACGTCTTTTTAAAAAAATCTTAACTCTCATTTATGCTGTTAGTTTTTTCCTTTAGTGCCCTATCAGTCTATCACACCTATGCTAACTTGTCCGAACGGGTGACTATCTCATTTGAAAACTTAAAATTTTAATTGAGATAATCACACAATTTAACATTGTTTTCCCTCGCTTTTTCCTTCATTGCTTCAAGAGGAAAGGAATTTATAATTCTTTTCACACGAAATAAGAGTTGAAAGCTCTATGTAAAAACTGTAGAAACGCATTTATCATAACATTAGTTGTTACACGCATACTCAGAGAAAAACAATCAATGTTCAGTAATTCGTGAGTGGTCAAAACACACAATAAAAGAGAAATTAAGAATAGGGGACATGAAACACTTTCCAAGGCTTTTTTTAATTTATTTATTTTGGAGCAAACAGTTCATTACTTTGTTTTCAGCACCCAGGAATTGATCCCCATAATATCTGCAACATGTTTAATTTCTCTCCATTTAATTTATGAAAAAATGTCGTAATATCAGTTTAATTTAAATAACTTGTAACACAATAATTAAATGCTGGTTAAATTTTTTGATTAATTTACCATCAAATCTTAGATTCTTCACCCCGCATACGTAGTGTAAGTTCGAGTTTTCATTGTTCCCTTCCCTTTCCCAAATTCCTAAAATATGATCCATTAAATCTTGCTCATTTGACCAGCCTAATGTTGCCTTTCTAAAAGTTGTGGGGGTTTTTTTTTTTGGCATAAATATGTAGCAAATTGATCTTTTTTTATTTGATAATGTTATATTTAGGCATAATAAAGGAGAAAAATGTTAGTAAAGTATATGAAAACAAAGAAAGAAGAAGTAAGCTATGTAAGGGTTGGATGGTTGGAGTATGTAGAGGGGTCCAGAATATAAGTTTTATATGTTCAATCTTTTTAAGTTATAAGTTCAAATCTACTATTTGTTACAAATTTAGTGGATTTTTATATACATATTTATGTTTGGCGTCAAATTATTGGATTCAAATGAACTCAATCGATAAACTTCATCCGCTTATGAGAGTATGACCTATTGTTTAACCCTTCTTGAACCAATCTTAACTCAAGTAATTTTTTGACGGCTTAATGACTTGTCTATATATTAACTCATTTCAGTTTGACTTGTTCAAATTCAGCTCAACTTGCATATTTTACTTTAACCTTGACATTTATTATCTCAGCTATTTTAATCTGTCCAAATTTACCCAACCCGTTTAATTAACACTCCTAATAAAGTCACACATTTCATAATAAAATTATTTACAAGTACATTCTGTGGTTGATAAAATTAAAGAATTGAAAAAGACAAAGAAGTTGGGAAATTGAGGAAGGAGGAACAATCTGTGGATGGACGCATGCATGCATGTGTAGTCTCGGGATTAACTTTGCTTACAATTTACGTTAAAAGATCGATCAGTATAGAAACTAAAGCTCTGTTTGGTTTTTGTTTTTCATCTTTCTTTTTTTTGATAGATCCAAAGCAAACACCAAAAATGGTGGGAGAGAGGGAGGCCTTTCATTTAGGACAATTTTGCATCAACATTTATGAAGCATGGTTGGTTTGTCCTAACACCTTCACTTTCAAGCTATCCCCTCCCCACTCCCCCAAACCCCCAACCCCCACAAAAAACCCTTAAAGACCGAACCCCCATAGGGCCCATACCCTTGTTTTTTTCTTAACGCTTTAATGGAGTTAAAAAGAAAAGTGCCATATTTTTAAGAGTTAAGTCATATGCATCCATGGTATAAGAAATATCGGGATCTTTACAAAAATAACTGGTCGAGTTCACTGTTACTTTTCATAATCAGTATTCATAGATTATAAACAGTTATACACATATTATACATGAATTATGCATATATTATATACCTGAAAATAATTTTTAGTTTAAGCAATTGGATGAACGACTATTTAAGGTGATTCTTCTAATATATTTATACAATCAAATATTACTGACAAGGTATGTAATTACAAGTAAATTTTTGTGGTAAACACTAACCAGTAATTAACTTGGTATTATATTAACAACTATTACATGTTAATATTCATTGATATCATAAAAATAATTTTACAAAAGATCAATATATAACTTAAATGTTATTTAAGTACAACAATTTGTATTTTTTGAGTTTAAGTCCTATACAGGATAACGTAAAAATGTTGACATAATCAGATCATTTATAAGGTAATAATAATTATATCCGTATGCTAAAATATCAATCAGTGACCTGATAGTTAAGGAAAATTAACATACTATTGTATGTTAATTTATACAGATAATGTAAAACTATTTAGATGGTTAACATTTATAATTTAGATCCTACTTATTAGTCATAATAAATACTAGCTATAGTTTGGAACGTAATTACGAAATGTAGCTATAGTTTGTGTATTTACCAAATGTAGCTACAGTTGATCTATCAGGCAGATATCAGTTATATCAGGCAGGTATCAACTATATCAGGCAGGTATCAGTTGTATCACCTGAAATCGCGCGAAAGAGTTGTATCAGCGCGTACAACACGAAAGGGCTTTATCAACATTGCTGTGAATTTGCAACAAAACTAAAACGTAGCTATGTTTCATAATTCTTTAAAATTATAGCTATATTTTGTAAATACAATCTAAATGTTTGCCCGTCACATAATTTTTCCTTCTTTTTTGTTTGTTTTAATGGAGTTAGCAGCCCCTTCATTACCTTACAAGAACCTACAAAGCATTGATAGAAAAGACCAAATGAAATGGGTCCGATCCATTGAGGATATGGGCTTTTTTCTTCTCCGCGAATGTCCTTTTTGTGTCAGTATGCTCCTTAATCTGGACCCAGACCGACAGAGATTCGTAGATGAGATTAACCAGAGAGGCTGTAAATTTGGCCCATTTAGGTCCACCACAATTATGGACTTTATCGTCCCAATCATGAATTCCTTGAAAATGACCTCTCAACAGTTTCTTAGGAGTAGTAAAGGACTATGGTGGACCTAACTATTGGGCCCATTTCATAAGTGTAGTATTAAAGGACTAGGTGGGCCTAACTAATGGGCTCTACATGGGGATGAAGAGTGAGAATGGCCGACCGTTGGACGTGGATAGTCTTGAACTTTAGACGACGTTTGATCCATGGGAAAAACTTTAAATTTAACAAACTTTGATTTTTAACGCTTATTATAGTGTAAGAGGTGGTAAGAAGTTCAAAGATCGCTCATTTTCAATGCTATTGAGTGTGATTTACTGCACAATTAGTTTATGAGGCTTCAAGGCGTTAAATAAGGTGTTCATTGGTAGATTTGGTGCGGTTTTGTAACTTTTTTATTTGGTATCTTTGGTTTCAAAATTCGGGTAAAGTACCTATAAATACATATTAAGGAGAAATATTTACGAAACGTGACGATAGTTTTCTATTTACAAACCCTATACAAAACATACTTTTACAAAAACAAAATTTTTTTTTTTAATTTTTTTTTTAATTTTTTTTTTAAATATTTTTTTCACTCAAAAATTTATGTATGAATTGTGTATATCTTGCTCAAGGCTTAAAAAATTCGCTCAAAATTTAGTGTATGAAAAATATATGAAATGTGTATATCTTGTTCAAGGTTTAAAAAATCGCTCAAAATTGTGTGTATGAAATTTGTATCTCGCTCAAGGCTTAAAATTTCACTCACATTTTCGTATATAAAGTTCATGTTAGATTTCTATAAAATTAATACAATCTATAACAACATTGTATATAACTTTGATACAACATTCAAGACTTAAAATAATTGCTCAAATTTTTGTGTATGAAATATGTATATCTTATTCAAGGCTTAAAAAGTTCGCTCAGATTTTGTATATGAAAAATGTATGAAATGTGTATATCTCGATCAAGGCTTAAACATTACGCTCAAATTTTTATGTATGAGAATGGTATGAAATGTGTATATCTCTCTCTCTCAAGACTTAGAATTTCATTCAGATTTTTCGTATATAAAGTTCATATTGGTTTCGAAAAATTAATACAACTACAACAACATCAGAACAACTTTCTTACAATATTCAAGGCTTAAAGTTTTTGCTCACAATGCTGTGTATGAAAATTATATTAAAAATTTCGCTCACACATACACATTTCATACACAAAAATTTGAGGTAATTTTTTAAGCCTTTTGAGCAATTTTTTTTTATAAATAATTTTAATTTTTTTTAAAAAATATTTAAAAATAAATTATTTTGTGAAAAAAATTAAAAAAAAAAAAGAAGAAGAAGAAAAATATATGAAAATCTGTCATGTTTTGTAAATTATCGTTATGTTTTGTAAATACGGAAAACTATTTATATATTTTGTGATAAAAAATCTTAAGTTAGTATCCTGTCATTTTCCCTTTTAATAATGTCATAGTCATGATAGATTGGGTGTGGGTATGGTATGGTAACTTTAGTATTATGCTTTAAATTTATATTCTATCAATCAAATTTAGGATAGACATCTGACTGATGTCAGATTGAATTTCACAGAGAAACTAGCTTTACTTACATGTTTAATCAGTTACCTCAGAAAGTAACAAATTTGCGGGAATTTAGTTACTCGTTATTTATGCAATTATGTGTATTGTTTAAATTTAGTTCAGGACTTAGATAATGTAATCATATCCAACTTAAGAGATGTAGACAAGTGAGTGCCACCTGAGGCCAGGGTTAGTTAACCTACTCTTACATGTGTTTAGGGGCGGCAAACGGGCCGGTCGAAAATGGGTTAAATAAAAAAACGGATCAATTACCCGACCCGCCTATATTTAACACGAATAAAAATAGGTTACCCGACGGATAATATGGATATTTATATTATCCAAAGCTACTTCAAAGATGATGACTTCATGTAGCTAATATGGAGAAAATTAATTTACCTTCTTGTCCACAAAACTATGGAGTAGTACCATTTATTCATATATATATTTTTATTTATCACAGACCACAGTTATTATTGTGGAAATTATTATTATTATTGCGGAAATTATTATGTCAGTTATTTAAAAAGGCAAAAATGCCTTGCCAAAATCTCTTCTTATTTCCTTTTCTTTTTTGTTTTGCATTGATAGCATAAATACACATGTGGCTCTAATTATATATTTTTCATTAGTAAATGTTTGTGGAAAACAAGAAATTATAATAATTTTTGAAAGCTGAATAAATCGAAAAAATATTGTGTAAAATTCTGTATATGTTAAAGGTAGCATACTTTGAAGGGCATCTTTGTATAGTATTATTGATTTAACTTCGATTTTAATACATAAAATTTAAAACTTTTTCATTAAACACTATTAACTTATTTGAGTTCTTTTTAGAAGTAGAAATTTTACACATTTTTTCACAAAGTAATTCATTGGACAAAAGAATAAACTATTGTTGAAGCACTAATGGCATTTTACCACGCAGTATAGGTAAAGATACTCCTATTCTGTCAGAAGTCATTAAGAGCCTGTTTAGAAAGTCATGTGTAATTGAAAGGGTAGGGATGGGCCCGGGCGAGGGGGGTTGGAAACATGGGTGGGTGGTGAAGAAAATCAAAAAAAAAAAAAAAAAAAAAATCTCTCGGACTGGGTTTTGGGGGGGGGGGGGGGGTGGGCTTGAGTTGCGAGATGGGTTGGGTGGTGAAATGCTACTTGCGGGACTTGTTTTCCCTAATTTCATTAGAAAAGTTATTTTTCTCATTTTTAAGGAACACGTTTTCTTAAAGAAAAAAATTTTCAAAATTTTTTACCAAACGAACATGAGAAAATTGAAAAACATTTTCCTCCATACCGAACATACCTTATATGTTGTGGGTTTTATCCATTTTACCCATTAAGTTACCCAAATTTTAAGTGGATAATATGGGTTGATTCATATTGGATCCATTTTAAATGGGTTGGGTATCCAAACCATTTTAAATGGGTTGAATCGGGGCGAATAATCATATTTTTTACCCATTTTGCCACCCCACATGTGTTGTTGTTTGCAGTTGGAGACTTGGCAACACGCGTTGGAGACATGTGGACACTCTCTCGTGTTGTTGCCATGTCTCACACACACATAGTGCCATTGTTTGTTAGTTTTTCAGAATAAATTTTTTTCAGATTAGAACTCAGATCTCATATTTAGTTTCAGCTTGCAAATTCCAATATTACATATGCGAATTACTAGAACTTGTTTGTGGCATTTTTTTCATCATATCTAATTAGCCTAGAAAAGTCTTGTCCCTCCATTTAGGGGTTTGTTATTTAGACTTACTAGGTACCCTATTGGTGGTACTTAGCCCATTTGGGTCTGCCTTCCTTTGGTGGCACGTGCTGAGATGGTAGGTGACGAGATCCGTGGTTAGCTTCAGACTTTGTTGATTCAGTTGGTGAGCTATGTTGACTATTCCCGGAGACTTAATATATTTAGACATTTCCATTGTTCACAAAGGAATGCCCCATAGACTCTATATTCATATTTCTATCCTCATAGACTCATGTCTGATGTTGTTACATTAGAATCTTTATCCTCATAAACTTTCAGACATTTATGAAACGAAGTTGTGCAAGTAGTTCTAGGCATATTGAGAAGGCATGGATTACTTAAATGGCTAAATCTTGAAGTGGTTAAGTTATTTGAGCGTGGAGGAAATTAATTTGGAAGCTAGGGGGAGAAGGTGTCCAGTATAACATAAGTATCCGATTTTGCTAGAGCACAAATCCAAATGTATAAATAGTTTCTACGCTAGTGTTATATTAAAATTGTAGACCTTGAAGTCTAATTTTCAATGGTTTAAATCATTCGTCAATCAGAATTTTGTAGATGTAGTTATGACATTTTTAATAAAACGTGAGTACAACCCCATGCCATGCCATGCCATTACGCTGCATAGACACATACATTCAGATCAATTTTAGTTGCTAGTGAAATGGATTATCAGAAACTGTCTGTCTAAATAATTAACTCTTCGAGTCAATTTTCTACACGATGCTTCCATGAAATGGGACTCAAACATGTCTATTTTATCTTACAATAAATTTAGCTGCAAAAATTATACAAAGATGAACTTTCAAAACAACAATACCAAAAACAAAAATCTCTCCGAAGATATCCGATAAAATTGAAACAATACATAAAAAAAGATTTGTTAGCGGATTTTCAATATCTCCCACTGTCAACTTTTCAATATTAAACCATTACACACACATATATATATATATATATATATATATATATATATATATACATAATTCTAATAAAATTTTCATTGTGTTACAAAGAGCCACTAGCAAGTGTATGGGCAATAACTCCTATGATATCACTAAAAGAACTCAACTCATTGTTTTGTTGTGTAATTGGAGAAGTAACACCCCCTTTTTGAAATGAACTCTCACATGTTATTCCATCATTAGAGATTCCATTTGCTGTGAAAGCAAGTTCAACAAATTGCTTATTAGCCAAGTAATTTCTGGCTTGTTGCAATTTAACTAAATCATCTTTATAATCAAATCCACATTGGGTTAAAAGGGCTTGCAAAT
Organism: Lycium ferocissimum; assembly: GCF_029784015.1. NCBI lineage: Eukaryota > Viridiplantae > Streptophyta > Magnoliopsida > Solanales > Solanaceae > Lycium > Lycium ferocissimum. The sequence continues at coordinate 71,323,960 of NC_081346.1, read as the reverse complement.
TTGGATCTTGTCTTGTTGTTTGTGGTTGTGGCACTTGCTTCTGAAAAAAATTTAGTGTTATTTTCTCAAGTCCTGGTAAAATTAGCACATGAAAACATGATTCGTTTAACCCGCTTAAGTTTGAACATGTTATTTGGTATTTAAACAAATTATAAGAAAACAAAGAAAGAAATTAGTAGGCATTTATACATACAAAAATGTGATATCTGGAAAAAAAAAAAGTATTTGAAAAAAAAATTGGAAAGAGGTATTTGGAAATTGAAGTTGGATCTGGACATGCATTTAATTTGAAAAAAAGCTTTGTAAGTGGAAAAAAAAATTAACCTGAAAAACGAGTTAACGTTTTCAAACTTGAAGCTGATCCTCAAAAAAGTTCAAAAAAACAAGTCCAATGTATAACCAAGCGATGTTTTGATTTTTACTTTTATTTATTTTTTAAAAAGGAAAAGAAACTTCATGTCCAAATGAATTCTAAAACTTAGCAAGAATTGAACGGGTTGGGTTATGACCTATTGTTTAGCTCATTCAACCCAACCATTTCAAAGACAAGTAACTTTTGGGCGGGTCATTGATCTACTAAGGGCCTGTTTGGCCATGGATAATTTGTATTTCAGAATGTTAATCCGGAATCATGGTTGGACATTCAATTTTTACAATTTTCCGGAATTCAAAATACCATAATACATGTTTTCACATTTTTCAATCCAAATCACTCACAACAAAAAAAATTCAATATTTTTCCAAGTTGTATTCATGTCCAAACATAACTCCAATTTTCAAATACCACTTTCAACTTTTTTTCCCTTCAAATTTCACGTTTTTTCTGTCCAAACGCCCACTTATTCACTCAACCCATTTGGTCCGTCCAAATTAAGCTCAACATGCTGATTTGACACGCCTCACTTTTACTGGACTTACAAGCAAAAGGCAACTCAAAAAAGATTGAATAACAGAGTAGTAGTATTCATGACTTGGGAAAAAACGGAATTTGTATGTTGCATTTTTCTCTGTTTTTGAGTGATTTTGAAAGGTAATTTTCGCTTTCTTTATAGTGTGAAAGAGTGATGAAATTTGAATGTTGTTTGCTGTTTTAGGAATAATATTCAAGGATTTATCAAACTTTGTATGTCTAGAGTTAATTGCTGTACTCAGGTTAATTGGAAACTTAATGCATTAATATAACTACTTACCAAAAGTTTTGAATATTATCATGCTTGCCAAATAAATTGGAAACAAAATGTTGTAGAGTCATTTAATCTCTCTATTGTTCGTTGACCATGTCTTATATTAAGTGGAAGACTTTTGAAAATTTGTGACATTCAAATGGACGGATTGAGTTAAATTTAAATGGACTTAAAACAGTCGGGTTGCCAAAGAGGTTCTTGATCGAACCGCTCAGTTCAAATTTTGTGCAGTATACTTCCGGGAACGAAATTGACGCCCTATGGTATCATAGGAGGACTGATTCAAGTTGAAGAAATTGCATGACTTGACCTTCAAACGAGATGGTCTTTAATTTTTGCCCTTCAGATGGGCTGGTCTTTTGTTTTTGCTCTTTAACAATAGAACTTATGCCTAGTGGGTATAACTAGCGGGCATAAGTTCTTAAGTTGTTGGGCATGACTTATGGATATTATGATGTGAAAATATAAACATAGGCCCCACAAAAAAGTTATTTGTTACGAAGGGCAAAATTTATAGACAAAAATAGGGACATAAGTGCAAATGACCCATTCAAGTTTGGCCGGATTAGAAAGGCGAATTGAAGCGAGTAGTGAAACTTGATGCCTGTTTGCAAACTCGAACTAAATCTGAGATAAGTTCCTTTCTTTAGATAAGTTCCAAAGAATGAAGCATCACAAGTCTTCTACGTCTACACAGTTGTTCCCTCTATGAGATGTTATTTATCAACTCCTCGTAAGTGATCCAACTCTCATTATTATGGAGTCATATGTTCCAAGGGTCTTAGGTCTATCATAAGAGCAAAAAGTATGTTAAGGCTATCTTTCCTTTTCTTGGCATGATCCTATATCTAATAAGAGCATAGCGAACTGTATAAAGAGAAACCTATCGACTAGAGCTTGTCTTGGCGATATGCAGCTTCCCAAGTGTTTGAGCTTCCCAAGTGTTTGTGTTTTACTTTTCCAGGGATTCTTGTCTGTTATTCATTCCTTTGATATTAGAAGAGAGTGAGAGTCATGTTGGTGGTATATACATTTCAAAGATATACATGATATACAATATATATAAACATATTTGGATCGGATTGCACGTTCCGCAACACTGACTTGGATTGGGTTGCAAGCCCTACATATTTGGCCAGGTAGGGCTTACAGGAAAGTAAAGAAAGAATCTAATGAACAATGACCCCAAGTATTACAGTGAACGATCCCAGAACATCGCTCCACATAGCAGCCCAAAAGATGTCATCAGAAAGACTCAAAAGAAGATCCAGAAAAATAGAAGTACAGTAAGATCGAGATATGCTCCATAGAGAGTTATAGAATCTTCAGTTATGGTTTGGTTTGATTACCCTTAAGTTCTTTCCTTTCTCAGCTTCAGTTTATTGTATATATTTTATGTCTGCCTTCTATACTCGGTACAATCTTTCTGTACTGACATCCCTTGGCCGGGGGCACTGCCTTTGTTTATCTTTCTGTACTGACATTTCTGCCGAGTAGCAGGCATCATTCTAGATGGTACCGGTGTTCAGCGAGATGGTGTAAGCTCCACTTTTCCAGGAGTTGAGTTAGGTCTTGTATGTATAAAGATTATGGGTAGGTCGGGGCCCTGTCCCGACTTTTATGTCAGTCGGATGTTCGTGGAGGCTTCATAGATGTTTGTGGTAGGGTACACTCATATAAGGATCTTATATTCCGTTATGCGTACGTAGCATCTTATAGATCATGTTTACAAATTTACAGATGTACTACGTCATGTAAACGATTTCAGTTTCTCAGTAGATGCCTATAGTATGTATGTAGAATGTAGTCCGTTCCAGTCAAGACTAGGGAGTGACATTGGGTTCATGTATAAACGGGTCGGGGCTTATGGGTGGTATTAAAAGTCGATATGGACCAACAAATTAATGCCACTTGTTTAATTAAAAAACTCACTAATATCATGTCATGATTCTGTTAAAGGAAGGACATTTTTAGACCTAGAAAAAACGTTAAGGGCATTTTTGAACCAATAGATGGAATGAGGGCATTTTTAGACCATTTTCAATACGTTAAGGGCATTTTTGACCCTTGACCCTAAAAAGTATTATAAGTCACAATAGTTAACAATTCAAAATATTTAGAAAGTATTTGAAAAAATTATGGTAAAAAAATATCCTTTAATTGTTCAAATAGTAACCAAAACAATTTTTTTGGGACGGACAGAGTAATACTTTTTTACCCTATTTACATAATACTTCTATAATTTTTTTAACTTCGCACCCCTTTGCCTCCGCACCTATCTTTTAACAATACTAGTGTACTTGTCCGCGCTTCGCGCGATCGTGAAAAAATTTAATAGATTAATAGATATTGATGTTATAACTTTTTTAAAAGAAATAATATTTATTAGTCAAACATTTTTTCATGATTCTACTATTTCTTCATAATTCTTTAGATGATCCATATATACTCTTTTGACTGAAAGAATATTGAGAGACTTTTTGATCGAATATATATAACTTGAATAGAAAAAAGAAAAGAAAAGTAATGACAAAGAGAAAAAAAAGATAATGTAAAAATTTGTTAATGCAAACCTTGATATCTCCCAAAGTGGACATTCTGGCGCGAATATGAATTAATCGAGCCCCAAAGGCGACTCTATCAGAGGCGTATGTAGCCTATAAGGTTGGGGTTCAACTGAACCCCAAACTTTGGACGCGGAGCCTAAATTTATGTGTAAAAAATTATTAAAATTGTAATAAATAGTAGATATGAACCCCCTAACTTTAAAAATATAATGGGTTCAACGCTAAAAATCTATAGATTGAACCTATAAAATTTAAATTTTGGATCCGCATCTGGACTCCATATCAGCGCTCGAAACCGAAATCTCTAGTTAAAAATCGAGGTGTACTCATCATTCTACCACAGTCTTTGATGGTGAAAAAGAATTAGTTACATAGCTAAAACATTGAACAAAGAAGAGAAATCAAACCAAAAAGATCAGTATGAATAAAGCTAAGCCATCTAAATATCCAAATTATAAGAAAATTAGATACCTTGTGAAAAAAGTGATCAATTTTTTTTTTTTTTTTTTAGCAAAGTCACGTTTAAAGAACACTAATTTTAAACTATTTAGATGAAGCAAAGGAAAAGCCAGGTAACAAAAAAAGACACTCAATTTATGTCAAGTGGCCACTGATGATGCTGCCTTTACCATTCAGTAATTTTCTTATCCCTGCAAGAAACAATAAGCTGCTCAACAATCCTCTTCCCGATATTCCGATTCCCATAGCACCAGCAACAAATATTTTCTTCTGACTGATACCCGTTTCCTATTCCTCCTTAATTTTACTTCCTTCAATCTGTAATGATAATGAAAAGTTAAAGCACAATCATACATCACATAGGAAGAGAAATATTGCTGGAATATCAAGTATTTGGAAATGAAGTCTTGTAAATATTCTGCAAAAGCTACGTTAATGTTGCCTCAAAATAAGAACATGTGATTTTAAGGTTTTTTTTTTTGATGTAGTTGGAGGTTGAGTAGACAGGTTCTGAGCACGAAAAACTGGTTCTGAGCAAGAAAAACCACTGGCATATCAGTGATTAATATCAAGGACAAAACGGCTTTAGGCTTTAATGTATCCATGAATATTGCCGCTACGTGGGCTGAGGGTTAATTACTTGAAATTTATCATTTACAAAGTTGTACGTGGATGGCCCCTTGCAAATGTATATTTAATGTATGAGTCTTTTCTTAATCCAATTATTTAGTAAATATTGTAGAGAAATGAAGGGAAAAAGCCAAAAAAGGGAGAAAAAAGATAAATGCCAATGGAGGTCATAGAGAGGTGCCACATAAGATTGTCTATGCCTAGCTTTATATTACATACAGATTTGTTCATCGATCAACAAAAGAATCAATTATTTGTAGTGTAAGGAGTTACCCCGTAAATAATTAAAAGAAGAGGCATAAATGATAACCCGTGGAGTAGGGGTGGGCATGGTATTTGAAATTTCGGTATGGTAATTTTGATTTTCGGTTTCTAAAAATACTATATCATTACCGTACCAAATTAATTCGGTATAGTTCGGTATTTTAAAGTTTTGTTTCGGTATTTTACGGTACGGTAATTCGGTACCATAGTTTGTCCGATTTCGACTTACATATACTCATATCGTGGAGAATTATGACTTCCGCTACTTAAGAAACGTCTCAATTATTATGTACTAAACACCTTACACATGTAAAAATATTCAAAAGAAAGTACAAGCGATCCCCTTCGTAAATCAATTACACAAAAAAGACATTTAAATTAAGATAGAGTAGTCAAAGTTTCAACATTTAAACAATTAGTTTTCTAATAATACTAGTTTATATATTTGTTAGTATTATAATACTAAGATATATGAATTGTATATGTTATTATATATTTCGGTATGGTATTCGGTATTTCGGTATTTTCTTTATGAATACCGAATACCGTACCGAATACTAAACTTTTTAAAAATGCATACCAAATACCGTACCAAATATCATAATACCGAAATCGCGATGTAAAAATTTTGATTTCGCTATGATAATCGGTATCTACCATACCATGCCCACCCCTACCTTGGGGGAGGGAGACACAATTCTTACGTCTAATCTAATCAATAGATAATGATGAAACAAAATACATTACTACAAGTCTATAAGAGTACAATAGTACTCCCATTTTATTAAAATAACAATTCTACATTGATTTTTAAAAGCATATTAGAGATAACAACAATGATGTCACAAAGCAGATCTAAAACATAATTATCATTTGTAAGAGGGGAAGGCAAATCAGCCTTTTTAAAGGATTCTTCACAAAAAGAAGCATCCAAATTTGCATCTTTAGCACAATAGCCCAAATCCCAAAATTGCTTGTATTTCAAGTACAATTTTGCTTGTTCTAAAAAAGCCACTGCATCTTCATAATTACTTGAACAATTCCCATAAATATTCCTCAAATTTTGATCTTTTATCTTCAATAAAAGTGAATTAACCTTGTCATTTGTAGCATTAACATGTGAAATTGTCAAATTAATGACTATTTTCTCAAGAGCGAACAAATTTGCTCTTTTGGCTTTTGGATTTGACCCCAAAATCTCTTTACAAAATGTTTCATTCTTGATTTGTTTACAAACACTTGGAATGAAATGACCAAATGAAAAGCCAATTAAAAGAGATAGGTTGAAGAACAAGATTAGAAGAGAGAATTGAGAAGATGTGGACATTTTTTTTTGGCTTAATTGTCTCTTTGGAGTGGGTATTTTTGACTTAAAAAGTGTTTGTATGTGTGAATTTACATTATGTTCAAGTTTTGTGAATCTGTGATCCGTAATAATTAATGTTCTTTAAAATCATTGTATGAAATAAGATTTGTTACTTTGTTTGTTCTTTTGTTTCTTTCCAAGTAGAATACAATTTACTTGGAAGAAAAGAAAAAAACAGAATACAATTTACCATAATTTTTTCTAAATCTAATTGGTTAATTTCATGGTTACCCTTTCAAGTATGAAAAATTGGACATTAATAACCTCGTTAAGTTTTATTGCAACACAAACACCTCATGGAAAATTGTCCAACAACCAAGGTGGTCCACCAAGTTTTTCTTACTTATGAATGTTTCTATTTATGTGATCTTATCTATGTTTCTATTTATGTGATCTTATATTATAAGGTAATCATATTTTTGGTCGAAAAAATATCTTTTAAATATGCCCACAAATTAGAGTATATCCTTATAATATACATATGAACAACAAACACCCTCATTATTTTTCAAAAACAACTTTCATCCTTCCGTTACCCAAAGCTAGAAAATCTAACGGAACTCCAAATTTACTTGAGTGAGATCTTATCTTATAAAGTAATAGCATTTTTTGGTCAAAAGAAATATCGTCCACAACTTAGAGCACATCCTTATAATATACATATAAACAACAAATATTTTCATTATTTTGCAAGATAGATTTTTTCTTTTTGTACTCGAATAGGCCTAATTTTCCTACAAAATTCTGCCTTGCAAATTTATTTTTTCACTAGCCGGGATTCGAACTCAGAACCTCGAGATATTTTAGGCGAAGGGCAAAATTAAAGACCAAAGAATTTGAGAGGCAAAAATTAAAGACCACCTCGAATAAGGCAATCGTGCAAATTGCCCCTTCAAATCCAAGTCTTGCCTCAAGCTCTAGCAACTTGCAGTTTTTAGGCTGCTATTTGATAAAGAAAAAGTGGTAGTAGCTTTTGACCAAATGGGATGTACAATATTCAAGGTCTCGAGTTCGACCCTTTGGACTAAAAGACATAATAAGGATTGTTTCCTCTTTTAATGAGTTATATGCGACGTAAATTCATATTAGTCGGTTCAGTATATTTTGAATACCGAATGATTACAAAATATTTTGATTAAATGCAATTAGCTTTTGAAATTCAGCATATTTCTCTGTTAAAATGATGATCAAATAATTGGAATACTTAAGTTGAGAAGGTAGGATATTTATAAAAGTATACAAAGAAGAATTACTGATCCAATGCCTCATCCAGCTCCAACAATTATGCTCCCAGAAAAATAATTTATCAACATAATAGAAATTATCAACTTGGCGAGGAGAATAAAAAGTTGTACAAGTTGTGTTTGTCCTAGTTACTAATTTAATCATAAAGAAATAATCAACAACTACAACTTGTCAAAATTATTATACAGCTATACGAATGCCTCTTTGACACTTCTTTTGTTGACATCATTATTAGTATTGAAATAATCAAATAATTTATTCAGTCTTTACGGATTTTTCAAGTTTTTAATAAGTATACTTCTAATATAAAATTCTGAATTTATAACTCTTTCAATTAGATTCTAAATATATTAATTTTATTTAAAACTTACTTAAATCATAATGTTCGAATCCACTCATTTATTAAAGGTTCCGACTTCTTAATCTAGTTATTCAATTGAGTGTTTTCTAGTCACGTAACAATATTTTGTTTCTTTAAATGTCTTAAATAGATCAATTAAGCGTGTAACCTGGTAAATAATAAAATAGATGTAAATTTGGAAATTAGAGTCCCAATTAAAAAGCACCAAGTGATTTTTTTAAAAGATCTTCTCAAGTCATGATAGATAGAATTACTTGATACTTATATTAGTGAAATGTAACAAAAATTCGATATTCGATTAGATAGTCGAGATGGGCAGAATATTACCTAATACTGCACTAATAGAAGACAATAAATTTGTAGCAGGTAAAATAATCAGATGTGCACAAAGCGTCGATACCACCCAAGAGCAGATCTATCTGATCCATCTTTACAAATCACTTCAGTGAAAATTAAATTGTGTTAATAAGATTAATATTGTTTTATGTATATTGTAAATGTTACTTCATCTGTCCCAATTTATACGATACTTTTCGGTTTTCGAGAGTCAAATAAAATTACCGTTGACAACAATTTATTCATATGCCCTTTATATATTTAAAATTATTAATTATTGTAATTTATAGTAATTTTATATAGTTTCTAGATAAAGTAAATTATTTTTCACAACTTAAAGATTCTACGTTCGATATTCATGGTCAGAATAATAAAATTTGGTTCCCGAAATTCGAGTTGTGTTAAATTGGAACGGAAGGACTAATTTTTTCGATTATTTTATATATTTACTTTTTTATATTTTAAATTCTCTCAAATGAAAACACTATCATGCAAATCAAAACCATATACTCCCTCTGTTTCAATTTATGTGAACCCATTTAACTAGGCACGGAGTTTAAGAAAGAAGAGAAGACTTTTAAACTTGTGGTGTTAAATGAGTCATAAATTTTGTGTGGCTATAAATCATTGCATAAAGGTAAATTGTTTTCAAATATAGAAAGAGGTCATTCTTTTTGGCACGGATTAATAAGAAAATAGGTTCACATAAATTTTTTTTTTTTTTTTGGGAGAAAAGGTTGTTTGAAATGGAAGGTTGTCTCCTAATCCCCAAATAAATTATACTCCTAAATAATCATTAGTGGTTATAAAAAAAAAAAAAATAGAATAATTAGTGGTTGAAGAAACCTTCACCAAAAAGAAATGGGCGATATTTTATAGGTTTATTAGGTCGGCCATCACCTCCTGTATAAATGCCTTTTCAATTCCTTGTCTTTTCATTCATCTAAATTCTCTCTTCTTTCAGTTCCCAAAAAAAAAAAAAAAAAAAAAAAACAACAACAACACTTTCAAGGTACCAATTTTCTCTTTTATTGTTCATCTGTAAACAAATGCTGATGAATTCCCTTTATGTTTCTTTTGTTAGTGTTGATTTAATCTATCTCTTTTGTTGTGTTAATCAGTTAATTTCGATTATGTTTGGATCTTGATTCATGTGTTGTAGTGTTACTTGATTGAATTTTATTACACGTTTTTTATCCATGCCTACGAAAGTAGGGGATTTGCCTTCTGGGTCGCACATGGCTTGCTTAGTGCGGGTTACCTCTCCACAGGAGCGCGGTTGACCTATGCGCAACCAAAGGGTAGCGGCTTGTCATAAAAGAAAAAAAAAATATATATATAGGGTTGATGGGTATTTTAGATTTAGCGTTTTCGATTAGATTTATACCTAGGTGGGAATAAAATTTAATTTGTGGCCTTAATGAATTCTTCATCTAGTTTCTTTTTTCTATAATTTTGCAAGTATCTTGTCTCACTTGATTATTACAACTCAATTAATCCTATTTTGAGTAAGTTCAGCATAGGGTGTGTCTGCATCATTACCGTGCTTGAGGGTCTATCGGAAACCGCCTCCCTACCTGATAAGATTCGGATTGTGAAACACCGAATCAAACAATCAAAACGCGGAAATTAAGATAGATAGAAATTTAGGGAGATTTAGAAGAAAGAAGAGAATTAATCAAACTACAATTGTGACTAATCAACATAGGAAAGGAAACCTACACCTATTAATCAACAATCTAAGATGATTTCATTACAAGGAAGAAGAGACTCAAACTCATACATGGAAATCTAATCCAAGATTATCCAGGCGAGGTTTTAATAAGGGAATCCACCCACTGCCTAAAATTAGTTAATAGCATAACCTAAACTCCATAGAAGGAGAACTACACTCATAAGAGTTTCATCATAAAGCTCAAGCTAAGGAATGGAAATAGGCCAAGGCAAGCTTATATAGTTTTGCCTTTACATGCATAGCCACAATTATTAACTACTAGCCACATTTGGCAATTAACTACTAAGCCCTAGTACAACAAAGACCCGAAAGTGGTCTTTGCGGAAATAACCCCACATGGGTCCTTCTTCACTTGAATTGCAATCCTAGCCTCGAGTTTGCACTCCTTGCCACAAATTGCACTTCTAGCCACTTTTTGTGGCTTCAATCAATCGACCTTCATCTCCATGTCTCTTCCAAGCAATCATCCACACCCTTGTGACTTGCTCTTCAATGGCCTCCAAAGGCCCCATCTTCCTATTCCAAGGGTGTGTGGCATGGAATTGCACATTCAAAGCTCTAACACGGGTTTTAGCCTTCATAATTGTCCATGAGCTTCCTAGGATCATATCACTACCCCCATAAAGGTAGGGGTAAGGTGTGCTTACATCCTACCCTCCCCCGACCCCAGGGGTCGGACTACACTGGGTTTGTTGTTGTTATCAGCATCACCTTGTGTGGGATAGCTCTGCGTGAGGATAATTCACTAAGATTCACTTGGTATAGCTCTATGCTAAGTGCAACCTCCGTGGCAGAGGGTGGGTTGCAGAGGCGAATCAAGGATTTCAAGAGGATGGGTTCACCAATGCTTTCAAGATACGATATAAAATTTTATAGTGACATCAACTTGGCGAGCAAAAGATAATTAATTACATTTTTTTGATGAAGCAAGTTGTTTTATAATCACAAAAGCATCAAGGAGATGCATAATAACAATAGAGGTGGAGGATTAGAACTAAAATAAAAAAGGAAAACCTGCTATATAAATTAAAAAAGAAAAGAAGAAGCAAGAGTGCAGTAAGTAGGGTTTGATACCGAGATCTTAGGGAAGTAAACTCAATACTTGACCAGTGCTCCGCTCAAAATCCGTTTGACCATGTGTTCCCTCAGATAATAATAGATATATTTTAAGAATTATAAACCTAATACATTGAGTTTAGTCGTGTGACCATGGGTTCACATGAACCATTTTTTATACATAAATTCGCCCCTGGTGGGTCAATACGAGGTCCGGTCAAAGATATGCTTTTAGGGTATATCAAGCTTCTAAGGGGTGGCACTTAGACAATTCCCACTTTGAAAAGGAGGGAGAAAGTGAAGTCTTATATCAGACGCGACACAAGTTTACATGGAATCCTGATGTAGCTTTAAAAAAATCCTTTTCACAGAGAGGTACATAATATAGTTAAGTTAATTTCTTCGGAAAAGACTCAAATATGCCATCGAACTATTGAAAATGGCTCATTTATGCCACTCGTCAATAGTTTGGCTCATTTATGCCATCGAACTATAGAAAATGACTCATTTATGCCATCGAACTATAGGAAATGGCTCATTTATGCCACTCATCAATAGTTTGACTCATTTATGCCATTACTCGTTACCAAAATGACTCATCCATGCCATCTTTCATTAACGCTGGTTTTATAATACAAGATATGACACATGACCTCCAACTAGATTATGGTTATGGGTGGTCGTGGTGTATTTTTTTCTTAAGGATATTTAAAATTGGATTTTTTTAAACGACGCAGACCTCTAATTGGAGGCCACGTGTCATATCTTGTATTATAAAACCGGCGTTAAAATTCATTTTGGTAACGGTTTAATTAAACGTGATGAAGGCATAAATGAGCCATTTCCTATAATTAAATGAGCCGTTTCCTATAGTTTGATGGCATAAACGAGCCAAACTATTGACGAGTGAGGCCACGTGGCATCATAATTTCTTTACACTGTATTATAAAACCCATTTAGTTACCTAGTGTAAAAATATTCTTGAAATAAAAAAGTCAAGAATTGAACGAGTCATTTTAAGTAAACAAAAATTGTAACGAGTAATGGCATAAATGAGTCAAACTATTGATGAGTGGCATAAATGAGCCATTTCCTATAGTTCGATGGCATAAATGAGCCATTTCCTATAGTTTGATGGCATAAATGAGCCAAACTATTGACGAGTGGCATAAATGAGCCATTTCCGACAGTTCGATGGCATATTTGAGCCTTTTCCGTAATTTCTTTACACTAATTGTGTATATAAGTTAAACTCGGACAAAAAAGTACCCATTTAGTTACCTAGTGTAAAAATATTCTTGCACTTTCCGTGTATTTGTATATTTACAACAAAAAGTCAAGAATTAGCAACGAGTAATTTCTATCTTTAAGTAAACAAAAATTCTTCATCATTCCTATTATTAACAAATTATGAAAAAAAATTGTAAGCTACATATTATCAACGAATTTCAGTCAGTAAATTGAAGAAGAGAAGAAGAAATAGCATAAGCTTAAGGGATCTGATCTAGCTTAAGGGGCCAATCTGTAAGTTTCTTTTGGGCCAAAGCTCACAGTTACATGCCATAAGCTTAGTCTGCAATGCTTGGCCAGCCAATTTGAGGCAGGGCCAGATTAGGTATGAGGTAGTTGATAAATTGTCATTCTCATATAGAATGCACTTTCGATGGAGGCAGGGTTAGCTTCCTACTATGGATAACCATTGGATGGGGGTGGGTGGAACATTTAGGGGTAGGGGGAGGGTGGGGCAAGGAACACTTGTTTCTTCCTTGATCTCGTAGTTTATTATCGACGCATCCCTATTGTTCCATCTTGGTATTCCCATTTCCCTTATGTCCCTTCATCTTAACCGCATATTAATCCTGTAGCAATAGTTAAGAGAATTGCATAATGGCAAATTTGGGATAACACTTGTTTCTTCCATGATGGAATATGGCTCTTTTAGTTTATTATCGATGCATCCCTATTGTTCCATATTAGTATTCATTATGGTCATTGTATATGATTTGTGATTTTTGTGCCATATTTGGTTTTGTCATATTATGTGCAAACCTATGTTTTACTCTCTGGTCACATACACACATGTTGGGCCCTGGACAAAAGAACTTACTCTTTCATTCTGTATGTGATTGGGTTGGATTAGTTCAAATATTTCTTGTGAATGTGAAAGCTTAGCCTTGTATGTACATACATAAAAGCAGTTACTTTTTAGTGCACACTGTAGAGTGAAGCTTTTTTCTTTGAAATGCAGTCCATTCTGTACTGTTCTTTTTGGCGTTGTACTTAAATTTCAGAATATGTTTAGCAAAAGATGAAATTATAGGATGAGTCAAATATTTCTGGCACCCCCTCTGCTGATAGCTCTTGGTTCTGCAAATCACATTTGCTATTTTGATGTAGTACTGTTACGTGACATTGTCAATTCCCTTGTTTAATAGAGTAAAGTATGCACTTCTGTAGTATATGCTTGAATTCGTTTTTGCTTTTGTTAGTGCAACAATAACTGAAATATGATAAGCTTTTCTCTTATGTCTAATATTCCCTTTTAATGTAAAATTTCAGATGCAAATCTTTGTAAAGACCCTCACTGGCAAGACCATTACTCTCGAGGTTGAGAGTTCCGACACTATTGATAATGTCAAGGCTAAGATTCAGGATAAGGAAGGAATTCCTCCAGACCAGCAAAGGTTGATCTTTGCTGGAAAGCAGCTCGAGGATGGACGCACTCTTGCCGACTACAACATCCAGAAGGAATCCACCCTCCACCTTGTCCTCCGTCTTCGTGGTGGCATGCAGATTTTTGTGAAAACTTTAACCGGAAAGACCATAACCCTTGAGGTTGAGAGCTCGGACACCATTGACAATGTCAAGGCGAAGATCCAGGACAAGGAAGGCATCCCTCCAGACCAGCAGAGGTTGATCTTTGCTGGAAAGCAGCTCGAGGATGGACGCACTCTTGCTGACTACAACATCCAGAAGGAATCCACCCTTCACCTTGTCCTCCGTCTACGTGGTGGCATGCAGATCTTCGTGAAGACATTGACTGGCAAGACAATCACCTTGGAGGTCGAAAGTTCTGATACAATTGATAATGTGAAGGCGAAGATCCAAGATAAAGAGGGGATTCCACCAGATCAGCAGCGTTTGATCTTTGCCGGCAAACAGCTTGAGGATGGGAGGACCCTTGCTGATTACAATATCCAGAAAGAGTCCACTCTACATTTGGTGCTGCGTTTGAGGGGAGGCATGCAGATATTTGTCAAGACTCTAACGGGGAAGACTATCACTTTGGAGGTTGAGAGCTCGGACACTATTGATAATGTGAAAGCCAAGATTCAGGACAAGGAGGGTATTCCACCAGATCAGCAGAGGCTGATTTTTGCTGGTAAGCAGTTGGAGGATGGCCGTACCCTTGCAGATTATAACATCCAGAAAGAATCTACCCTTCACCTTGTGCTTCGTCTCCGTGGTGGCTGTTGAGAAGTTAATTCCGTGTTCGCTTTTATCTGTTGCGTTTTGCTTCGATCTCTTTGTTGAACAATCTTTGAGACTTGTGTTCTTGTTATGATGCTGGTTGACTGCTTAAAGACGTGTGTGAATATGCCTTAAAGGTATTTGTTATGTTTGTTTTCTGTTTTTCTGTTGGCTTCGTTTGAATAAAGTACTTTCTGTGGTATAATCCTTGGTTCTGTATGAGCATGGTTATAAAATTTCTTGGTTATCCAACGAAATATGGATCAGATTAGTAACATTTAAAGACTGGTTTAAATGGTTGGACCAGTCGTTTCCGGTTATTATTTACGCTTCGTCGAATAAATTTGAACTGTAAAGTATCCTCTATGTTGGTCTTTGGACTGCCTGTCTAAATTTTTTTGTTCGTGAATGAATGTGGATCAGTCGATATTATGGTTCAAAAACAGGTCCTGTAGCCTAATATAGTATAACAAAATTTTTAAAATGTTACCTTCTGCATAGAAATGTCAAAAACTTTGCAAAAATTAAAATAATGCTGTTTGCAATAAATTTTCTCAAGATACAGAAAATAAACTACAATCACAAAATTTATAAAATGAGTAATTTCATTTATCAAGATTGTGAGTACAAATCTGTATATTCCCTTGATTCTTTTCTCTTAAATATTCTCCGTAATTCGAGGATCGTTAGTAGCGTATTTCTCGAACGTAGGATGATTTGGATTTGGATATGTGTGGATTTTTTGGGGATGTATTTGATCTCCATAAAAGGAGATTGTGGATCTTTTTGAAGTATTTGGTTGTCAAGAAATATCCAGCCATTATTATCCATGAGTAATGAGATATTTTGAGATCTTGATCTCTTTGTGAATATCCAAGAGTTTGTCAGATATTTGAGATATGATTTGATCTCTTTTTGAATATCTATGAATTTCTGGTATATTTGAGATGCCTTTCTTAGGGAATATGTGTCCCTTTATATAGGCGTGAGTTAGGGTTTAGGATAAAGTAACCTCCAAGAAATCCTTACCAACTTCAGAGTTTGAAGATGGATTGAACTCATCTTGTAGAATCCTATTTCAAATCCGATAAAATTTCTCCGTCTACAAATGCATCTGCTATCCAAAAACTATATTTTTATTTTGCTTATACATCAGACTTCTAGCGGGCTTGAACATTTTGTTGATCAGTGAAGTTCCTGATACATTCCCTCTCGAAGAGAGCTGGAAATTGGATTTAAGTTCACCTCTGATTACTTCTGGAAATTGGATTTAAGACCTCTTATTACTTTTTCTTCAGAACGTTGTAATGCAAATGCTCTTGATTACTTTTCAATTTTTTTTGCAGTGTTGAGAAAGTCAATTCATATAAGATAACAAAGTAAAAGAACTAATACCAATCACCTCACAATGATTGAGCAATGATTCTAGTGAACAAAGGGCCAAGCAAATTTCACTTTCCTGAAAACTGAAAGCATTTAACATGTTGCATTTTGTAAGCTCTGATTGTGAACTCCTTTTGGTCATGTCTGATATGTCTATACAAAGTACAAACCAAAATTTAATAAAACGCTCTGTGTGGGCTTAGCAAAAACTAAGAATCATCATAAGCAAAAGAGATAATTCTAGGGAGGCCAAAGTTTGGATGGAGATGCTGCAAAATGTAGCAAATTCTGAAGCAATCGGGTGAATTTGGTTAAGGACTGTAATCTTGTTTGAAACTTTTATGCTCCTGAACTACAGTCCTCCTTGGCCAAGCTCGAGTTAGATTAATTTGGCAAGTTATCAACTTCCGAATGTTCTCCAGACCGCCAGGCTTCCGGTGAAGTCATATCTGTCTCATGCTACATTTCAACTTCTCCGATTCAAGCTCTTGTTTCAAAGATTCAAGTCGTTCAAGTAAATCAATGTTTTCCTGGTGAAATCCGACAGCATAAATAAACTATTAATTGAACTGTGAATATGATGATAAGCATTTCGGCCTTGACCGACCAAACACAAGAAAGATAATGAAAGAGCAAAAATATGCAAAGAAACACATCAAGAAAGTCGTTTCAAACATTCACCTTCTGTAGCAGGTCCAATTTCTTCTTAATGCTAGCAGTGCTATCCTCTTTCAACAACTGCTTAATCTACACAAAACCCTACAAGTTAACAAACTAGCAAATGAGGTGCAACAGTTAACCAACTTTCTAACTAAAGCTGGCATGGGAAAGAATTGGAACTCTTTTTACTCCAGGAGTGCAAACATAAAGACGTTTATAATGCATGAAACATGCCTCAATAATCAGATCATGTGAAACAAATGATTTTCACTTGACTATGAACTTAGCGCAGATAACATGTTCTATGTCTTGATACATAACATGGACAAGGCAATAGCAAAACAGCAGAAACAATGCATCAGTTCTCTTTACACAGATCAGGATGGAAAGAACAAGGAACAGGATAGTGTAGAGCAATAGCCAACATTCGGCTCCATTTAATTGACCTATTCCATTTGGTCTTCCCACTTATTTGAATGTTCTAAGCTTTGAGGATAATATCAAATACAAATATGGAGACCTGGGTCTATTTTCCCATAAAACTAGGTATCTCTTCGCGAGTGAGTATTATATAAAGGACAGTTAATGATATCAATGTCATAGTTTTCCTTCACCCATTCCTCTCGAAATTCTGTATTACATTAGAATTACCGTTTGCAGTAACTTTTATGTTTTCCCCAATTTGAGCAACTTATACAGACAAGCATCCGTGACTTATAAATCTGCTACTAAACAGAATTAGACTAGGCTGTTCCTCAAATTTTCCTTAAAACTTCTTGACAATTTTTTTCCACAGTTCCTTTCTTTTCTGAGAACACAAACAGGAGTCACTGCCTCTTAGAAATCTACGGCATCATCAGGTAAAATTTTTTTGAACTGGTAACATGGCGTCATCAGGTAGATTGATGAAAAGCAATTCCTTCTAGAGCTAAAAGTTTGTCACTTTAATAAACTAGGTCAGGCAGTAGAGGAGGGGGTACCAGAGAAGAGGAAGAAAATGCACTCTCTTTGTTTCAAAGAAGAATATGCATTTTTCATTTCAATCTACTTTTAAATGAAACATACTCTTGACACCAATCTCAATTGTATAAGCAATCGGTAAGATATAAATCCATCTGAAGACCAACAATTACAATAAAGGGTAGATTGCATATATTGTTCACTCATGTCAGATAATGCAAGTATGCAAGGATGTTGCAAAGTCCTTGATTGAGTCAACACTTCCCAAATAAAGTCCTTTTGAGGCTAATAGGAAAGAGATTGCAGTTTATGTAAATCTGGATGCCTACCGAGTGGAGGTGAATACTCCCTATTCCTCTTGTCCCTACTCGACAATCCCCACTTATCTGATTCTCATAGAAGAAATTAATTTAGTGCTGGTGGTGTCATGAGAGAGAGAGAGAGAGAGAGAGGTGCTCCTAGGAATAAAAACAAATGAGGTTCAAAAAGCATAATTTGATGAGGAAAGATGAGAGCTAACTGTCGAGAATGAAAAAGGATCTGTAATACCAAATCCTGCGATCAACTAAATACCTCCGCCTAAAGAAATGCCTGACAAGAAAAGCTGCATATGGCAAATGCAGTGCAGGAAATGCACAAGCCTATCTACTTGGTTATTCCAATTTCTAGTTGAACGAGAGAATGTAAGGGAACTTTCTGAATCATATGTGTTCTAACAAAACAATAGAGAATCTCAAACTTTTCAGTGACAAACTGACAATGTAGCATATGCACCTAGAGGGTGAAATTTCAACAGAAATTCAAATACAGCTGGATTTTAATATGCAGAGGGGAAAAGAAATCACTAATTTTCTCAGGCTTGAACTAGACAGAGAAATCACTTTCATAATATTTTTTGTCGTAGTTGGACTTGGAATTTACGAGATTTTTTTTATAACCATGGTGTCTCGGCCAGGTTGCGCGCACCTCGACTAATTTCAATGGGTTACGAGATTCATTTAACAAGAGAGAACTCATGCTGCACATAAAGGAGGAAGCCATTATCGTTGAAACACAAAAAATGTTGTTCAGGGGAAACACAACATTTGCTTATACATAGGGTCATAGATACAACCATTTTTCTAGGCAGATGTATTATTGTAGAAAAGGTGAATATTATTTGTTTTTTACTTTGGTAAATATGTGATTGCCTAGTAAATATTCTCGGTTAAGGTGGTACATTACTTAATTAATAAGGAATTAAGGTGTTAAATTACTCATGCCATCATTGATTGTCAATAGAGAGGATAACATGTCGCAGAACATAATATAACAACGGCAGTTCAAGGGCTTCACTAGATATAATACTTATGTCAAACGTCTATGGTAAACTTCTCACCAAAATATTATTGATTCTCAATGAAAGATGCCTATCTTAATCACTTCCTTTTGGCAGGCGGAAGATTTCACTTCCTCATCATTATATCTTTTTCTCCACACTGCAGATTCGTCCATTGCTTCTCTACTAGCAAGATTGAACTGTCTCCTGCAAGAAACCAGGATCAAAATACTTAGCGAAGCAGTAAATGGCATTGAAATTTTATATTAATAAGAAAGTTGGATTTTTAATATAAAATATGATCATCTGTTTGATTGCCAGCAATTTTAGACTCGCGCTGAAAATGTGGTATATGAACAACCTTCATCTTGAAAACACAATTTCTTATGTATTTCAATCAGTACTTAACTTGGAACCAATTTTGCCTCGGTACTAGTTCTAAGTGGTCTGCTATGTGCTAATCAAAACAACGCTATAATCAAAATCCAAGGCAAGTTACCTGCTAAGGCATATGCAATGGGGTTCACATGATTTTCACCCCTCAAGGAACTTAGATGTGTATTCCAATTCCACAAACTCATAAGGGTAACACACAAAGAAAAGTTAAAAAAGGATAAAATCTCTGAGGCCATTTACTCCTAGATCCTACTTGTTATATTAAACATTTTTGCCCACTTTCCTTCACTGAACTCATATGACATTACGTGGTTTAGGCAAAAACAAATTCGTTCAGCTCAGAAGCTAATACATAGACTGAGAGAAACAAGCGGATACTACAAAAGCAGAGGGCAGTCATTAAGTTTCTGATACCTTCATTTCCTAACTCAATTGATATTCTAGTCCAAATGGGGAATTCAAAACTGGTTTTCCTTTTGCTGGTCAGTCAAGCAAGAAAAGAAAGATAAAACACTTCTCTTGGGTGGTTACCAAAATTGGATAGAAAAAGGAAACCTACATTTCTATGCTGGATACAAGTAGAGGTGATTGCTTTCTTTAATAGTGTTGCTTAGAAGTTAAGACTAATCAACATCCCCAACTAGTCCCTGTCTTTTGAACCATACTTAAGTTTCACAGCAACCAAACAAAGTGAAAATCCATTTCCAATCAACTTTCTTGATCCATTCCTGGGTGCAAAGACATTATCTTTTATGAGGTACATACAAAAGACTGAGACCTTTATTTAAGGTTATCGATATTGAATACAAAACAAGAAACCCAAATTCCTATGCTAGACACAAAAATAAAGGTTGGTGCTTTTTAATCTTATTGAGAGTTAAGACTAATCAACATCCCCAGCCACTGCTTCAAAGTGAAAATCCATTTCTTAGTGCAAAGACATGATTTTTTTTGATAAAGTAAAGACATGATTTTTTTATTGTATTTGTGTTAATATTCCAAATATGTACACATATTAAGTTTAAGGTGATTTAGCTTCTGAACTTGTCATTCTTTTTTTTTTTTTTTTTCTCAAATGTCCTTGCTTAACATTAAGATTAATCAACATTCCAACCAGTCCTTTCTGTTTCTTGAACCATACCCAATTTTCCCAGCAAACAAGCAAATTGAAGAGCCATTTCCAATCATTTTCTTGATCCATTTATGTGTGCAAAGACATGAGTTTTTTACATACAAAATATTAAACAAGAACATTAAAATAAAAGTTACCAATATTGAATACAAACAAGAAGCCTACATCCCAATTTTTTTCTTTTGAAAAAATTAAATTCAAGCAATCTTTCCGTTTTTTGAAAGAAAATTTCCACACTTCATGTAAAATTGAACTAGAGTGGTTACCAAAATTGAATACAAACAAGAAACTTACATTCCAATGCTGGATACAAGTAAAGGTGATTGCTTTTTTTTATTTTTTATGTTCTTGCTTAAAATTAAGACTAATCAAAATCCCCAACTAGTCCTTCTGTCTCTTGAACTATACAATTTTTCCAGCAACCAAACAAAGTGAAATTCCATTTCTCATCAATTTTTGACCCATTTCTAGGTGCAAAGACATGATTTTTTCAAGGTACATACCAAATATTAAACAAGAACATTAAAATAAAAGATACCAATATTGTATACAAACAAGAAATCCACATTCCAATGCTGCATATAAGTAAAAGGTGATTGCTTTTTTAAAGTTCTTGCTTAAAAATTAAGACTAATCAACATCCCCTACTAGTCCTTTTTTTTTTCTTGAACTACACCCAATTTTCCCAGCAACCAAACAAAGGGAAAATCCATTACTAACCTAAAGACATGATCTTTTTTCAGGTACATATAAAGGTTAATCAAGAAAGAATACCTGAGTAATTCAGTTTCAGTAGAAGAGAATTTGTAGTCAATGGTCCAAAGCCTCAGGTAAACAGCTAAACCCATCACCATAACCAGACCAAGTCCAAGGAATATTTGTTTTCTTCCTCTTCCCATGTTTTCCTTGTTTTTCTCCAACCTATGCATTTGGTGATTTTTAGGTTGTCAGAAATGCAAACGTGTGAACTTTCATCTACAATAATAGTCCTCCAAGTTTTTGGCTTTTGACTCAGAGTGTCCCTTTTCTTTTATATAGTAGTACACTAATAGTCCTCCGAGTTTCAAGTATTAGTGCACTTTTAGTAGTTTGGCCACGAAAATTAAATATTTTTTACTTTATCTGAAAGTTTTGAAGTTGAAGTTGTGTTTGGTTATAGTTTTTGCAAAGAATATTTGGTTATTTAAACATACTCAAAGCGAAAAAGTGAAAATAAGAACTTCAAGTTGTATTTGAAATTTTCATGAAGTACCGCTGATTTTCAAATAAAGTGAAAAAAATCGGGAAAAAAAAGTGAAAATTCTCCTGGCCAAACGGGTCCTAATAGAAGGATTTCTTGTAACAGTTGACCATTACCTACCAACGGTGTTCTGTTATTACAACAAGCAACCGGATCCTCTCTCACCTTCAGTATCATTGCACCTTTCTAAAGGAAAAAATTCCAAAATGCCGATTTGCAAATTTTTAGTCGGTCTATTGACACGTGTCACCATGGCATTTATCCAATTGTATTCTACGAATTTAGCTCAATGCACTTTCCAAGGTAGAGGTAAAATCTGTGCCGTACGGAAACCCTCATGGCCAGACCTCATTTTGTGTGGGATTGTACAACACTTATGTTATTATTGTTGTTGTACAACTTTCTCTGTCCCATTTTATATAATGGTATTTGGCTTGATAACAAGTTTAAAAAGTAAAGGAATATTTTTGAAATTTATAGTATAAAACAAATTATAGAATTTTGTGTGGCTAGATATCATTTCATTAGGGATGAAAAGATAATTCTAAAATTGAATTATTACTAAACATAGAAAGACGTGATTCATTTTTAGACCACCAACAAACAAAAGAGCGTCATATAAATTAGGATTAAGGGTAAAAAACATACGTTATAAATTAGGATTAAGGGTAAAAAACATACGTCAAGTATTACTTTTTCTTTTTAGTTTCCTACCTGAACTATCATCAACTAGTTTACAAAACACACCTCACTGAAAGTAAACAATTGATAGTTATTGTGTGTTTTACAAACTAATTGGTAATAGTTTAGGTAAAAAAAAAAAAGAACAACTAATAGTTAAAGCGTGTTGTTGACCATTATCTCAATAAGTTAAGAGGATGTTTGGATTGACTTACAAGCTGGTCAAACCTACTTATAAGCCCTTTTTAATTTTTTGGAGTGTTTGACAAAATGAAAAAGTGTTTGAAATAAGTTAAAAACTACTTAAAATAAGTCAAAATAAAATAGTTGGTGAACCCCAACTTATTGCTTTCTAGCTTAAAAAAACTATTAATTTGACCAAGTATATTATCTTTTTATCGCTTATATTTTCTTATTAGCTTTTTGTATTAACAACTTTAAGGCCATTTTAACAAAAAAAATGCTTATCAAACACTTTTATCCAAACATGATACTATTCGTTAATAAAATCAACTCGAACACTTAAAAAGATGCTTGGTGCTTAAAGGCAGCTACTGCCAATCCAATGCATTTAGAAACAGAAAGGAACAATATTGGTGCAAAAGTCCATCATGGGTCGGCCCAACCACCCCCATATTTGAGTGACGGCGATCCTAGATTCATTCTGCAGTTCACCCTAGCAGAAGGATGACACAAACGAAGAAGAAGTCAGTAATATCCTCCAATCTCCATGAGATGAAGAAGAAATCCATTATTATAAATTAAAAAAAAGCTAATCTTTTCAATCAGAGAGTAGAAGCGCCGCCCCAAAAGAAGAAATCAGCACCGGGTTTCTTTCTTTCTTTCTTTCTTTCTTTGAGCTGCAGCTGCGCTATGTGTGATTTTGACGGCACCTTTCTCTATTCTGCTTTGCAGGGAAGAGGAGCATTATGGAGCCGTATACAGGAGCAAATGGATGTTGATCAAGTGAGTATTTTATGCTTAAAGAAACCATTTTGTATACAAAGATTAGCAATGGATGCTCAGTCTTTTGAATAATCAGATTAGCAATGGAAAGCTCAATCAGAGGCCGCCCCAAAAGCTCAGCAGATGCAAAGAGAAGAAGAAGAAGAAGAAGAAGAAGAAGAAGAAGAAGAAGAAGAAATCAGTACCAATTTGCAAAGGTTTCTTTCTTTATTTGAGCTCTCTGTGTTTGATTTTGACGGCACCTCTCACTACTTGTCTATTCTGCTCACAGGGAAGAGCATTTCAGATGATAGTAATACACAAGACCAAATGGATGTTGATCAGGTGACTTCTTAAGCATTATGCATGCTTAATAACATTGAAGAAACCATTTTTCATGGTAGGATTTTTTTCTGTGATTGAAAAAAGACGTAGTTATGCTCTTTGACATGAATGATTTCTTGATTGATAAATTACTACTAGAATCTAACAACTCCTCAGACATTTTGTGAGAAATCATTGTCTTAGATGTCCACGGTCGTCATCCTAGCACCTAGCTTACGTATTCATAACACTGTCAAGATTGCTTTTGTCCTTCAACTAAGTTACCAATGATAGTACTACTTATAAAACACCAATTTACATTGGTTTTCATATACTCCATGTGTATATGTGTGTGCCTGAAAAGATTTAACATCTTCAACAAATGAACTACTAAAGCACTCTACTTGTCTTATCTAGGCCACGGGCATTCGCTTTAAAGTGGACATAATGATGGAGATCCTCAGCAGGTTACCTGTGCGGTCTCTTTTTCGATTCAAATGTGTTTCAAAATTTTGGGAGGCATTAATTGCTGATCCTTACTTTAAGATGAAGCATCACCTTCATGCCAAGAATGACCAAAATTCCCAAAAAATTCTTATTTGCCAATTGTGGAGTGTTAAGGACCGTGGCCTTGGATTCCGTTCTTCTTCTTTATCCCCGGTTCAAATGGTTGAGGATGAACAAAAAGTTGATTGCCCTTCGAACTGCATACCAATGAAGTGCAAACCTTATTGTGGTTATGATGGACTGGTTCTTCTTGTATATTTGTCTGATAGACCCAATCTACCCCTTTTGCTGTGGAACCCCTCCACAAGAGAATCAATAGAACTTCCCCATCCAGAATCTCCCCTGACGGATTGTGTATGGGGATTGGGATATGACTCAACTAGTGGTGACTATAAGATCCTTGCAGTTAACCTGAATGGATCTGGTCGTCGTGTTGAAATTCTCTCTCTAAAAAGTGGTTCCTGGAGAAGAATCGGTAATTATCCTACAGGCGTTCATTGTTATCCGGGTTTTAAGGATTGTGGTATGGATTATTTGCCATTTGTACATGGAGCATTTCATTGGTCTGGTATGTCACCATATTATACTATCGTTTCATTTAATATTTCAAATGAGGTGTATGGAGAGATACCGTTGTTGGAGGGAATGTGCAATAGGTCCGAAAAGCGGATCACCGACCATGGTGTTTCAGTATTGGGAGGAATGCTTTGCTTGTATTCTACATATGTACATCACCATAAGCGCACTTTTGAGTTGTGGGTAATGAAAGACTATGGTGTCAAAGAATCTTGGACTAAATTGATTGCAATACCTAATCCTAATCTTTTTAATTCCGCCAGACCAAAACATCTGTTTGCGGATGGTGAAGTGCTACTACGCTGCCAACATACGGGATCTGGTGGTACTGTATTCAGGACGACATTTAGAGGACCATTTGGATTATGGCCTCATTGTGATATCGTTAAGTTTGCAATTGTTTATACAGAGAGCTTGATCTCGCCTAAATTACTTACCTAGTATTTGCCTATGTGTGATTATTGGGTTTTTGTTATGTGAAAGTATCGTACTGCACAACGTATCATTTTATACGTCACTTCTACTCTCTGTGATCTCCTTAACTTGAGATTTCCTATGCTTAATTATATGCCTACAGTCTGGAAAGATGTCATTGTATACCGAGGTGGAGGTACACAAAAGTGCAACGGACTCTCCCTGTTGATCCTTGGCTATGTTGTAACATTTCAGGTAGGAATTCTGGCGATAGAAGTTTGTGTTGGGGGATCTGGTATTTGCACCTGTCAATTATATTGGTCTCCACAGCAACATGAGGGTGGAAGTTGGCTTTTGAATTATGCATGGAAAGTCTACTTTCCTCATTTTTATTTTTGATCATTTTCTTAGCATTGCTAATTGTAATGTCATCTTGGAGTACATTATAAACTCTGAGATGTTCAAATGCTATTTGATTTTTTTAGCATTGCTAATTGTAATGTCATCTTGGAGTACTTATAAACTCTGAGATGGTCAAATGCTATGTGATTTCAGGGTTGTTGTTGTTGTTGTTGTTGTATCAGCTTGATTCAAACTCTCCTTTTCCATTTAGATGATTTTAAATGAAATGTGTTTTTTGGGAATGATCCAAAGGAGCTGCTAGTAATGGAGTTTTCAGCATCTATGTTTTCTCATAGTACGATTGGACCATTTTCCTCCTCATTAAGTAGAGTTGGTTATTCAGTCGAGTACTACCTTTTTTTTTTTCTTCCTGTTTTCGTTGCCCTTTCTATTATTCAATTGGTCTGTCTATATCATTGTATGGGTGTATGCTATTTTTGATATAGCCCATTTGGATTAGCTGGAAAAAAAGTAGTTTTAAGTAGCAAGTGCTTAAAAGTGTAGCTTATTTTGTGAATAAGTTGTTACATTTTTCGAAAGAAGTGCTGAAACTGAAAATTTACTCTCTTCCGAACACTAGGATTGTCAAGGCTTACTTGTAACTATTTATAACTTGTGTTGTTGAATTACCTTCAAGTCCTACCAAATTGTCCAGACTTACATGTAACACTTTACAACTTGTGTTGTTGACTTTCCTTGAAATCTTACTAGATTGTCAAGACTTACTTTACGACAGGTGTTGTTGAATTTATGATTTTCCATAGGAATAACTACTAGTCAATTTTGTTGATCTTTCGCCTAAGTTGTGTTGCTTTTACTCGCATAATAGGGTATAAAGGATAAAAAGGATTTGGCAATATATTTTACCATTTGTTTTTCCATTTAAATACAAAAAATTGGGAAGGTTTTGTTGTGTTTTTTAAAAGGTGTGAATGAGAAATGGAAGAGATATCTTTTGGATTGCACCTCTTCATCTCACCCTTTCATAGAAGCTTTGCCTGTCTTGCCTAAGATTTTAGAAACTGAAAATTCTGATCTTTCTCCCCTCAAAGTTCTCTGCATTTGTTTTCAAATGCTTGTGGGCTCGGATATTTAATTAACATTTCTGATTTTCTCGTTTAATTGTTTTCTTTCATATATTCTGGTTTACAGAATACTAACAGGTATTGACAAAATTACTTCAATTAAATGCTATGTTAATTTCAAACAAACAAGATAAGATAATCAGTTTATAAGGACATGTTCTCCTTTTTGTCTTTTCGTTTTTCAGCTTAAGTTTGGAAATAATGGAGTAACCAAACTTGCAATTAGCAAGAGGATCCCCTGGTGACCCGAGAGCATTCGGAATTGATAACTTATCAAATTAATCTAACTTGAAGTTGGCAAGGAGCATTATAGTTCACGAGCATAAGGTTTTCAAACAACATTGCAGTCCTTAACCAAATTCACCCGATTGCTTCAGAATTCGCCACATTATGCTAGCATCTCCATACAAAATTTGGCCTCCCTAGAATACTCTCTTTTGCTAATTATGGTTCTTAGATTTTTCTAAGTCCCCAGTTATTTGCCCTCCCTAGAATACAAATTCACGTAAAGTATTTTGTCATTAAGGTTCTAAAGTAGAGTAATATTCAATTCCAATTTCCAGCCCTCTTCCCGAGGGAATGTCTCAGTAACTTCATTGATCGACCAAATGTTCAAACACGGTATAGACTGATGTTATAGCAAAATCAAAATATAGTTTTCGAAATAGGAGTACGTTCTGCGTAACTGCAGCATGGACTAATCCGGTAGCAAGAGTTAAAGAGAATCGCATATTGGAAAATGTGGGATAAAGAAGAGTGCAACATCAAATAGTAGCTGTAGGGGCTCAACTTACAACAGCGATACTGCAGTAGTGTGTCGAATAGCGGATGCATTATTTTCGTAAGTTCGTGACATTTCTAAACAGAAGAAGGTAAAAAAGAAGTATATACTGTCTTAGCCTCGGCCCCTGTTTTTGAACCATCACATAGATTGATTGACAATCATTCACGAACAAAAATTTAGAAGACAGGCATTCCAAAAACTAACATAGATAAAACTTCACAACTTAAATTTCTTCATCGAAGAGAAATAACCGGAAACAACTGGTTCGCTAATCTGATTCATATTTCATTGGATAACCAAGAAATGATATAGACATGCTCATACAAGAAATATACCATAAAAAGTACTTTATTCAGACAAAGCCAACAGAAAAAGAAGAAAACAACTGTTTTAAACACAAAACAAAATAAACAAATGCCGTCAAGGCATAGTCACACACATGTTAAAAGAGTCTGCCAGCATCATAACAAGAACAGAAATCTTAAAGATTGTTCATAGAAAAGATCCAAGGAAACGGAACATATCAAAAAAGCAAGCAGGGAATTAACATCTCAATAGCCACCACGGAGACGAAGCACAAGGTGAAGGGTAGATTCTTTGTGTATGTTATAATCAGCAAGGGTACGACCACCCTCCAACTGCATACCAGCAAAAATCAGCCTCTGTTGATCTGGTGGAATACCCTCCTTGTCCTGAATCTTGGCTTTCACATTAGCAATAGTGTCCGAGCTCTCCACCTCCAAAGTGATGGTCTTCCCGGTTAGAGTCTTGACAAATATCTGCATGCCTCCCCTCAAACGCAGCACCAAATGTACAGTGGACTCTTTCTGGATATTGTAATCAGCAAGGGTCCTCCCATTTTTGAGTTGCTTTCCAGCAAAAATCATCCTCTGCTGATCTGGAGGAATCCCCTCTTTATCCTCGCCTTCACGTTATCAATTATATCAGAACTTTCGACCTCCAAGGTGATTGTCTTCCCAGTCAATGTCTTAACAAAGATCTGCATACCACCCCTCAGCCGAAGAACAAGGTGGAGGGTGGACTCCTTTTGAATATTGTAGTCGGCGAGAGTTCGTCCATCCTTGAGCTGCTTTCCAGCAAAGATCAACCTCTGCTGATCTGGAGGGATGCCTTCCTTGTCCTGGATCTTTGCCTTGACATTGTCAATGGTGTCCGAGCTTTCAACCTCAAGGGTAATGGTCTTTCCAGTCAAGGTCTAAACAAAAATCTGCATGCCACCCCTTAGATGAAGCACGAGGTGGAGGGTGGACTCCTTTTGAATGTTGTAGTCGGCAAGAGTTCGTCCATCATCGAGTTGCTTTCCAGAGAAGATCAACCTCTGCTTGGCAGGAGAGATGCCTTCCTTTTCCTGGATCTTTGCCTTAACATTGTCAATGGTGTCGGAGCTTTCAACCTCAAGGGTAATGGTCTTCCCTGTCAAGGTCTTCACAAAGATCTGCATGCCACCACGTAGATGGAGGACAAGGTGGAGGGTGGATTCCTTTTGGATGTTGTAGTCAGCAAGAGTTCGTCCATCCTCGAGGTGCTTTCCAGCAAAGATCAACCTTTGCTGATCTGGAGCGAGCCTTCCTTGTCCTGGATCTTCGCCTTGACATTGTCAATGGTGTCAGAGCTCTCAACCTCGAGGGTAATGGTCTTAACAAAGATTTGCATCTGAAGGTACATTTAAAAAAAAAAGGGGCAAGGAAAAGAAAAAAGGTGAATACGCATATCAGTCATCCACAAGCCTGGTGAATATCCGAAGCACAGTCCCTTCATCATCTTTATCCACCAAGAATATCAATTATTCACATTTATGCACTTGCTCAACGATCAGTACTCTTCAAATTTTTGTAGCACGATTGGGAGGGGAAAATGCATAAAGTCACTCCTCAAAATACTCTTAGTTAACAGAGCTGGATGTTGTTAATGCATCTGAATTGACTCTTCATTTTGGTTCCTATTCATTTAGCGGAAGGAAAATCCTTTCATCACTGTTTGCCCAACATCCTCGGCCGTAAACTCCGCAAATTCCCAATGTCTAATGGCACGGCTATGCAGAGTCATAAAAGTGAACTCCAAGAAACAAAGAGCCCTAACCCCCATCATCTATTGCCCATTTAACAGATAAATCACGAGTAATAAGCAAGAAAGATGATAATAGAGCCAATCCAAAACGCAGAAGGAGCTTTGAGGAAGAGCACACGACGACAAATATGATTGTTAATCTTAGATGATCAGAGAAGAATAGAGAGAGAGAGAGAGAGAGAGAGAGAGAGAGAGAGACATCGAATGGGATAGAGGGCAAAGCAATTCCTGGTTAAAAGACACGTCAAATGACCATAGGCAATTAGCCCAAAAGACTAACATGAAGGGCAAATTTCTCCAACACGTATAGTCCAACTGCTAACTTCATGTTGTTACTTCTTGACCTCATCCATCTGATCATGAGCATGTATAGTCCAACTGTAACCTCATCCATCTGAGGCAGGTTTAACATAAATAGCAATTCAAATCTCAAAATAGAAAAGATATTTGGATGACAAAAGTAGAAGTAAAAGAGAAAAGCAAAACTGATAATAATACCTGTACCCAATCCATATAGGAATGTAACTGACAAGGATTATAGCCACAAAAAGAACCATTCCTCAAGCTCCAAGCATGGTTTATCTGGTTTCTACACGTCATATACACCAGGAGATAAGATCACAAAACTACGATGATTCATACTGCATTATTTTTTTCTTGCCTGACAAAAAAACACATCACATTCCTCAATGAAGCGATAGAGGTCGAAGCTGATAGCATCAGTAGCAAGAAGAATGAGTATGTAAAAGGTCATAAGTGATTCGATCTCAATAGACACATGAAATAAGTAAATAAGATGTCTAGGTTTGACACACGCCAAACCAAGAGAACATAAAAGTTGAAAAACTTTACAGAGTTCTACTGTATGTCAAATAACAAAAGAACTCTTAACATTCCCCAGCATAGAAGAGAGAGTGTTTCTAGACCAAAATCAATTAGTGCGCCTTTCTCAAAAGCTCCTGCCGAACACAAGAAATGACCTCATTTGTCGTCATAGTACTCTGTCTGGTATTACCCTTTTTTTTTTTGATTAAGCACAAAACTACGATGTCCGAGTTTTTTCTTGCCTGAGACCCGACCTCAATGAAGCGATAGAGGGAAGTGCATCAGTAGCCCTCGGCAAGGAGTTTCCCAAAGTAGCACATGAAATAAGTTCGATGCTCTAGGTTTCCCACACGCCAAACGTCCATGTTGCCCTCGAGTTGTTTGCACAAAAGAACTCTTAACATTCCCCAACTTGTTTCCTAGACCTTCAATTAGGGCGCACCCCAAGCCGCTCAAGTCAATGACCTCATTTGTCGATAGGGTTGTCTGGTATTACCCTTTTACTTGGCCAATAAAGCTCTTGATCTTCCAACCTTGCAATTCTTCATAATAAGTTGCAAAGAAATTGAGAAACTAATTTCTTGTAGCACGTTAAAATAGGCCTCAACAGTCCCTATCTTAATTCAGAGCCTGCCATGTTTCCAACATTAAAGTCATATAGGATTCATACTTCTTTCAGTACTGCCTTTTCAAGCTTTGTGCAGTTCCAATCATCTTATACAATGCCAACAATACTTCTGTTTTCACTCTTTTTTTTTTTTTTTTTTTTTGATCAAGTAATAATTTTCATATAAATAGGGCAGAAAAAGGAGCCCGTATACAAGAAGTATACTAAAAGGAATAGAGCCTCACAACAAGACAGGATTTTCTACAAAAGCCACCCAATCCTCTAAACCTATGGGAACATCATGGCTACACCAAAAAGAGATAAGAGCAAGAGTATACTTCTGTTTTCACTCTTAAACATGTAGTCTTTCATCCAAAATAATTACAATGCTGTTGATTATGTTTTGAGATCAACTTTCACCACGTCTCACTTTCGTGGCAACAAATAGAAAAAATAAAGGCGGCAAAAGTCAAGAAGTTAGAACAGACCTTTGATCTCATACGGCAACAAACATTATAAAGGATAGAATTGCCTCTTTAAGTCACAACTTGATGAATCAACCTTCCTTGGTTCTTTACATCAAGATATCCACTCCCTTCAAAACAGTAGGATATTTCCTTTTCCGCATGTATGTGCTCACTGCATAAAGTTTTCAACTTTTACTCATAGTTCTCCACCTTCAGAGCAAAAAGGTAATGGTATTAAGAAAATAATGCAGCTCATTATAAACAGCAGGTAAAGGAACAGAGTTCAAAATGGACGCAAATATTACAGTATTCTCTGAATGTAATAATAACCATAGGATATAATCACAGAGATCATGTGCGCGCTTTGAGAAGAGATTTCACTTGAACAGCACATAATGCAAAAAGTACAGAAAAAAGAGTTTAGAAGGTCAAAAAAACAGCACATAAATTGCATGTCCGTCGCTGCTTGTTATCTCCCTAGACCCGCATCGTTGCCACTTTGGCAGCAGACGTTTGCATTGCATTGCCAAACAGTGAAGTACCAGTAAAAGACAGCTTCAACCAAGAAGGTGGAAATAGATGAAAATTACACCAACAAAAGTGCTAGTGTCAGTCACACATGCGAAGAAAATGAAAACAATTCTGTTTTCCTTGATAAGGAAAACAAACATGTTATTAACTCTGCAGTTTATGAAACAGGTGTTTCCTGGACAAAAACTCTAAGCTTGAACATGTAATCTGCCATTTTATCTTATCACATAAGCTTATTACGAACCCTCTGCAATCATCTGAAGCAAAGTATCTAAGTAAAAACCTTGGTTCTTCTAATAAAAATAATAATGATTCTGCCCTCAAAACACCTACATCTGCAGTAATAATAAACACTGATAAAAGTGCATGAAATGCACACAACCTGTAGGCATTTTGTTCTTGTACTGAAGAAGAAAAACAAAAACCATCTTGAAGTCGCAGAGTGCAATCACATTAATATGTATCTCAGTAGTAGCTGCATTGATCAATTAGTCTCAGTAGTATTGACATATATACATAATCCAAATTATTTAGTTTGGCAGAAAAATTACACTACCCTATTTCCATTGCAATTACACAAATTTTATGTAGGCCACATGATCTGGATGAGTTTGATTGCATCAAGTTTGATTTGTGCGAATTTTTTTAAACAACACGATTAGTACAAAAGAGAGCTAGTAATTTAAAATATTGAGTTTTAAGTAGGTAAATTCAGTTCATGATGTATTATCTGGAAAATGTCTCAGTATTGTGGTTTACTACTTACATAAAAGAAGAAAACTAACAATTTATTAACAGCGGAAATACACATATGACTAACCATTTTGGTGTAATATCTATTTCTACTCGCTTTCCTCATTGTGGAGCTGCAACCAGGGGCTGAACCAGAACATTTGATAAGGGGGTTCAAGAAAATTAAAAAATAAACACGCGAAGAAATCAAAACAAACACAATTCTCTATTGAAAGTGCAAGTATATTACTACAACTGTACACGACGAGGTTTCATTCCTTTCTTGCCTGATTATGAATGCTATTGCTGCCACCAACATTTTTTTTAAGACTCTTCTTTTTTTGCCAACTCCTAAACCCTATGGTCGAAAATACATCACCCCCTCCTTGATGAATATTATCGTCTGCAAAGAGATAGCAATTCAAACAAAAAGACTGCATCTTTACTTCCACTATACTCCAACCAATTAGAATATTCACTAAACCACTGAGGATCAAAACGACGCATGTATCTAGAAACTTTTGTTCTAGGATACTCTTTAAGTCGAGGTTGACAAGGACCTCTCCTAAGGTATTCTCTTCGAATAACATCACGATGATTTGGATGAAAGTCCAAGATTTGAGTTCTTTCACCCGGATCATGCTTTAAAGAATTCAAATCAAATTCCTGAGAAGAAAGCAATGGTACTTCTGAGTGGTTGACATTTTCTTCTGGATTAGGTTGATCATGAGAGTCCAAACTTGATCTTGGAACTTTGGTAAAATAATTATTCACTAACTTTTGAGACTGAATTATAATAAAAAAATAGTTAGAATTAAAGGCACAATGTCAATCTTAAAAGCCAATAAAACAAAGCCTATTTAAGGACATCTAACAATGAGAATAAAAACTCAATCTTGTATATAGCAATACAGCAAAAAATAATCAGTAACCTTAAGCATATCCCATTTCAAATGCCTACAGATGATCCTATATTATAAAAAACTCTGCCAAATGTCTCAATAAGCAAGAAAACAACTTAACCACAATCCAGCACACATAAAAGGGAATTGATTACTAAATAAAAATCTACACTTTGATTCTTTTATCAGCTAAAAATAAATATCTGGAAGACCAATTTTGCAAACAAACAACATTTAAGAATTAAAACAATCAAGGCTTGGGGTTCACGGATGGAAAATGGGTCAGCTACCCATTTCACAAAATGGGTTGATTAACAACTAACTAACAAGAAACAATAATGGGTTTGTTGTGATTTTGAGTATGGTGAAAAAAGAAAAAAAGAAGAAAAACCTTGGAATTGGAAGCCATGGGCGAAGGCCCAAGAAGATAAACAGGAGCAGAGGAGCTTTGAAGTTTGAGTAAAAAAGCAGCCAGCAGTAGCACAATTGTGTTGACAAAGAACAACGTCAACACATTTTGAAATTAGGGATTCTTTTCTGCCCCTGGCTGCAACATGGTCTCTCATACACACTGATCCTGGGAAAAAAAGGTTGAATCACAGTTGCATATGAAAAAAAGAAAAGAAGAAGATAGAATATGACAATGTACAAATGGTTGATGCCATCAGAGTGAATATAAGATTAAGGGTACAACTTTGTCCATCTGTTTACCAGGGAAAAATAAAAAGAGTAAAGCCTCACATTCTGAGTATGACGTGAATACGAAATGCATTTCAGTACCCTACACGGTTAAACAATGGAACACTTGATATAATTGATTTAAAATCTCAAGTCATAAATAAAAAGCATTAAACACAAGTGATAAAGTCTTAAAAAAATGCTCCAAGCATATTAGACTTGAAGCACAAAGAGCAATTAAAGTGAGGATGTGAATAAAATAAATTGAAACCCCAGGTCAAAACTCTACTCAGTAATTACATATTACTCCTAGCAGATTGTTAGCCTTAGAAAATGGAAGGATGTAAAATGTTGATTTCATTTCACCTGATTATAAATTTGAGTACGGTAGAGATTTCCTTTGACATTATTTCCTTTTTGATTTAATGTTGGCCAAGAAATTAGAGCTTCACAATCTAAACAGTACTAGAACGTAATATCTAAAGTATTATTACTCCATTTGCTAGTTTCTCTAATTCAGATGTACATTGATGACATTTAAATATTTTTTAGTTTGAAGGAAACAGTAGGACTTTAAAGCCACTAGAAATCAATTTTTGCTTCTTACAACTGGTGAATTAACACAGCGCCAAAAGACGAATTACTCCTATTAAAATCAGTTTATCAATTAAATTATGTTAGGCGCAGTAAGTAATATTAGGGTTGTTGTAGACAGATGGAGTGAAGGTGGAGACCGTGGTGCTAATGGCGGCAAAGGTTGTGGAAGGATAGGAGATGGTAATGGTGGAAGAAGAAGGGGAAGAGAAGGGTAAATGAGTTGGGTGGTGCTGCGTGGTATCCACCTCACTAAGTTGTCATTGTCACATCAAATCTAGTGTCCACCTTGGATAATTTTTAGACTCAAAGTATAACGGTAGGGGTATATTTGGACTCAAAATATAACGAAGGGTATATTTGGCCCTTTTTCGTTTAATTAAAAGTTAAATGTGCTTAGTGCATTAACTAAAATCATAATTACGCAATAACTCAGGGACTAAAGCAGTCATTTGCCCTTTGATAAATTATTCTTCTAGGTAGGGGTGTCAATGGTACGGTTCGGGCGGTTATTTTATAAAATTTATACCATACCAATTTTTCGGTTATTTCACTTTGTAGAACCAAAATTAGACTTTTCGAAACCGTCCCATCATCTCGGTTTTTCTTAGGTATCGGTACGGTTCGGTTAATTTTTGATTTTTTTTTAAAACAAAGCAACATCATGTCATAGTCACTAGTAAAAGTTAAAGACACGATATCATGCATACTTCAATTGGACTTTGGCTAAAGTTCTAGACATTTACTATTTAAAAGGTGATGAATCAAGAAAACATGAAAGACGACAAGAATAAAGATTGATCCCACTATTTTACGGTAGTGTAAAATAATGTTAAGCAAAGACAAAAAGTATAATTTATATCGCACGAAGGGGCAAAAATCAATCAAGATGTGACTCAAGAACTAAGACTACTAAGATTAAGCATCCAACAAGAGTAGCTAGTTACTATTCGAGACACTAGAACTAATTTAATTTCAATAGGAGTAGTATAATAGGTTTTAGAGTTGGAACTTTAGGTGTTAATTATTTCATCATCCTGAACTCAAGACGAAAATTTTAATATTTATTATATTTAAATCTAATAGATAGAATATATTTTACACATATAAATGTATTCGGTACGGTTTGGTATTTTTTCGGTTTATTTTTATAAAATTAAAAACCAACCCAATTATTCGGTACGGTTATAAATTTTTATAAAAACTGTTGGTTTTATTAAAGGAAACCTAAAATCGGTTCGGTACGGTACGGTTCGGTCGGTTACGTCGGTTTTTTAAAAACCATTGACACCCCTACTTCTAGGGGCATTATTGTTTGATCTAGATGAGGCATTATATCAATAATTCTTCTTTGTGTACTTCTATAAATACTCCTACCGTCTCAATTTAAATATTTCATATTTGAGTATTTGATCATAATTTTAACGGAGAAATATGTTGAATTTTAAAAGCTAATTGCGTTTAGTCAAAATATTCAGTAATCATTAGGTATTCAAAACCTATTGAACTGATTAATATGAATTTACGTCGCACATGACCCATTAAAAGAGGAAAAATCATTATCATTATTTTTTTAGTTCCAAAGGGTCGAACTCGAGACTTTGAATACTTTCCATCCCATTTGGTCAAAGATTACTACCACTTTTTTGCTTTAATCAAAATGTGAAAATTAGCAGCCTAAAAACTACAGGTTGCTAGAGCTTGAGCCTGGACTTGGATTTGAAATTAAGGAAAATTATAGTCAAATGCCATTCAGCCATCTAATTTACAAAAAATATACACAATGCATAGGCAGTTTATACTTTATACTAAATATACTTACGTTATACATATAATATACATACTTATAAACAACATATATAGCCGAAGTGTAGTGTACACTTAGGCCATATTGGTGAACTAGTTAGCCGAATGACATATCACGTAAGTTTTCATTGAAAGTAGGCTTTGGATGGGGCTGGGCCGGATAATGCATGCATAGTGAATCTTCTTTTTTTTTTTTTTTTTTTTTTTTTTTTGCGCAGATTACCCTTCATTTGGGGTGGTCTTTAATTTTTTCCCTTCAAATTGGTGGTCTTTAAGTTTTTCCCCTCGCCTAACACCCCGAGGTTGTGGGTTTGAACTCCAGCTTAGTAAAAAAAAAAAAAATCACAAGGCAGAATTTTGCAAATCTGCCCATGCAAATTCTGCCTATTTGGGCCTCAAGGCAGAATTTGCATGAGCACAGGCAGAATTTCTGCTTGAAGGGCAAAATTTAAAGACCACCATTTTGAGGGGTAAAAATTAAAGACCACTCCCAGCGAAGGGTAATCCTGCAAATTGCCCGTGAATCTTCTGATGAACTATGGGCTCGGAACAGATCAGATTGAACCTGGCCCATAAAGAGCCATAGACATAAGAGATTTTTATGGTGTATAACCCATCAAAATAATAGTCAGTAAAAGTTTATTTTTTGTACTAATTAAAATATACAAAAAAAAATATAGTATATGTTTTGTTTGTAATTATTTTTTGTCAAGCGGTCAAATGTGTTAAAAGCCCTTGATTGGCAGATCTATTTGGAGTTCCGTTAGATTTTCTAACTTTGGATAACGGAAGGATGAAAATTGTTCATTTGAAAAATAATAAGGATGTTCGTTGTTCATCCGTATCTTATAAGGATGTACTCTAAGTCGTCGTCATACTTGAAGGATATTTTTAGGCCAAAAATATGATTACCTTATAAGATACGATCAAATAAACAGAAACATTCATAAGAATAAAATTAGTGGACGACCTTGGTTGTTGGACAATTCTCCATGAGGTGATTGTGTTGTAATAAAACTTTACGAGGTTGTTGATGTCCACTATTTCATACTTTAAAGGGTAACCATGAAATTAACCAATTAGATTTAGAAGAAAAACATTGTAAATTGTATTTTTTTCACTGTTAAAAATCTCTATTTTCCACTGATTTTCCATCAAAATATGTTTAGTAGCTATTTCCCACTGAATCTTCGTGGGAAAAACCTAAATAGTAGTAGTATTTATCACACTGAAAAATTAGGAAGTTTCCAAGCGTTTCAATAAGAACCTGTTTCCCACCATGTGTTTTCCTTGTGAGTTGATTCGGTGAAAATGAGGTGGGAAAATCATGTTTTAGCACAAATTTTCCCGTATGTCGGTGGGAAAAACCAGTAATGTTTTTGGTTCCAAGTAAGTTGTATTCTACATCTAAAAAGCAACAAGTTATACAATATTTAAAGAACATTAATTATTACATATTGCAACAATCACCGATTCAATAGTTTCAAGTAAGAAAAAAAAACTTAACATAATATAAATTCACACATACAAACATTTTAAAGTAAAAAAACACACTACAAAGAGAGAATTAATCCAAAAAAATGGTCACATCTTCTCAATTCTCACTTCTAATCTTGTTCTTCAACCTATTTCTTTTAATTGGCTTTTCATTTGGCCATTTCATTCCAAGTGTTTGTAAACAAATCAAGAATGAAACATTTTGTAAGGAGAATTTAGAGTCAAATCCTAAAGCCAAAACAGCAAATTTGTTCACTCTTGAGAAAATAGCCATTAATTCCCATGTTAATGCTACAAATGACAAGGTCAATTCACTTTTAGTGAAGGAAAAAGATCCAAAATTGAGGAATATTTAGGGAATTGTTCAATTAATTATGAAGATGCAGTGGATTTTTTAAAACAAGCAAAATTGTACTTGAAATAAAAGCAATTTTGGGATTTGGGCTATTCTGCTAAAGATGCAAAGCTAAGCCTTGCTTTTTGTGAGGAATCATTTAAAGGGAAAATGACCTAATAATATTACTTAAGACTATAAATGACAAAACATAAGGATATTTTTCATTATTTACAAAATATAATAATTTAATTATTAAACATACCAGATTTGGAATTAATGTGTCTTTCCATGATTTTTGGCCCTTTTTTAGGAACATAATCTGGATTTTAATTTTTGGCTTAGCATAGTACGTTTTTTTTTTTTTTTTAAGATTAGTATAGTACGATTCAGTTTCTACTTTCAAAGTCTTTATCAAAACAGATTTTTCTCTCTCCTTTATTCTCTCTCTCTTCAAAAAGATTTTCTCTTTCTATTCCCCTCATCTTTTCAATCTCTCTAACTTCTTCTCTGTAGCAGTTCAAATACACCATTACTCAAACCCAAATTTCATATTTTTTCCTAATAACAAACGTTTTCATATTCATGACAAACAAGTATTTATTCTTCAATTGGTGTTTTATGATCAAAATGATTGGTATGAATTTTGTATAGAAAATGGTATGTTTTATTTTTATTTTTGGGTTTATTATTTTGGGTATGAATATTATTTTGGGTATGAATAAAAAGTGTATGAAAATGGTATGTTTTATTTTTATTTTTGGGTTTATTATTTTGGGTATGAATATTGTATAATTTAGGTATATTTTAGTATTTTCATTTTTATTTTTTGGTCTCACTATTTTGTGTATGAATTTTGTATAGAAAATGGTATGTTTCATTTTTATTTTTGGGTTTATTATTTTGGGTATGAATATTTGTATAATTTGGGTATGAATTTTGTATAGAAAATGGTATGTTTCATTTTTATTTTTGGGTTTATTATTTTGTGCTTAATGTTGAGAAAAAACAGTACATTGTGCTTAATGTTGAGAAAATACATGATTTTTGTGGATTTTGACTTCCAAATTTTGAAACGGTTGTCATGTAAGATGTAATTTTGAGAAATAGCTCTATTTGAAAAATCTCAAATTGCTAATTAAATAGTCAAAGTTGTTTCGGGTGTGAATATTGTTACCAGCATATCCATAATTAGGATACTCATTTTGGCATATTATGACTTACAGTTGCTTAATGGAACAAGAAGTTTGGTGTGATTCAGTGCTAACTAAATACTCATATTCAGCAACTGTAAGTCATTTTGGCATGTTATGACTTACGGTTACGTGATTTATGGGTTATACTTTATTGCATATTAATTTTTTTTTTACTGTATTTGGTATTTTTTATAGGTTTTGTAAGTTTTCTAATGTTAGGTTTTGCAAACTTAAAAGTATCGTTATGTTTTATAAATACACCCTCTATCTATTTATATATATGTTTTTCTCCCATCATTTAAAAAGGCTGATTTGCCTTCCCCTTTTACAAATGATAATTATTTTTTGGGTCTGCTTTGTGATATCATTGTTGTTATCTCTAATATGCTTTTAAAATCAATGTAGAGTTGTTATTTTATTAAAATGGGAGTACTAGTATTGTACTCTTATAGTAATGTATTATATTATATCATCATCGACTCATTCTCATCTATAGATAGAGTGATAGATTAGAGGTAAGATATGTGTCTCCCTCCGCCAAGGTTTATGTCTCTTCTTTTAATTACATCCTCCGTTCCAAAATAAGTGTTATCTTAACAAAAATAATTTATCCGAAAATAAGTCTCACTTTAGGAATTCAAGACAAAAATTGACAATTGTTTTCAACTATGCCTTTAGCATTAAAGAAGTAGTCTTATTACAAATCTAAAAAAAACATCTAATAAATAGGGACAAAGTAAACTTCACATTGAATTTATTGGTTTCTTAATGGGCGTGATATTTGCCAAGGTGACACTTATTTTGGGACGGAGGGAATATTCATGAGGCTACTCTTTACGCTACAAATAATTGATTCCTTTATTGATCGATGAACAAATATTGTTAAAATAGGGGGGAGGCAGATGAGGGTAACGTTGAAAAATTATAGAAGTAATATGCAAATAGGGTAAAAGTATTATTTTTATTTTTCGTGTATATATATATATATAATAATTTTTTAAATCTCCTTGGTATAGTGTTTTTTTAAAATCTCCTTAGTTGAATTTCCGTATCACCACTATGGGAAGACTAATTCAAAGTTGCTTGGGTTTCAATTATCAATCCTTCGAAGTCCAGCAACGTTTCTTGAAAATGTTCCATGTCTTAGCTGGGATATCTTCTGGGGAAATAACTCATAGATACAGCCCACACATCTCCACACATCTAGTTTTCAGTTGATGTAACCCATTGTATCGTCGGTGTATAGATAATGTATATGTAATGTATAACTATATATAAATTGCTTAACTTTTTGTGTAACTTTACATATACATCCTTATACACTATTATACATTACATGTACATTGTTATACACTATATATAATGTATAAATAGTGTATGTGCTTTGTATAACAATGTATAAACATTGTGTAATTGTCTTAAAAGAAAAGACAACTCCTAAAATCTCACTTGTACACTATTATAACATGTATATTCTTATACACTATATATAATGTATAAGTAGTGTATGTGCTTTGTATAACAACGTATAAACATTGTATAATTGTCTTAAAAGAAAGGATAACTCTTAAAAATACTTATTTTCATTATTTTTAAAAGCTACTGGGTTAGAGATATTTATTGTCTAATGGTAAAAGAGATTGAAACAAGCAGAGGAAGAAAGCACTTAATATTTCTTCAAATTTCTTCTCAATTATAAATGGAGCTCCAGGATGAGATGTTGGCAAAACAAAGAAAAGTACGTGATATAAATTTTGGGAAAAAAAGAAAAAAAAAAAAAGAAAAAAAAAAGAGAGGCTGGGAATTAAAAAGAGTGATGTGGAAGAGGGAAAAGCGAAGTGTAGACCAAGTTTCCAATAAGAAATTGATTAAAATGCTAAGATAAAACTATAAAATGTAATAAACTAAGTAGGCGTTTGGACATGCGATTTCATGTCATGAGATGAAATTAGCGTTTGGACATATGATTTCATCACATGAGACAGGACATATGTTTCATCTCGTGAAATCGGGATTTGGACATATGATTTCCGTCAAGATAGGGGTATATTTGAAAAGCTTTATATGATTTCATCTCATGAAATCGGTTTTTGACATATGATTTGGACATATGATATTCATCTATATATATATATATATATATATATATATTTTACTCTTTTCCCTATATTTAACTTTAAGCCTATATTTTTTTTTTCTAGACGAATATATATTTTTTTTTAATTTATTTTTTTTGTCCTTATGTTTTTTAATATAATTTTCATACACAAAATTGTGATTAACTTTGATCGAAAAATGTGAATGAAATCATTATATCCTTTATCATATGCATCCTTCAAATACACACTTTACATTCTTCATACATTCTTCATACTAAAATTTATATATATATATATATATATATATATGAATGATATATATACAATAGAAAAATCTAACTTTTTAACAAATTTGACGGGAGGGTATTTTTGATCCAAAATAAGTTTGATATATATATATATATATATATATATATATATATATATATATATACATTTTTTTGATTTTTTCAACTCAATTTTGATTGTGGGCCTTTTTCCAAAAAATAGAGGGGTATTTTTGACCCTTTTCCCTATATTTAACTTGTGATACCACATTATATCCTTTATCATAATCCTTCAATATTGGACGAAGACAATCCTTTTTTTTGGGAAAATTTCTTAAACCTACATATATATATATATATATATATATATATATATATATATATATATATATTATATTTATAAACTTGAAAATGACAGTTTTTCTTATTTACAAAACATAACGATATGTTACGAAACATGACTTTAAGCCTTTCATATATTTTTTGTTTTTTTTTATTTTTTTCCGAAAATATATATATTTTTTATTTATTTTTTTGCTCAAAGGCTTAAAAAATACCTCAAATTTTTGTGTATGAAAATATCATGAAAAAAATGTATGAAATGTGTATGTATGAGTTTGTTCGAAATTTTTTAATATAATTTTCATACACAAAATTGTGAATGAAAACTTTAAGCCTTGAATATTATATGAAAGTTGTTACAATGTTATTGTAGTTGTATTAATTTTCCAGAAACCTAATATGAATATTATATACGAAAAATGTGAACGAAATTCTAAGTCTTGAACGAGATATACACATTTCATACCATTCTCATGCATAAAATTTTGAGTGTAATGTTTAAGCCTTGATCGAGATATACACACTTCATACATTCTTCATACATAAAATTTGAGCGAACTTTTTAAGCCTTGAGTAAGATATATACTTTTCATACACAAAAATTTGAGCGATTATTTTAAGTCTTGAATGTTGTATCAAAGTTGTATACAATGTATATATATATATATATTGTATATATATATATATATTTTACATGTTTGAAATCTAATATAAAGAATTTAGCTTAAATAATGAACTTTAT
The DNA here is from genome assembly GCF_029784015.1 of Lycium ferocissimum. Classification (NCBI taxonomy): domain Eukaryota; kingdom Viridiplantae; phylum Streptophyta; class Magnoliopsida; order Solanales; family Solanaceae; genus Lycium; species Lycium ferocissimum. The sequence goes on along the minus strand of NC_081346.1, from coordinate 71,280,773 downwards.
ACACAAAAATGTGAATGAAAATGTCGAGATCTCTATTTTAACGGGAAAATCTACCAATGCAAGGAGATGTCAATTCAAGGAAAAATCAACCTAGACTAGAAAAAAATGGTTTCTGTCATCGACCGACTAGTTGTCAATTCTCGACTAGGCGATTCAAGGATGTCAATTCGAAGGAAAATGGACCGGCAAGGAGGGTGTCAATTCAAAGGAAAATCGCCGGAGGGAAAATCGGCCGTAAGGAAAATCGACCGGTGCAAGGAGGTGTCAATTCAAGGAAAATCTTCCTCCTCCCGCATCCTTAGGGCACGCCATACCCCTGACGGTATATATGCCGAGAGGGGTGCACCAGGATGCAGACGCAAAAGAAGAAAAGTTATGAAAAAGTGTCGTCCCACTTGCGAGTGCAATTGCCTAACTTGCAAGTGCTTGGAGTTTTAGGTACGTTTTGTTTCGTAGATTTTTTTTTTTTTTTTTTAGGTGTTTTCAAGTTTGCTAGTTCCCCTTTCTATTAGTTTTATTGTAAGTTTTGAGGAGTGTCTGGTGATTTGTGTTACTAGCTGTTATATGGGCATTAGTACTTAAATTTTTCTTGGGTGTTGAAGAGCTGAACAGAAGAGGAAAAAAACACAAGAGAAGTTCACGGTATCGTTCTAACAGAAATGAAGACAATGATGGAGATGATTCTGGATCGGATAATGATGATAATGATTCTGGATCGGATAATGATGACTTTCCTCCATCTAAATCGGCGGTGAATGAAGGAACGGAGCCAGAATTTGAGGTCTGGGGATTCGGAATTTTAAGACAGGACAACGACCATAAGGTAATGTATAACAACCAATGGCGTCTCAATAAAATTAATGGCCTAAAGCTAAATTTTAATCCGAGACCTTAAATATATACACATACATAAAAAAATAAAAAAAAAATCTAGTCTTGCTTTTTTGGTTTTTTAATAATTGTTGCCTTTACTTCACATAGTAACATTATTATTAATATTTATAATAGTGAGGATTAATTCAAGTTAATAAGATGTTAGTCATGTGTTTTAAATACATTACCTTAGATGTTGTTGTAAAAACTTTATTTAATAATATGAAGATTTTGAGTAATTTAGTTCAAAGTTCTAAAATATTTCTCTTGAAAAGTAGATAGTTTTTTCCCTTCTTTTATTACATAAATTTTGTACTTCTTTTTACAATCTTCAATATTGTCTAAGAAAAAATAAAATCATAAAATTCATCCGTAAAAATTTTGAGGCCTCAAAAGTTTGGGCGGCTAAAGCAAAGTTTTTACTAGCTTCACCCTTGAGCCACCCTGATAACAACCATCAAACTAACGAACAAGTATAAGTATTTATTATATTTTGAAAATCTAATTTTAGGTTGGGCTTTATGAAAGAAAACCATGAAAAAGAATGGTAGCAGCAAGTATCGGGGGAATTCAGTTTGCTTTTTGCTTATTGATTTGTCAATTTTATATATTGTTTTTAAAATATAAAGTGTTAAAAGAAATTCTGTATGATAGCAAAAAGGGAAAAAGTTACCCCCAAAGGAAAAGAATTGTATGAGTTCAATTTATACGTTCTTCTAATTTTAAAAAGTGAATTAAAAGACAATCTTACTTATTATAACTAAAAAACGAAAAAACATAGGCACTGATGGGGTTTCGAACCCACATCTCTAGAAAGAGAGCATCTCTAGCCTCTGCAGAATTAAGCACGTGCAAAAAGGCAGTTGCACGACTCAACCGGAGGGCAATGACGGGCACCCGGAGCTAACCTACCGAGCACCTCTCATCATACTCTCATAATCATATCTAGGTGAGCCACATGGCTAACTCATAATTACCATGCACCAATGACACAAATTCCATCGGACGAAGGCACCATTATGTAAACATCATTAACTATACCTATATATACACAAGCCAACAAGGCTATCAAAAGGATATACAAAATACAAACCGACAAGGCTGAGGGATATCTAGCTATACACATCTGTCTACGAGCCTCTACGAAGAGTATGTAATATCATAAAGACGGGATAGGACCCCGCCATGCCCATATATGTACACAAAAATAATAATACCAACTATTGCAGCTCCGGATCAATGGAGCACCTCTATGCAATCACAGATGAAGCAGCCTAAATGTCTGGTCTGTCTCCCTGTCTACCTGCGGGCATGAACGCAATGTCCACAAACAAAAGGACGTCAGTACGAATAATGTACTGAGTATGTAAGGCATGAATAGTAACATGATAAAAGCATGAGGAATAACATAAGAAAAGTGAATCATTTATACCTCATAATACCTCTTAAGACGTTCATTATGCTTACTTAACCTTTCTCTGAAGAAAACATTTCCTACATATACATATAATGATACCATACCCGACCATGTAGGTTCGGTGTCATCCATACCCGGCTATAACAAGGCTCGGTGTTTTCCATACCCAACTGCAGTGGTGTGCGTGCAATAGATATCATACCCGGCCATATAAGTTCGGTGTCACAACATAGCTATATACATATATGACATACATGAGTATCCAAAGGAAACATTACAACTTTATCGGGGTGACATAAGGTCGGTAAACACCCGATTACCATTATGGAATCACCATTATCATCATCATCATTATCATCATCACTATGAAGAGCTTTTACCAATCATATCTTAAGAATATTGAAAGTCATGAACTTCTAGCATTTCTAAGAATAGGACATTACAGATATCTTAGATGGATTTACAATAAGGAAATCATGCCTTTAGAAAGAAGGGTTAGCCTTACATACCTTTACGTCTTCTTAACTACTTAACGTTCTCCTCCAAAGTCCGCAAAATCTACATTCAAGAGGATTCATACTAAGGTTAAGTCTTGAAAACACTTCTAAGTTCAAACTAGTACAATTAACGAGCTAACGAAATTTGGGCAGCATTTCCCCTATTTTGTCAACTTCCACTATATCACAAAACAACTCCCAAACAACAATAACAACATTCACAATATCATAGTTAAGAAGTTAGATGCAATTTAATCTCAAATTTGTCCAAAATCCCTTTTCAAATTCATCTCATAGTCATCTTGTTCACTCCAACACTTTATGACTTCTCCACTTTAATTATTTTCCTTTCCAAGAGTTACTAAACCTTTATATCAACTCAATCATGTAAATAATAGGAAGAACATACCTTATTATAGAAGAACTTCACCTTCCCCAACTCCTTTCAAGACCAAGTTTATCACAACTTTGAAGAGAAGTAAGAACCATCACCCTCCATGGATTAGCTTTGGGGTTTTGATGTTGATCTTCTCTTTTGATGATATAGAAAGGTTTAGAACATTGGGGAACCTTCAAGAACTCTCTAGAAGTGTGGGGAAATAAGTGTGGGAAGTTAATGTGAAAAATGGGGTCTTTTGGGGTTTAAAAAGGTGTCCAATTCGCCCCACCGCTCCGTGTTGCGGTGAGTATGCGGCTCAGCATACTGAGTATGCGGCCGCATACTCCCTCCACAACATGGGGGTGGTGTTGGGTAGAAAGCTCACCCAAAATGGGGAGTTTGCAGCCAATATGCGGCCCAACATACTGAGTATGCGGCCACATATTGCCCTAATTTCTCTGGTTTTGCGAAAATGCGTTCTTTTCGATTCATTTGACCTCCAATCCTTATGGAACCTTCTTGGCACTTATATAAAACTTCATTAACCATCTGAGGGGCCCTATAGATCCACCCTCAAGGTAAATCTAAGCAATGTATAACTCAAACGATACGAAATCTTCCCAAAACATAACTCAAATTCCAATTTCTTCAACAAACTTACTTCCGCCGATTCATATGACTCCAAAACCTTAAGGTACGCACTTAAAGTTATCAAATACCCTGCTTAACCTTATAAGGACTTCATGTCCACTTTAGGCTTACGTTAGTTCACTCATAAGGCAGACGACACGAAATTTCCAAGGTGTAACACATATGCAATGGGGTTCACATGATTTTCACCGAACTTAGGTATGTATTCCAATTTCATAAACTCATAAAGGTAACACACAAAGAAAAGTTAAAAAAGGATAAAACCGCTGAGGCCATTTACTCCTAGATCTTACTTGTTATATTAAACATTTTTTCCCACTTCCCTTCATTGAACTCATATGACATTACGTGGTTTAAGCAAAAACAAATTCGTTCTGCTCAGAAACTTATACATGGACGGAAATGTAGAGAAACAAGCAGATACTACAAAAGCAAAGGGAAGTCATTAAGTGTTCTGATACCTTCATTTCCTAACTCAATTTGATATTCAAGTCCAAATGGGGCATTCAGAATTGGTTTTCCGTTTGCTGGTCAGTCAAGCAAGAAAAGAAAGACAAAATACTTCTCTTGGATGGTTACAAAAATTGAATACAAAAAGGAAACCTACATTTCTGTGCTGGATACAAGTAGAGGTGATTGCTTTCTTTAATATTGTTGCTTCAAAGTTAAGACTAATCAACATCCCCCAACTAGTCCCTGTCTTTTGAACCATACCTAATTTTCACAGCAACCAAACAAAGTGAAAATCCACTTCCAATCAACTTTCTTGATCCATTTCTGGGTGCAAAGACATGATCTTTTTTAGGTACATTCCAATGCTGGATACAAGTGAAGGCGGTTCCTTTTTTTCATTATTGTTCTTGTCTAAAATTAAGATTAGTCAACATCCTCAATTAATCCTTCTGTTTCTTGAACTATGCCCAATATTTTCAGCAACCAAACAAAGTGAAAATCCATTCCCAATCATTTCTTATCCATTTCTAGGTGCAAAGACAATAAGACATGATCTTTTTCAACACTGGACACAAGTAAAGGTGATTCCTTTTAATTTTCTTTAAATGTTATTGCTTATGATTAAAAAATTAATCAATATCCCAAACTAGTCCTTCTGTTTTTTTAACAACACCCAATTTTCCCAGCAAACAAACAAAGTGAAAACCCATTTCCAATCATCTTTTTAGATGCAAAGACATGATTATTTTTAAGGTACATCGAAAGGTTAAGGAAGAAAGAATACCTGAGTAATTCAGTTTCAGTGGAAGAGAAATGATAGTCAATAGTCCAAAGCCTTAAGTAAACAACTAATCCCATAACCATAACAAGACCAACTCCAATGAACATTTGCTTTCTCCCTTTTCCTATGTTTTCCTTCTTTTTCTCCAACATATGCATTTGGTGATTCTTAGGTTGTCACAAATGTAAACCAATTAGTTGACACCCCCATATTATATAGGGTGTGCGTTCGGTTCTTCGGTTCGATTTTATCAAACTTCGATTCAGCTATTTCGGTTTTGATTTTTTTGAAAGTGGACACCGAACACCGAACTAAACTAGTTCGGTTCAATTCTTTCGGTTTCGATTTTTTGAAGTTTGGTCCGATTTTTTAATTTTCGTTATTTATGTTCAGCCCTAAATTATTATAAATAGGTGGAAAAAAATGCTAGCTTACTTTAATTTGGGATTACTACTAAGTCAAGGGTGTTTAAGGTTTCGATAGTTTTTTTTGCACGGATGGACCTTCAAAGGCGCTGTTATTTAATTTTTTACCTTCACCTAAAAAAATGACCGAAAATATTTCGAGGTTTTGGATTCGAACCCTCGCTCACTAAAATAAAAAAAGACAATTTCACAACAAAGAGTTTCGTAGCAAAGTAGGCCTACTCGGGCAAAAGTCTGCCTTATAAGGCAGAAGTCTGCCTTATAAGGCAGAAGTTTGCCTTTATGCAAAATTTGTCTTTAAGGCAAAAGTCTGTCCTAAGACAGATATTTTTTTTTTTTTTTGGAAAAGAACATCAATATCCACTACACACAAAATAATTAGCCTTCCATGTCTCCCTTCCTTTTATATACTCAAAACTATTTACCCTTTCTACCTATTATAGTTTTTGTAGTTAATTATCTCTTTTAAAAAAAAAAAATTCTCTACTTATTATCTTTTTGTCTTCTTTTCTTTCTTTTCTCCTTTTTTTCTTTCTTAATTTTTTTTCTTTTTTCTCCACTTTTGTTGACTAATTTTTTTCAGATTATGTTATTCTTTATTTTTTTTCACCATATTTAATTTTAGCTCCTTTCTTTTTGTTTCCTATTTTCTATTTTTTTATTCTTTATTTCTTGTTCCTTTTTTATTTTATGTAATTCTTTTTTTTTCTCCATAATCTAATTTCATTCACTTTTTTCTCTTTTTCCTTTTCTCTGTAATCTAATTTCATTCATTTTTTTTGTTTCTTTTTTAATTTCTGGTAATATTCATTCAATTCTTTCTCCTTTTTTAACTTTATTTTTTTTTCAATTTTTTTTATTCTTTTCATAATCTTATTCTATACACCTTGTCACGACCCAACTAGAGGGTCATGACGGGTACCCGCTGCTAGCCCACCGAGCACCACCTTTCAGACTTATCATCGAACTCAACTTGAATATACCCCATTCTCAACACAAACTTATCATGAAACGATCTTCGAATGCCCCTTAAAACATACATGTACATAAGCCCACAAGGATATAAATGATAAACAGAGCATATACATTAAGAGATCACATAACATCTGCTACTCACACATGTATCTACGAGCCTCTAACCGGAGTACTGGAATCATAAGGACGGGACAGGACCCCGCCATGCCCCAAATATGTGCACAAAAGAATATACCAATAATCGAACTCCGAGTAAAGGAGTGCTCTTGATATTCTGCCGATAAAGCTCCTAAGTGTTTGTGCCTCCCTCCCTACCGCGGGCATGAACGGCGTCCGTAAAAAGAAAAGACGTCGGACGAACAATGTACTGAGTATGTAAGGCATCCATGGCAACATAATCAAGAAGCAATAGAGCATAAAACGAAGAGATAACACCGAATCGCTTTGCCTCTTGGGCGAAGTCATACATGCTAACTTTTATATTAAACAACATCATATCATATGTACATACATAAACTGCCCGACCATATAGGTACGGTGTGATCATCATTAGCCCGCGTCCGAGGTAACCATCTCACACCGCCCACTAGTGGTGTCTACCCGGCAAACTACTCACGGTGTAATTATCATCATAGCCGCCCACTACGCCCAGCGCAGTGGTGTCTGCCCAGCCAATTAGGCACAGTGTAATCATACACATACATAACATAAAGCATGCATGAGAGCTTAAGTAAAAGCTATAACTTTATCGGAGTGACGTAAGGTCGGGAACCTCCGATTATATTATGGATCAAACATCATCACTAGGTCTCACCTTGAAGGAACTAATATCATGAAGTGAGATGGCCAACAATAAATAACATCAAGGAAATTATGAAATAAGATCATTAAGCTCATAATAACATCAATTCATAAGCTTTGGAATCTCTAGAAGTAAAATCATCATCATTATCATAGAACATATCTTATCTCTTTCTCATAAAAAGCTCTTAAGACTCTGTAACTTTCAACTTTTGGGATGTAAAAAGGTCATGGAAATAAAATATAGAGAGGAAATCATAATATAGAAGTCATGCCTTTGAAAGAAAGGGGATAGCTTTAGCATACCTTTACGTCTCCTTAACGATTAAACATTCTTCTTCCAAGCTCACAACTCTACATTCAAGAGAATTCGTACTAAATTAGATCATTTAAACATGCTTGAGTCTAAACTAAAGCGACTACGAGCTAGCGAAAATTGGGCAGCATTTCTTTTGTTTCGACAACTTTCTCCATATACTATACAACTCCCAAACATCAATAGCAACACCCAAAATATCATACTCAATAGACTTCTTCAAGTTAAACATTGTTCAATCCCCAAAACTCCTTTTCAAAGTCATTCATAACCATAATTACAACACAACACCATATTCATTTACATATAATACTTCTTCAACATCCTTAGTATAATTCATAACAAGACTATACTCATAGTATACTAAGAATCATGACTCAAGTTAACTTACTACTCAAAATCTCATTATTTTCATATTTGAGCCTATATTCTATTTTCTTCTCTCATTCAAGTCATTCAACCACTCAAATACTTTTAATAACATGGAATGGATGTAAAACTCACCTTTGATCATATAGAAATTAAACGTGGATGAAGATACTTCACTTGAGAAAACCCCAACTTCAATAGCAAAAGGAATCTTGACTTCTACAAACCCTAGTGAGGCTCTTTGCACTTGATTCTCTTGATTCTTGGTGTTTAATCCTTGATCTCCCTTGGATTTGTGTGGATATGGTGTGTGGAATATTCTAAAGTTCTCAAGAAGTGTGGAGAATGTGGAAATGAAAAATAAGAACTTAGGTCATATATATATATATAGAAATAGAAAAATCTGGAAAAAAGTGACCCGATTGAGTTATACGGACACTTATACGGTCCGTATAACATTATACGATCCGTATAAGTGACCGTATAATACTACCAGGGACTGACCTTCTTTGTAAAGGTTATACGGACCCTTATACGGATCGTATAAAGTTATTACGGACCGTACAAGTGGTCGTATAACTCCACTTTTTCGAAATTATTCTCGTTCATTTGTTCGATCTCAAATCCTCACGGAACCTTCTTGGCACTTGTGTAATACTTCATCAACTATCTAAGGAGCCCTATAGCTTCTCCTCAAGACACTACTAAATAATCATTAGCTCGATAACAGTGAAACCTTCCCAAACATAACCTATATTTCACTTCCCTCGACGAACTTAATTTCTCCCGATTCATATAACTTCAAAATCTTGTTGTATACACCTTTAAAGCTATCAATGACCCTCCTTAAGGTCATATGGACTCCATGTTCACCTTAAGCTTGTGTTAGTCTATTCACAGCACAACACGAAATGTCCTAGGTGTAACACACCTTTTGGCTCCTTTATTTTGTTCATTTTTTGTTTTCTTTATATCAATAAAAAAAGAACAGATAAAGTATATTTGTTTATTATTTTTATTTTTTTCAATATCCCAAAAACGACTTATTCTAGCATATAGTATATCAAATCAGTGCCTGTTGAATATATTGTTGCAGTATACTATGATACTCACATCGTATATAGTTATACTGATAGACCCTGGATGAGCTAGGGCTCACCAATCAGCTGATATTGGAGATCTAGCGAGCAGATGCGTCGTCCTATAAATCGTTACCTGCATCATGAGATGCAGGCCCCGGGCAAAACAGACGTCAGTACATTTGAATTGCCTTGGTATGTAAAGCAACTGAAAGAAAGAACTGTAAGTACTGAAACTGATAACTCAAGTGAATAAAAGGGGGTGAAGATAAGAATACTTCATGTTCTGAAGAGTGAATCACTATAAGTGCACAAATCAGTGGCCTCGGCCAAGTAAGTGTATCAGTCTATGGCCTCAGCCAAGTATACGTATACATGAGACTGTGCCCTCGGGCAAAGTTACAAGTGTTCAATATTCAACGATATTATTAAGGAACCGAGATCACTGGAATAATGAACATCGCTAAACTGAGACATGTATTCAAGAACTGATTATAAGAACTTGAGCTTTAACTAGTTTATAGCATGCTGAGTATTCTAGACTAAGACTCATGGGTATCAAACACAAGTCTATATTGATTACGTAGTGAGCTCACAACATTCAGAACGAAATGCGAAACTAGAGAATAGATGTTTTGCAACTATTCAAGGAATTAAGCTTAGCTATGTTTCTGAGGCAAATCTGTAACGTTATAAAAGAACACTGCGTAGGGAGAGTCATTAACATTCCCAAACATAGAGAGTTATTCTTACATATCTTAACTTCCTACTCTTGAGAGTAATACAACGTTCGCCAGCCCTTTCAACTTTAATCTATAGCAATACAAGTCAAAGGGATTCCATATTAGCAATAATATCTATGCTTTGGTCATCTAAGCATTTTATCAAACACTTGGTGGACATAAAGCTCTACAATCTTCTTTAATGGTCCATGGATAATTTGCAGTTTTATAAGTATACTTTTATATGTTTTATATGGGTACCATGAGTGAAAACTAGAAATCATGATATAAATCCAGTAAAGCAAATGTAACAAGTTTATATGAGGTATAACGAGTGAAAACTAAAAATCATGACAATCCGGTAGAGTAGATGGAAAACATGTAAATGGAGTACCATGACAATACTGTAGAGTAGATGGAATACATGTAAATGGAGTACCATGAGTGAAAACAAGAAATCATTACAATCCAAAGGAGTTTGTAAGTTACCCAACAAGATAGCTAGGTTGAATATACCATGAAATCTTACCAATTTGTCATGACTTGCATGCCGCACTGTACCATCTCTCCCGCTCAAGTTAAGGTTATTTTAGTCCGATTTTTTTTGTTAGACTTAAAAAGGCTATTTATTCGGGAACAATTTTTAAATACCGGTGTGAAAGTAGCCTATCTGTACAAGTCACCCCTAGAACTATGGTGACATATCCGATCCAAACCTTAAAATTTGTTACCTGTCCTGTTTGAGTTAAATAAATTGTGAATCAAAGATTTACTGTGAAGCATGCAACATGCTACATAGTTGTTTCTGTAATTCATCTTCACTAGCCATTCATATTTATGTATGTATGAACCTTCAAAAGTGAAGAAAGCATTTAAATACAGTCATCCATATTTATAGATACTAGTCTTCGGTGTATCGGTACAAACTTTTTAAAATGATAAAATAATATTAAAATATATGTGATTAATAATATGGAATTTCAAAGGAAATAGACGAGATCAAACTGATGAATAGTGAGCCGATTCGACCAATTTGATGGTTGAAAATTGAATTATCGGGGAAAGACATGATTGCTTGTGCATTGGCCAATCACAATTTCAACATATAAGAATAATATAACACCTAATTAAACTTAAACAGTAGATTATCAATCTAACAGTCATTAATGATTATAAGTTGATCATATATACCACCATGAGAAAAGTAATTTAAAGAACATGCAAATTTGTAACTGAAAATGATCTGTACATCTCACAGAATATTATATGTTGTTATCAAACCATACAACAGAGGACAAAAAGAGATAGGGAGAGAAACATAAATGAATGATATGCAGTAATTAAATTATTTGTTAAGGTCTGAAGAACTATAAAGGCAAAATAAAAGAAAAGAAATAGTATGGGATCACAAATAGGACTTTAGAAGTTTAGAGGGTGTATCTTTCATGAATTTCTCTACAGTTCCTTTTATCATTTTGTTTATTCAGAAATTTAGAACTTTTACACATATGGCATAGCATAGCAAGCTAAAGCATCATCACCTATAAAATTAGCAAAATGTTCATAGGAAGTATCAGAAAAAGAAATCAATTTACCTAATTTTACACTTGTAAGTTGGTTTGCATGTTGTAAATGGTGAGCATATATGCCAAGCCAAATTCTAAGAAAAACACGGATTTTATTATTGGAAAAAAGATTATTCACTTGGACAATGATTTGATAGAAAGGAGAATTGCTCAATTGAAATTTGCTCAATTTTTAGTGTTTGAGCAAGATATAGCAGATAAATAAAGAATTAAAAAGGACTTACATGCATGGTTTATGTGGAGCGAGCAAATGATTAACTGGTATATGCCAATGTTACAATATTTGATAGAAATTTTCTTGCTCTTATAGTATATTTAGTGCACCAACTTGTGAATTAATGATTCATCAATACTATTATTATTTACGTTGATACATGTAGGAAGCTCAAAATTTCTTGATAAGTTCCAGGAAAAGATAATGCAACATCAACTGAAATTGGTTGTTCTATGGTACCTGAGCAACCAGAACAATCACGCACTTCTGGACATGTGCAAGCGTCCGTTGAGCATAATTTTGCAATAGACAGGGGACCACAATTGGGGCTATGAGGATGAAGATCTCGAGGTGGATTAAGCAGCAACGCTAGTTCAAGAGGAACATGAATCTCAGAATGTTGAGCTGATTAAAGTTTGTGATAGCCCATCAATGAAAATGGACGATGCTTCAAGAAAGAGAAAGAGAAAGAGAAAGATAGCGGGGGAAAATGAGACCAGCTGCCCTCATTGAACCAACTAGCTTGCATGACTTTGATTGGATCATGATAAGAAACCTCCTACTTTGCTAGCAAAAACGGGTTACCAAAAGAAGAAACTCAAGGTTAGCCTTGAAGATATCTGGAGAATTCTCGTGTAAGATATGTATTTTTACCCTTTAATTTGTTTGATGTAAGAAGCATCTAATCCAATTAGATATTCAAACCAACGAGGATGTGATGTAGCAATTACTCAAACATCAAAATCAAGTATTCAAAGCTATGTGATTAAGCCCCATTATTTCCAAACTTAAGCTGAAAAACGAAAAGAGAAAAAAAGGAGAACATATCCTTATAAACTGATTATCTTATCTTGTTTGTTTGAAATAAACATAGCATTTAATTGAAGTAATTTTGTCCAAACCTGTTAGTATTTTGTAAACCAGAATATATGAAGAAAACAATTAAACGAGAAAATCAGAATTGTTAATTAAATATCTGAGCCCACAGAATTCACCATGCATCCTTAAGGAATTAATCCCCTCACCGTACCTGAAGTTTTGGATTACTTCCTCTCAGGATAGAACGGATATACCTATTATTGGAGTAGCGGTACCTCAAACACCAATAACTTTGTCGAACTCAACAAACAGCGTAAATCAAACGATTCTATGATAATTTTTTGAAAAAAAAAATGTGGAGAACAGTTTTTGAGGGGAGAAAAATCAGAATTTTTAGTTTCTAAAATCAGAGGCAAGACAGATCTCATTCACACCTTTTAAAAAACGCAACAAAACCTTCACAATTTTTGTATGTAAATGGAAAAACAAATGGTAAGATATACTGTCGAATCCTTTTTTATCCTTTATACCCTGTTATGTGAGTAAAAGTTAGACAACACAACTTAGGCGAAAGATCAAGAAAATCGACTAGTAGCTATTCCTATGGATAATCATAAATTCTTTAAACTGTCAGGGAATGTATTGTTTGAAGTAGTTCTACATGACTTGTACAACGTTCGTTTTTGGTATAAACCTGCTTAATTAATATGATCTCCGTATAATTGATACATCATTTGGCATCTGATATTAAACTTAGGATAACTTAAACCTTACATAAGTGTGCCATTTTTTTTTTTTTTACAGAAAGTTAGATATTGTATTACTAATTTTCCTATAACTTATAATTATTCCTCTCTTTCTGTATTCCAAATTGATAAAAGAGATTTTGATTTTCGAGGATCAGTCCTGGGATTTGCCAGTGGTTATGAGATTGTAATGGGGTTGCTTCTATTTGCTTCAGTTGTTTTTCTAGCATGCTTTAATCAGCAGTACTCTAAATTGTTTATGTTCATAAAATTTACTAGATTGACATGATTTGTTTATGTTTGTGTTGTTCAACAAGGCGTTCTTCGAATGTACATTCTTTCAAAACAAATTGTGACTAATTCAAACTGTTCAATACTGATCATGATAGTAGTAAAAAACAATGTTTTAAACTCTACCCTCCTTTCATTTCTTTTACTTTATGCAAAGACATCTCTGGAGCATGTTCCTAGCGAAAAACTCCATTATGTAATAACTTTTAGTTTTTATAAAATTATAATTATAATAAATACATTTAAATAGCAAAAAAAAAAAAAAAAAAAAAAAAGTTGTAAATAAGTTGCTAAAAAATTAAAGAAAAATATAAATAAGGATATATATATATATATATAGATTGTTATAATTATGCATTTTTTTTTTCCTTTGGAGCGGCATATATATATATATATATATATATATATATATGATTGACTTTTAAAAAAAAAACTAATTATAACAATCTATATATATATATATGCACTTATTTATAGTTCTTCCACCCTCACAAAAAGTCTAATTGATGAGTCAATCTATTATATTTGTGGGGTTTATGCTACATGCTTAATTTATTTTGTCATGTTAGATTTTCGTTACTTTTGAGTGATTGAGATAAAGTCGAGCGATTTTTTATACAAAATAAAAGATAAATAATTGAAAAAGAATATATATTTACCATTCTAAAGAATAAAAAAAGATTTGACTTTAAATTTAAAAGTGTGTTGTTGAATTACCTTTTTAAAACATTGTCAAGAATTACATGTAACACTTTACGACGTGTGAGTTGACTTGCATTATATAGATTGTCAAGACTTATTTAACAAATGTTTTTTGAATTTTAATTTGAATGACATTTTGCTGTACGTACTAGACGAAAAAAATTATTGATAAATCCTAATGGAATGACATGACTTTGTGTTGTCTGCATGATACTCCTTTAAATTGTTCCCCGACCCTAGATTGACATGATTTGGGCATTTTTGGTACACCCCGCCCCGGGGTTTGCCCCAAAAACGCCTTTTAAAACACTGTAGTACAAAAGGGTAAAACTTACATTAAATCCTTTGGATTAAAGTCAAAACTAGAAGATAAGCATCAAAATCAGAGGATCGATCTAACATCAAAACTTACAAAAATAAACAATCTAATCTAATAAAAAACAAAAACAAAATCATAATTATGCCCCATCCACTGTTAATTAATCAAGATTACTAATCTTAAAAACTACTTTATTTCCAAATAGCATTTCTGACCCTACTCAAAATTAGAGTTGACATTGATGATTCACCCATTTATTAACTCAACGCATTTTGATCAGTTCAATTTTGTTTATTTAAAAGTTAGACTTGATAAGCTATTCAAATTGACCCATGAGAAACCTTGTCAAAATATTTTTTGAAAGATCTTTTTGTTTAGTATGTTATATATATAGTCATAATAAAGAAAAGAAGTTTTATTAGGTACTTAAACAAATTATTAAAAAAATAAAAAATAAAAAATTTAGTAAGCGTTGGACGGGTTAGGCTATGACCCATTAGTTAGCTCATGTTAACTCAACCCCACTCTGCCCAAGTAACTTTTCTCAACCCATTTTACACCTAAATTCAATTCAATTCGCCCATTTGACGCACCTACTTAAATCTCTTCCTTTTAAGTGTCCTTCCAATTCCATCGTATACTGAAAATGGGGTTTGGACATACAGATCAGCAAGTATACAAGTATAGATAGTAACATCAGTTGGACACGATATATACTCTTCAAGCTGCATTGTAATTCGATAGCAAGTTAGCAACATCTTTTTATGATTAGATAGACCCTAATCTTGTGCAACTTCGACGTGAATTTGTCAATATTAGATTCCTTTTACGCTATAATTAATGTAAATCTGCCTAATTAACCTTGATTACAACACAAACAAGCTGCTGTAAATCAAGCTGCGCCCATTGTTTAATTAGTGCCTAATTAATATGTTTAGGCTAATTAGGCCAGTGCTTAATGGATAAGTCTTGTCAAATCTGTCTAACTAATTTAAAGGTTAGTCTCAGAAATTTTGTGACAAGACGTATCTGTTTGGTCTCCATTATTCTAAACATGGACCAAATTAACGTCACTAAACAAATACTCCCTCTGTTTCAATTTATGTGAACGTATTTCCTTTTTAATTAGTGTCAAAATAAATGACCTCTTTCCTCATTTGGAAACAAATTCACTTTATGAAATGATTTACAATCATACAAATATTCAAGACTTATTTTGAACCACAAGTTTCAAAAGTCTTCACTTTTTCTTAAATGTCATGCCCAGTCAAATGAGTTCACATAAATTGAAACGGAGAGAGTAATTAATAAGTACATTATACAGTAATTAAGATGAATTTCAGTAAGAAGAATTTGTTTTACAACTATGAACTGTAGTTATTTTCGCGTTTAATCACTTAAAACTATGTGGATTTATATGGTTTGACGAGCTACGGTTTGCTAATGTGAGTCTCAAACTCGAAAAATTAAAAAATTATGTTTGTGGTAAATTGATTGTCATTGTAAAAATAATTTAAGCAGGATATATTGATTAATCAAAGAAGAACAACATAATTACATAATATTCACCAATTAATTTAGAATTGAAGCATAGTGGGATGTAATTTAATGTAGTATGAGGATTATTAAGACACAAATACTTCCTTCGTACTAATTTGTTTGGCATAGTTTGATCCTATACAAAATTTAAGGAAAAAATATAAAAAAAATTATGGTCTTAAAAGTTTTAGTGGATTCAGAACTAAAAGTTTATGGTTCCTATAAAGAACCTCAAGTTAATATATAATAATAACTGAATTCACAGTCAAATATTTATCTTATTTAGTTAATTTTATAGGGAAAATTTCAGAAATATACAAATTGGTCACTTACATTGCAAAAAATAGCCCAAAACTTACGTTACAAAAAATAGCCCAAAATATACAAACATATACATACATATGCACACAATACAGATACTTATACCAACATGTACAAACATATAAGCAGGCAGAGAGAGAGAGAGAGAGAGAGAGAGAGAGCGAGAGAGAGAGAGAGAAAAGATTGGGTCATTTTTTGTAAGAATTTAAAAAATTGGTCAATTTTGATAAAGATTGTTGCCCCAATTAATATACAATGTAATTTTCTCATTTTATATATATATATATATATATATATATATACACACACACAGAGTCTGAGTAAAAGTTATTGGTTTCTGGGAAACCCATATTACTCTAGGTTTATCTTTGTTTAAATATGTCATAATATTTGTGTGACTATAAAAATGTATAAAATGAGAAGTTTAAAGTTAATTTTTTTAATTATAAAAACAATATGTTCTTTTTTCCAAACAAACTACTAAGAAAATAGTGTTAAATAAATGAATACAAACTCTTTTAATTTTCTTTTGTTTTGCAAAATGAGCTGACAAACATTTATTGGTTGTTTTGATTTTAAAAATGAAAATCCAAGTGACAAGGTTGAGAGGAATGTGTCATAGATAAATACACGTAAGTATATCCAATATAACAGCCTGTACAAAATTTTAAAACTATGGTCCAAAATTAAAGTAGAAGGGTTGTTCACAGTACAATGATCTAAAAAACTTTGAATATGACCTCAATGTCAGTATACAGAATTATTACAATGCATAAGGTCAATTTATTGGTACACATTATCTCTGCATATAAATTATACTTTTTAACTCATATGATATGAAATTTGTAACAAACAAGTCAAGTTACCATTTCTTTAAAGATAAATAAAAAAAAATTAAAAAAAAAGTTTCCCTCCTTAGGTGGCGTGTGATTTTTGCTTCAAAGGATTGTCCAAGCTAATATGTTGTTTTCTCACCTACCACTAAATATCCAAAAGTCTACAGAAACCTCTCTCTCACATACATTTCCTTTTTTAATTTTTCCATATCCGAGCACAAAACATTTCGCGTTCAAACAAGATTCGTAAAAAAGATGTACTCAAATTTAAGAAAAGTTCAGAGAAGAACCGCATCTTAATTCAAATAAGGTCAGGAAATGAACCGTACTTCAAAAATATATAATGTAGTTAGCTTTATCCCGACATGATGTAGATATCAATAATTGATTCCACAACTTGTAAGTAATAACCATGATCTGTAAATCACACGGAAATAATTTTATCTTTGTTCAAGGCTCTCCTTCAATCTTTCCATATTTTCTCTCATTTAAGTTTAAGTTCACCCAAAAATGAAACTACCACATCAAGAAGACAACAATAGGCCCAAGAACATAACTATATACTTTACTTTAATTCTCTCTTCTTTTTTATGAAAAATGTGTTCTGGTGAAAAGCAAATCAAAGGTCATAAAAGCAAAAAAGTACTTACACAAAAGCAAGAAAGATGAGGAATAATGTATATCATTAATCGGAGAAAAAAAAAATTAATTACTTGTTGATAAAATCCTACAACACAATCCCAAAAGCTCATCAAGTTTAAATTTACAAACTAATTAGAAAATCCATAGGATTCTTTAATCCTCTGAGTTGAAGTCACAACTAAAAGATCAACATCAAAAAAACAGAGGATTAATGTAGCCCCAAAAAAAAAAAAAAAAAAAAAAAAAAAAAAAAAACCATTAATCCAATTGACAGCCCCAAATAACTAAACAAAAATTATAAGGGTTAATATCAAAGACCTCCCCTGAGGTTTGACTTTGTAACACTAACCTCCCTTGTAGTTTGAGATATTACGTTCACCTCCCCTATTTTAATATTTTTGTAACGAAACTAATTTAAATGATATATTGTCCATAAAGTTCCGAAACTACCCTTATCTGCCACTTAAATGTAAACCTCCTCTCTAATTTCTAAAAAAAACTAAAAAAAAATAAAAAATCAAGGAATTAATATTTCGTTTTAGTTTATTACGTAGCAACCCGCAATTCTTGCACATAAAAATTTTTGTTATTCATTTTAGCTTTTGCGAATAAAAAATAACAACTAGGTATCTAGTTCATTTGTCCTTGCATTGATTTATATGCCTAAACGATGAATCAGTGATGTTCTCGCATTGACTTGTGATTACTCCTTTAACTTCAGCTCATAATTTTAAAATTTTAATTATCATTTAGTAAATGAAAAAATGTAAGTGAACCACAACAAATTCAATAAAAAGTAACTTACGATCTATAGACCTACTTTAACATTAAATATGGCATACTATTTTCTTCAATCTTTGCAAAATCCATCAATAAATCCAATTATCAGGTAAGGTACGTAATTTATTTATTTTTGTCATCAATTTATGATTATCTGAGGTAAAATTGTTAGAGAATGATATTCTATTAGATACATTCTAACTCCATCCAATTTGATTAAGAAATATATCTACTTTTTCTTTGAGGAAAAAAATAGGTCACTTACAGCTTTAATTTGCAGAGATGGCATAACATATAAACATGCCAAGGAATTTAATATTTTGCTTTTATATCAAGTTATCAGTCCTTGAAATACTTTTTATTTTTTTAGAAATTAGAGAGGAGGTTTACATTTAGCAAAAGGTGGTAGATAAGGGTAGTTTCGGGATATTATAGATAATTTATCATTTAAATTAGTTTCGTTACAAAAGAATAAAAATGCTTTTATGAAACGTAATATCTCAAACCACAAGGGATGTTAAATACATTAAGCCCAAACCTCAGGGATGCTCAAATTTACCCAAATTATAATTATCCCACCCCCCAAATTCACTGCTAATTAATTAAGAATTAGAACTAATCCTCAAAACCACTTTGTTTTCAAATGACATTTCTCACACTACTCAAAAAGTATTCACACCAAAGCAAGAAAGATGAAAGAACAATGTATATTATTAATCATGAAAAAAAAAAAAAAAAACTTAATTACTCATAATTGATAATATCCTACAACGCAATCCCCAAAACTCATCAAGTTCAAAATTACAAACTAGAGTTGAAGTCACAACTAAAAGATAACCATCAAAACATAGAGGATACACCCATCTAACCCCAAAACTTACTAAAAAAGGCAAAAAAAAAAAAAAAAAAAAAAAAAAAAGAAGGTATCTACACTAAGCTAGAAAGATGAAGAACAATGTTATTTGTATTAATCAGAGAAAATCAATTAAAATTAGTTACTACATAGTTAATAAAATCCTACAAAACCGTCCCCAAAACTCATCAAGTTCAAAATTACAAACTAATCAGAAAATCTAATAACACAAAGTTAGATTAAATCCTCTGAATTGAAGTCAAAACTAAAAGATAACCATCTAAACCAGAGGATCAATCCATCTAACCCCAAAACTTACAAAAAACAAAAAACAAAAATCCATTAATCCAATAAACAAAAAAAAAAACAAACAAAAAAACATAATTAGCCTTCACTGCTAATTAATCAAGAATTAGCACTAATCTTGAAAACCACTTTGTTTCCAAATAGCATTTCTCACCCTACTCAAAAAAGTATTTACACCAAAGCAAGAAAGAT
Organism: Lycium ferocissimum; assembly: GCF_029784015.1. Classification (NCBI taxonomy): domain Eukaryota; kingdom Viridiplantae; phylum Streptophyta; class Magnoliopsida; order Solanales; family Solanaceae; genus Lycium; species Lycium ferocissimum. The sequence continues at coordinate 71,260,889 of NC_081346.1, read as the reverse complement.
GAAAGAAAAATGTCTATTATTTATCAGGAAAAAAAAAAAGACAAATTAAATTAATCACTACATAGTTGATCCCCAAAACTCATCAAGTACAAAATTACAAGCTAATTAGAAAATCTAATAATACAAACTTACATTAAATCCTCTGAGTTGAAGTCACAGCCAAAAAATAACCACCAAAACCAGAGGATCAGTCCATTTAACCCCAAAACTTACAACAAAAGAAAAAAAAAACCCATTAATCCAATAAAAAACCCCAAAAAAAAAAAAAAAAAAACATAATTACCCTTCACTACTAATTAATCAAGGCTACTTTCACTAATCTTCAAAACCAGTTTGTTTCCAAATAGCATTTCTAACTCTACTTAAATCTCTTCCTTTTAATGTCCTTCCAATTCCTTCATGTACTGAAAATGAAGCAACTCTTGTCCTTGCTAAATATTCATGTGGGGGTATTCTACTTTCATAATCGAAATCCACGTCATCATCATAATCATAACCAACAACATCATTATTTCCAAAACTGCCCTTCTGATCATTACCTAGTATTTTAGACCAGTCTGGTATATTAACAGGCAATGATGTTGACGAAATTGCCCTCCTATCGCCTTTTTTCGTAGTTTTCTTCGAAATTCTTGAACTTGGTATAGATATTTTTTGTTCAGAATTATGAACAACATTTATTTCTTCAGAATTGGACCACATTTCAGCTTCATCAAATTCAAACTGGAGGGTACTTGTGCTTGAAGGTAGAGGGGTAATTCTGTCTTTTCCACCTAGGAACAAGAAGTTTTTGTTCTTCCTTGTTGCCATTGTCGTAGAAAAGAAAGGGAAATGATTATTTTGAGAGATGAAGAAGAAGAAGAGTGTTGAGTTGTTACTATTTGTTAGGTATGTTACAGTTAAAAATCTGTTCTTGCTTTGATTGAAGTATAGGGATATATATAATAATTGAGTTGTAGTATTGGATAAGCTCTGTTTGATTTTTTTTTTTGGTTGTTATGGTTTTTGTACTATTAGTAGGACTAGGTAAGACTTTACTATCATTAATTAGTACATCGTACCAACGATTAGAGAAGGTAACGTACTTGTACAATCTCTTAAATATTTAAATTATGGTCTATTTTAATGCAGCACTTGAACACATGATAAAGTGTTCAAATAAAATATTTTCAGCTCAAAAAAAAAAAAAAAAAAAAGGTTTGCATATGTCAATTTCTTTAATTATATACATCAATCTTAATTTATTCCTTCTTATTTATCTACGGTAGCTTCTGCTTCTTTTTTCAAACTGATTTATCATGACTTTTTCGCTTTCGTTATTTTCATTCGTACGACTTTGAATTGTTTTTCCTTATCTGACATTTTTTGTCATGCTTTTCGAAATGCCTCAATTTTTTTCGTAAATTTCCTCCTTACCTTCCAGAAAGTTCGAGACACTTTATCCTCTCCAAATTCCATATTGTGGGATTTCACTGAGTATGTTGTTGTAATCTTAATTTCTTCCTTGGAATTAAGATGGAACGAGAATTGAATCTACACATATTGCGTGATAACAAAAGAGGATTCAAAATTAAAAAATTTTGAGTTTCTATAACAATTTCAAGTTAACCCATATAATTGAACTTCTAGATTCACCCCTTACGTGATAGATTTGTGGAATTAGGAGCTGAGCTGCGGCTTCTAACTCATATAGATGTATGTGCAATTATATTTACTAATTAATTTCGTTAATCAGCAGGGACAAATCGAGTCCATTTTCTTAACAACTAAACTCAACTAAGAGTTTAAATCTAGATCCATTCATATAATTCAGGAGAAAATTTAACTCTTTCCTTGTTTTTAATAATAACATACATTTATGATAAGTTCAAATTCATGACCACAAAACAATTAAGTGTAAGTGACCTTATACACCTATAAACCTATGATTTAAGATATATACACCTATGTTGCCGAATCTGCAAATAATTTAACGTACAAAAATTTATATGTAGTAATACTTTTTACACGACTAATGCATAAAATTTAAACTTATTATTTAAATGGTAGATCTGACTTGGTGTGATAAACTTTATGGATAAAATAAGCTGAATGCTAGCTGGTTATGGAGGAAAACAGTCAAATAAATTGACTTTCACTTCTTCTGACTTTTCTTTTTATTTGTTTCTAAAAAACCATTCAATCATACACGTGATCCTTCATGAAAGTATCAAATGCGGATCCCAATAAAATTATGGCATGGGTTCTTAGTTCATTAGCAGCTGCCTATGATCCTTCTTTTACGTGTCCCTCTCTTCCCCATATATTTTATTGGGTATAATAAGATAAGGATATAAGATTTAATAAAGACCAGCAATAATAGTGCATGCATCAGTGTAGCTAAAGAAGGATTTAGTCTTTCAAATCTAATAATGTTGTAAAAATTATTTGAAATATAATTGTAGAAATCCTTTTCAAATTTTAGGCATATCGCTGATGATACTATTCTTCAGAATATTTCATTCGATACAATTATATTTTTCAAGATTCAATACTTTTATTTAGTATAAATTAGGACCGGAAACAATAAAGAATGATTTAGAGCCTGCTTTGATCAAGCTTATAACTTAAAACCGGAAACAATAAAGAATGATTTAGTAGCAGAAAAAATCCAATTGATTATTAGAAAGAAAGAAGGATAATATTTTGTGTGTCTTGGTCCATTTCTCGTAGGAATGAGTCTGTGTATATTTAGGTGAAATATTCAGAACGTTACATTGACTAAATAATGACCGTAACATCTAAAGGTAGAAATTCTGAAATAATGGCCATTATATGGAGTTTTTTGCAATTAATCTCAAGCGAATGTATCTGGACATATTTTGATAAGCTTGAAATTGGACTCTTTTTGGTATTCTATTGCACTCTTGGGGGAGAAAATCCATCACTTTTGCCTTTAAACCCATCTTCATGTACGGGAGCCACTTTTCCGTATTTTAGCTCATTACAAATTCACTAAAGGACAATTTCTTTTTTGGAATTCCAGAAAACTCACAGCGTTATTCTTCTTGCACAAGACTGAGAACTTACTCTCTCACATAACAGTCGCAAATCACAAAGGAGATAGGCAAGCCCGGTGCAACGAATCTGATTGAGAAGGCTGCTGGTGAGGGGGATTGATCCCAGGTCTCTCATGTGAGAAACCACTCACCAACCAACTTAGCCAACTTTACAGTTATAAAATAAAAATGTTGAGTTTTTCTTATTACGAGGGACACTAATTTTTCTGTGATGTCCTTTATTTTCCTATCAAACACTACTTGCATATATAACACCATAAAGTTTTCTTTTCTTCTTTTCAATGGTTTTAGTTTTAAGGAATACCTTAGGGAACATTCTAAGAATTTTGATAAAATTTTGTACGAGATGATCACATATTTCAATATAATATTAGAGCAGATAATTATGGAATTGAACTCATATTTAGTGACTCGAAAAAAGGAAAAAATTGTATTTGCATATTTGTTTTATTAAAAAAAAAAAAAAATCAGGTCCACGGGTGAAGGATGTGTAAAGAATATAATTATACAAATAAAAATTGTCATTTTAACAATTTTTAAATTTAGATGAGAGAGTTACATATTTTAAAGAAAAAAAAATATCGCTTCTGACAAGCACTGTGATCTTGAATTATATTTTCAGCACGATACTATGAATCATAAAACTTTTCATGTAACTACAAAATTAGTTGTTGAAAATCACCTAATATATTTTTTCACCAACAACCAGAATATATATATATATATATATATATATATATATATATATATATATATATATATATATCAATCAAATTTCGACAGAATAGCAACGTACTTAAGCCATTATGTAAAATGTCGTAAGACTATTAAAAATTTGTCATTATCCCATTAAACAAGATGGATAACAGTGGAAATTAAAGTAATCGTCCCCTTGGATATTTAGAGAACTATAATTAGGTGCCGAAATAATTCAATGTGAGAACTCTATCTTAACCAGCTTTTCCATTATAATTAATTATATCTTCCTAATTTTATGTAGATTTATCAATCACGAACGGAAACAAGATTTCACTCACCAAAGATTTATAAGCTATCCAAACAATCAATTTACTTTCTTTTTTGTAGGTAGATTTTCTTCTATTCAACTTATAAAACACGAATTTTCGACATAAAATTGATCAGTACTTGTTGAAAACATTTCTGTTTGAAAGTTCAACAAAAAGTCTAATGAAAATTTTGTATTTCTGACGATGTTTCGATGGGAACGGCAGTCGGAAATTAGTAGCGCCATCATATGGATGTGTCCTTTATACACTTTGAGTTATTCATGATCCTGTTACATTCAGGGAGAATCACACCCCAAAAGTTAGATATTGAGGTGAAAAAGCGCAAGGCTGTATAAATTCCATATCAAGCATATATAGTAGCGTCGATTGTAGGACTGGAACATAACCATCTACGGTTGTGCGCTAGAGAATACTAGCACCGGATGAACATTGCCATACCGGCATCACCATTCATGGCATGGTGGGCAACGAGGGTGGTGGGTAGCTCTGATATCATTTGTTACAACCTAGAGAGAACCACACCCGTGTTTCCAACCTATTGGCGGAGAGTTTCAAGATTATATAAATTCCACATCAAGACATATAAGCTAGCATCGATCAAGTGACCGGAACATAACAAACCACCACGCTCGTATCCGTCGTCTCAATCTACCGTGCGCTAGACATTACTAGCACCATACGAACATTGTCATACCGGCACCATTCATGGCACGATGGGAACGAATGACGGTGTGTAGCTCTGATATCATTTATTACAACCCAGATAGAACCACACCGAAAAGTTAGCTGTTGAGGTGGGAGAGCTCAAGGCTATATAAATCTCACATCAAACACATAGTGATATTGAGATGGGATTGAAACATAAGAGATCCAAACAAACATAATTAACTGGAAGTATCTTATTGCTTAATAAATTCATAACTATCTTTGTTATATTTAAAACTAAATTAAGTTCTAAAAAAATTAAAAAAAAAACTTTCCAATCATCTACCCTTTAACTTTACTAGTCCATCTTATTGATTGGTAGATATGGTTCTTTTATTTTTTGTTAAAACTCAAAGCATGTGATGTAAGATAATGGATTCAAATTTGAGGCATGCGATACAAGATAAATAGATAACTAGTTAGATTTGAATAGACTCTACATGGTGTTACTATGAGCTGTATCCGTTGCCAATTCATATTTTTATAACCTTTCATATTTGGAAATGACTGACTTTATATTTTTTTTTTGTTGCTAATATTATACATTTTTGTTGTCACAAAAAAGTAGAAAACAGTTAATTTTAAAAATTAAAAAAAAAATAAAAAAATCGTACACCCATATGCCATGCGTAAAATGAAAGAGGAGCACTCAATTATGTGAGAATGACACGTTGGAAATGTGTTGGATCAATCATTGATGAGGAAATTTAGGTAATTTAAATGCTGCAAAAGAAGATAGCATAGTTTATCCAATAAAAATGACAGGTGGAACGTGGACGAATTAGAAGCTTTAATCAAAGAACTAAAAAATAAAAACCGATAATGTATAATGATGGACTTGATTTCTGTGGGTCACTCTTGTTTTTTTCATCCCATCACTACGACTTTTACAAGAAATAAAAAATGTTCTTATCAAGACACGTCATGATCGCAAGAATTTCTCATCCTAGTCTAAGTAACAGCTTATTTTTTTATGGAAACTTCTCGATTATTTTTTTTGTGGAAACTTCTCGATCTACAAGTAACCTACAATAGTTATTTTGTAGAGTTTTTCTACGTGATAAAATTATAGGATATTGTCAATGAATCAGTTCCAAGTAATATAAATGTCATCATGTTTTGACATCACTTGAGAACCTAATAGTTTGAGTGTTTTAATGTGATAAATTACCGAAAGCGGATTCAAATTTTTAGTTATTCTGAATCTTAAAACAGGATAGCAATTGAGTTCAAAATAAATTATTTATATATTAAGTAAATTATTTAACACAAAAATAAGATTTGAGCTTAAATTACTAAGTTCAATCGAACTCTTAACTTCAATAACAATCAGTCCCAGATTCTCAATCCCGTATTAGAAGGATATTTTCCCAGTTTACTCTTATTGGCATGCTTTCATAGCCACACATAAACGTTTTAATGCAAGCCGTTATGGTTGGAACACTGCCGATCTCCACTAAAATTGGTGGGGAATCCCAAATGGCGGCACACTGCAAGCTGCCATACGTCCGGATTAGGGGTGTCAAATTTGACCCAAAAGGTGATGGCCCGCGCAACCCGTCCAAAATTTTATGGATTGGGCTCAAGATAATTTTATATTGGGCTGATTTAGCCCCAACCCAATATAGTCCATTTTAAAGTTATCTCCAACATAGCCCAATTCTAGCCCATTTTTAAGATTTACTTAAAAATGTCACATATATTAGGTGTATTCAGCTGTATCTGGTCAGTGTATCTGGTCAGATATATGTCACATATATAAGGTGTATTCAGCTGTATTTCGAAGAATTTACAACGTATTTAAAAATACGAAATACAAATAAATTGCAAAAAGGTAGCTACGGTTTGTAAATTTTAAAGTTGTAGTTATACATCGTTGGAACTTATAAAAAGTAGCCTATTTTTTTAAGTTACCCAATTGTACAAAAGTTTTCGTTTTTTAATAGATTAATATTGGACCAAAAGAAACGTAGCATGCGTTTGTGGCTTCAGAGCCCATTTAAGCCCGATGGAGAGCTGAATTGGGCTGGTTATTTGGAGCCCTTTTCAATAAAGTCGTTGTATTCCTCCCATTAATGGCACGCCCTTTGGATATTGGCTACTCATCCATGATGAATATGATGGTGACATATTTTAAGTGGTTAACTTATTTATATAATGGACATTTGAGATCACGTGCAAAAAAATTTCTAAAATTTGAACCGTAAGTGTTTAATAGAAACATTTTTTAGAAACATTTTGTCGTGTGTTCAGGTGTTCAACTAGAACAAACCACAGTTAGAGTGTTTAAATAAAATTTGTTAATAAGTTTGAGGGGATATTAAGCCTGTAAATAAAGGTGGCATGCGATAGTGCAACACATGAACGGCACGTGAAGGCCCATGTAGTAAGCCACAACAACAAATCCAATGTAATCCCACAAGTGGGTTTATGATAGTGATGTACGCGACTTTTACCCCACTTTCATGGGATAGAGTGTTGTTCTTGGTAGGCTCTCGAAAAATAGCGCCAAGAAAATAACAAGAGGTACAAAGCAAATAAAGCAACAATTAGTAATAAAGATTGAAGAATAAGGGCTCATTTGTACAAGGGATAAGGATAAATACTCCCCGGATTATATTTCAGATTTAATTTATCCCACATTTGATTGGGATAAAATGGTGGTATAACTAATTTCGGATTAGTTATCTCGGGATCAGTAGTGTTATTTTATCCTCGTGTGGACTTGTGAGAGGTGGAATAACTAATTCGTGATAACTTATCCCAAATGCCTATCCTGAGATAGCTTGTTTCCAACCAAACGACCCCTAAGAGTCTATGTTACTACTAACTAATACTACCAAATAGACTAGCCCCTGTCTCTCCCACAAAACGTCCTACAACATTCGACTAGTTATTACCCCTCAACCCCAATCCTTGACCTTCATACCTTCTTATTTAGTAAGCGACCTTATATAATAGGTTTTTCCCCTTAAAAATCTAAACAAATATCATGTGAGTCGATGATTCATATATCAAATATTAGCTAATAATATATCTGGTCGGAAGGCGACTTTTTGAAAAGAAACTATAGGGGTCAAAAGGTTTTGTGTGTCAACAGAAATTCCTATGAAAGAGATTACATTGAGCCAAAAGGAAGCTTCGTAGCCCACTTAAGCCTAGGGGTGGCAAATGGGCCATTTGGGTTAAAGTTGGGTAAGTCAAGACGGGTGAACCTATAGATGGGTCAAAGCCCTCAACCCCCGCCCAAAGTTGTTTAAGCAATTTACGGGCCGGGTCAAAGATAAGCAAATGGCCAATATAACTCAACCCGCCCAACTTAACCCACCTTTTCAACATTTTGAGAAACTAAAAATATCGATATTCTTTGATTATAAATATTCTCTAAATGCTTTTCAAAATAAACGTTGTTTTGAAAATCAAATTTAAACACTTTTGGGTATAAAAAAAACTCTAATGTATGCTTTTATTCAAAATAATAAAGATATTCACTGTAAATATTTCCTCATGAGTTATCCCGCATAAATTATATTTTAAATTATTTCAAAAATAAATCAAAAGAAAATTAAATGTTAATTGACGTAATGTATATTGATTGTGTCGATTACTCTCTCTCTACCCCTTTGTCTTTATTTATATATTTTTATGGTTGTCTTGTACATAACTACGAGTAAAGCAAACGTATGTCGGATATGGGTGGATCGAAAATAGGTTAAACAAAAACGGATAAATGTAGACCCTCAAGAAAAAAAATTAGAAACTTAAAAATAAAAAGTTAAAATTATAGAGAATTTCATTTTAGATTAAAAATGTCCATATCTACTTAATTATCTACTTCAAAAATAATGAAAACATGACAATTCAGCAATAACAAAGAAGAATTATATCAATTTATTCCATTAACATGTATTTAGTAACTTAATTCTTGAACATAGATCAGGGGCAGTACATTTAACACAAAAAAGTGCAATTACAATCATCGCCAAAACAAGTTCCTCCAAGAAGTTGTCCTGAAATACCAGGAGGATTAGGCTTTCCCTGGTACTTGTCAAAACAATCAGTGTTGCATTTTGTTGGATCACAAGATTTGGTAGCTCCTGGAAGTGGAAATTGGCATTCTTTTGCTTCAAGATGTAATCCTCTCATCTCAGTGCCTTAATTTGGTTGGACAGAGAAGAAAACGGAAAAACAAAAAAAAAAAATGAGAAAGAAAATTGAGCAAATATTCGATGACAATGAAGTCAGTAGGTGGGTTTTGCATATATTAACCACTTTATAACATTAGAGCACAGCGGGTCATTTAATTTTCTGTACTACTAATTTATTTTTCTTTATAATCTAAATGATAATATCATGATCCAGCTTAATACAAAGTCGTCATATAACTTTGAATTTAAAAGTTTCTCCACTTCAGTTATTAACGGGTTGTAAACTTTTTAATTACATATCATCATAAACATTTTATTTTCTGATTGTTTTAGAAATGATAAAAAAATTGTGGTATCGAATGTAACCATAATAATTCCATTTGAAAGATTAGATGAATTAGAAAGAAACTTACTGAGAGCAATGAAAAGGGCAAAAGAAAGACAACCATGCTTGAGAAGTTCTTCATGATACCTAATGAAATTAAATCAATATGGCTTTTGATGGTAAGATTAAAGTGTTCTGCACTATATATAGGACCAAATAAGGTAGAACTATGGTAACTAATTGATTAAAATGTTAATGAAATGACTATGATCCCAAGAGCACTAAAATAAAAAACAAGTTACAAAAAATCTTACATGTTTTAAACTAAATCAGGGATATAAAATGAATTATGGAAATCTAAAATGACTTAATGGATATTAACTCTCATATGGAAATAAAATTATAGCAAGAAATTGATTATAGATACACAAATGTATAACAACCCAACCCCTCTTTTTGAGCATTTTTGCCTTAAAATATGCTCTAATACTTTGTATTAGTTATTTTATCATATGATCGGGGCGGACGGGTTGCGGGGGTTTGGATTGAGACCCAAGTGGTTCAGGTATGTTACAAACTAAGTTGTATTTTCAACACAACTCGAACACGAATATGGATCAATCTGTACACTCCATAAGGAGTGCAACAAGAGTAGTATGAGCACAACGCCGACAACGATTAGATAACACATATAAATGGAAAGAAGTCAACAAGTAAAAATAGATAAGTAGTCGAGTAAAGTCACGAAACATACTTCAAGTAAAAGCTTCAATATTAATAATCATAGTAAATCTCAGTATCCTCATATCGTAAGCCTAGGTGCAAGTTTCAAATCTACAAGTCAGTCAAGTTTCTAAATAAACACCTAACAAGAGGAAACAACTCAAGTACATCACCAACCAAGATTTCGTTGAGATAAGGTGCTATAAAATGATGTGAAGTGCAACACAAATGGAATACAATGCAATACAATTGTCATGCCCCGAACCATGGCCAGGGCGTAACACGACACTCGATGCTGTTGCATGTGACCGAGCGAACCACATGGCTTGCTGAATCATCATGAGGCATACTTGAGCGGAAATATAACGTGAAGTGTATGATGAGCTTTTATAAAACATAGTAAGTCATAATATTAAACATAAGTACTTGATTAAGTCATGAATGCGGGCAATATCATAAATGAGCCAAGCCGCTAACCAACTCTAAGTCTAACATGACACTTGTTTTGTCTATGAAACCTCTAACATGAAATCAAACATGTAACATACTTATTTGAGACAAGGCCCCAAAGATACCTTTAGATGCAAAACTAAATAAAGAAAGACAATGCCTAAACCCCCCGAATGAGATGGGGCTCGCCATAAGGCGGTACGTGCAAATCCCTGCGAGCGGGCGTTGTCCTCAGAAATCTGCACCGCACGTGAAATGCGGGCCCCGGCAATAAAAGGGGACGTCGACACATTGAATGTCTTGGTATGTAAAGCAAGCGAAAGAAATAACATGGGACATGATAATAACATAACGAGAGGAAAATGAAACATGATCATGAACATGAGTACATATACATATATAACATGTGTAAAGTATCGTGAGTAGGGTGAGCGGGTAAATATAACCGACAACATGTGCGGTACTTGAGTCCTACCCGGAGAACACTCATACCTTGCCGGGGACATGAGATTTAATAATATTATGAAAGGATCCGGTCATTATGAGGAGATTGTCCTAAACATGGGTGGAGGCAATCCTCGTCCTACGGTGGCTACGTAGTTTCGAGGAACATTTGAAGCCTTCTCGGTAATTAATGCAACTCCCCAAAACATGAACATGTAAAATAAGTGGCACTTGTTGCCCATGATTTTCATGAATATAACTTGCTTGTACATGGATATCATGAAATAACTTGTAAACGTGATTTCATGAAATAACTTGTATTTAGCATTTATGTATCTTGTATCATAGCATGAAAGATATTATATAATATAGTTGCATGAAAACTTGTAGACATGTAGGATATTCATGAAATAATCATTTTAGCTAAAACATGCATGCAAGAACCCATGGAATACAAGATATATGGGTTTTTATGGATTACGGATCGATTCTCAATAATCATATGGAGTTATTAAGAACACAATGATAGAATAATAGCAATTCATGCATAATATAATCATGGACATAGGCCTAGGATTATCATGAGCATGGTATAGAAACCACTAGTTTTTAGTAGAGAATCATAATTTATGGATTTTTTGTGGCGTGGGGAAGAACAATGATGTTCCCACGTAGATAGTAACTCTACACATACCCGATAATGCTCCAAACTTGAATCAAAGATTTTAACTTTGAAGAAGATTTCCAAAATCTTGAATTCTTGAACCTTGAGGTGGGTTTTCTTGAAAACCCTAGGTTAGGAATGATGATTTCTTGTTTAGATTACAAGGATATATATTAAAATTGACTTGGAATGATTAGAGTAGGCTTACCTTGGTGTTCTTGATGATGGGAGAGAATAGAAGGTGGAGTACGCCTAGGTGTAAAGAATGAAGTGAAAAAGCCTTAAAACAAAGTTTTATAATTGCTGTCGGACCCATTTTACGTCCCATAAAAGTTTTACGGACCGTATGTCTCACCGTACATTCATTCCAGTGATTTGGGCTTTCTGGGCCAATTTTACGGTCTGAATATACGGCCGTATAATTTTCACGGCCCGTATATTCCACCGTATATATCGGCGAATCTGTTTTAGTAAAACGGGCATAACTTTTTGTACGGATGTCTGTTTGACCTTCATAATATACTCGTTGGAAAGGTATTTCAAAGATCTATAACTTTCAAGAAGGATATTTTCCCAAATTCCTTACATATTTTTCCGTATACTCATTTCCCAACTTTCAAGTGGTGCAAACTCACTTGAAAACATGCTCCGTAGGGTAGCTTCCGACTTTCCTTTGCTCAAGGACTCTTCTCATGTCTTGATTGGGTTTCAAACACCATTTATATACTACTCAAATGGGTTCATTATACCCCGTCTTATGAGTCAAATCTTAGCCCGAATGCACGAGATGTTACAACAATGCAGTGGTATGCAAATGCTATGAAATGCCCCCCTGGCCTCTTCTCCAATCACATACACACATGCTAAGGGCAATACCTTAAACTTATGAACCATGAGGGATCCGTGAAGTCCATGTACCCACATAGATTATTAGTATTGTCATTGACGCTTAGGCCCACACAGATTGTAACGACCCGCTTGGTCGTTATAGTCTTTCTAGCATTTTCACCCCTTTCCAAGCTTTGTTAGCTCACTTTTGACCCGAGGGGACCGTTGACACACTTCCCAAGGTTTCTAGATTTGATTCGGGCGAGCTTTAGTGAAATTTGGACTTAAATCGAAAAAGAGTTGACTCAAAGTTGAATTTTGAGTAAACGGACCTTTTTTTAAAATTCGTAGATTCCAAAAGGTCCGGAGGGTCTTTTAGAACTTGTGTGTATACCTAGTTCGGTTCCCAATGCACTCGGGAGCATTTTGGGACTTGGGTTGGGAAGTTGGAACTGAGGTATCAAGGTTTGACTCGATCAACGAGACCTCCGTTGGAAATTTCGAGGCCACGAGTACGTTCGGAGCGTGTTTTTATGTGTATCTGTGTATATAGTTTATGAGCAGTTGGCCTTGGGAATTAGATGGAAATCCGAGTTACAACAACAACAACAACATACCCGGTGAAATCCCATGATGTGGGTCCGGAAGGGTAAAGTGTATCTGTGACCTTGCCCACGCTTGGGAGGTAGGGAGGCTGTTTCCGAAAGACCCTCGGCTCAAGAGAAAACAAGACAAAAGAGTCAGATACGGACAAGCATATCAGAGTAATGCGAAAATAAGAAATAACAAGAGCGAAGAAGTCATGATAAAACAATCTGGAAAGACAAGACCCAACAAATATAAGCAGAAAAAGACAAGACCCAACAAATATAAGCAGAAATCAAAGGGCAATAAACGATAGAGCAAAACTACGACAGCTAGTGCGACAGAATATGTGAGACTACCTACTAGCCTTACTAGCCTTCTATCCTAATCTGAGTCCTCCACAACCTCCTATCTAAGGTCATGTCCTCGGTAAGCTGAAACTGCGCCAAGTCCTGTCTAATCACATCTCCCCAAGGCATTTAACACTTCATTTAATGAACATCGGTAGATGGAAATCCGAGTTGATTTGTGAAAATGAGATTAGTTTACGGTGTACGGTGCCGGCAGCGGCACCGGCATAAAGTCCCGCGCGGTTGCTTTATGGGCCAGTCACCCCACTGACTATTTGAAGTGGTCTGTGCTATTTGGGCATGACCGCGGTAGCGATCATGGGACCAGTGGGGAGGCACCACTGGAGCGGTAATAGTGTCGCGGAAGAGGGTGACTGGCAGTTAGTTCATTAAATGAAGTGTTAAATGCCTTAAGTCCCTCATTTATTTCCATTCCGAAAATTAAGCTCTTGGGAAAAATTCTAGAGGATTCTTGGTGGTAAGTCCTTCTAATCCCTTTGCTATTTCATAATCCCTAATCATCTTACAATCTTTTTTTCCTTATTAGTTCATTAGTAATGGAAGACTAAAGTGGGTTTAATGGATATATTATCTAGGCTTCTAAATCAAGATTTGTTGTTTGGGTTTTCAAATAAGGAAATAAAAAAAAATGATCTTTTCTAAAAAAAAAAAACATTTTAATAAATTAAAAAAATTACAAAATAAATAAATAAATAATAATAAAAAAGAAGTTAATCATGTTTTGCTTTTATTCTTATCGATGAAGGACAATTGATGGGTCAGTTTGGGCTCATTTGATGAACCAGTTTGGGCTGATGATTTGTGATGGGTCAACTTGGGCTAAGCCCAAATCAGCCCATCTTCAAAATTACTCTAGTCCCAAACCCATTAAAGCTTAGACGGGTTGGACTGGTCAAATGGGTTTGGGCTAGTTTTGTCACCCCTACTTAAGCCTATTGAAGACATTTTTGTGTGCGGATTGCCCTTCAAAAGCACGGGTCTTTAATTTTTACCACTCAAATTGGTGGTCTTTAATTATTGTTCTTCGCCTAATGCCTCAAGGTTACGGTTAGAACTCCCGCTCAGTTAAAAAAAAAAAAAAAAAAAAAGGAATTTTGCAAGGCAGAGCTTTGAATGCAAAGCTCTACCTCAGGCAGAATTTTGAATGCAAAACTCTACCTGCAGGTAGAGTTTTCCATTCAAAATTCTGCTGAGGCCTAACTTTGGCCCGAATAGGCCTAACTTTGCTACAAAACTCTGCCTTGCGATTTTTTTTTTATTGAGCTGGGTTTAAACCCCAAATCTCATGATATTAGGCGAAAGATAAAAATTAAAGACCACCAATTTGAGGGACAAAAATTAAAGACCGCCCCAAAATAAGGGTATTCCTGCAATTGGTCGGTAAATTTAAAGCCCTTTTCCATAAACTCATCATATTCCACCCATTAGTGGTAATGTAGCAAGTACAGACAGTTTTTTTTTTTTTAAATCAAAATATAATATAGATGCATAAAAAAGATTGCCTATTTAAGTGAATATAATGTTTTGATAAAAGGCTGTCGATTAACTCCCCTCGAATAAAGGTGGCTCCGCCACTAAATGTCTCGAATATAAAATGATATCCTTATTTCTTGCGTTTCTGAGCAATTTCAAAGTGAAGTTTTAACAACATACCCAAGTAATTCCACGTGTGGGGTTCAAACTTCAAAATGCTTAAACACATTTCGAGCTTAATTAGTGTGAATGACAAGTGAATTGCCATAAAATGAAAGTATTTGGTTATGATCTATCATAAAACGTACGCAAAAAACTATTGATCTTTACATGAGTCCATAGTTGATTGTTTTTTTTTTACTTTATACCATTAATCATGTCGTAAGGATAAGATAGATTTGGTTGATTTTGAAGGTAATTACTAAACCAAGTTGGGAAGTAAGAAATGTAACTTATCCTTTTTGTATATACTTTAAACACCATTATTAGATAATACTGTTTAAATTTAAGCACTGTAGCTCGTAGGGTGATCCTCACAGGCCAAGACATCTTTCTAAGTTTGTTTTCGAGACTTGAAACATATCCCACAATATTTGTAGCATATCCCAATATATTATTTTAAGACTGCACTTTTTTTCAATTGACTTACTCTCTATATCTAGACATAATTAAAATATTCAATGTCCAACTAGTACTCGTCTTATATTTTTGTTTTCCATGCATTATACATCGTCATTTTGGAGCCCGACTTATCTTATATATGGAGACATTACTTATGTCCTAGAATAAAGATTAGTTTTTTACTATGAAATTGAAGGAAATAATTGGGGTTACTCATCTGGATTAACCTTAGAAATTAAATAAAACAAATTTAAAAGGAGAAAATAAGAAGAGATATGACTATTGGTAATAGGTTCCATTTAAACAAGAGGTATCTTGCTTAAATAGAATTCCTTCTCCTTTAACAATAAGTTTTTCCTTCTGAAACAACACAAAAAACTTTTTGTTCTCCCTAAATTCTCCCAACCCCCATATCTCATTTTTTTTTTTGGTAATTAACTTGTCTTATTTACCAATAGAAGCTGTGCTACACGCATCTTTAAGGAAACACGGCATCTGGACATAGTCCCGGGTCGATGTCAACGAAAACAAAACTAGTCTATGCCTACATCAACAAGCTAAGGCTACGGATGGTAGTTAAGTTCTTCCACTCTTTTTACTAGCTTTGGTTGCAGACATGCCCTGTAGACAGCATTTTGAATGATGGTTCTCAGAACAACTTCTGCACTTCTTTGCTTTGCTTGAAATATTCTTTGGTTGCGCTCTATCCAGATGGAATAAACGCAGCAAGCTAGAACAACTCGATATACCTCATGTGAAGCCTGTTTCCCATTTGCATATTCAATTAACCAAGCGACTTCATCTGTCCATTTACTAGCCACCCGTTGCCACCCCTGCCATTTTAACAGTCTAGACCATATCCCAGCTGAGTAGGAGCATTGAAAAAATAGATGATCAATGGTCTCACGTTCGCTTCGGCACAAAGAGCACTGCTCTTCAGTGGTAATGCCCCACTTCACTAGTCTGTCCCGTGTGTGTAGCCTTCCCTGTATAGCCAGATACAATATGAATATCCATTTAGGTGCCCCACCATTATTGCATATCGCCCTCTCAAGGCAACTTTTGATGTTGTCCCCTTAGCTTGAGATAGCATTCTTTGATTGAGAATTTCTGGACATTTTGTAATTGCTGAAAATTTAGCCCTGTTGCCTCTAGAGTAGTTGTAGACTTGAATATCTTTCTAAGCATCTGTTACACCCCGCACCTTCAGAGCATGAGCATATCACGTACTTCACCATTGTAATGGAGCATTGGAGACGTCCATGAAGTTGGAAGGTATAAGTCATGGGAAGTACGTGACAATTGAATAAAGGATGAATTACGATCTCGTAAGTCGTAACAGAAGGACAATCTTGAAACAAAAGAACATGATCATTATCAAGTATGATTAGTGATAAATATCATGTATGGAGAGTTTTTAGAAGATTTCGAGATCAAGCAAATTGAAGAAAATAAGTTTGACGAAAATTTGAGAAATGTTGGCGGGATTTTGGGCAGATTTTTAACCAACTTTGGAGGGGCATATCTCTGATATGAGGATTTTTAAGGTGTTTCTAAAGCCTAAAATGAAGTTCGTCGAGTCTAGTTTCCAACGCAACAAACCACTCATCGATAGGACATCGGAGTAGAGAATTATGGACGTTGCAAATTCAGCTGACAGAGCAGAAACAACGCTGCTACAGTGCTGCTACAGTGCAGCGACAGTGCAGCGACATTAGCACCTATAAAAGGGTTAAAAACCCCATTTTTCTCCATCAAATTTTTCTGAAAATTTCCAGAAAAATCAGCAAGCAAAGAGAGCCTATTTACCTCATAAAAGTGAGGATTTTGAGTAATTTCGGGTGACGGAATGTTAATCGAGGTCCGGAGCAACGTGTAGTCGCGCTTATAGTATTGTTTTGCGGTGTATTTTGGCTTGGTTTCAAGGTGGATATTGGAGATATTATTGTTCTAACAAAGAAAAGGTATGAATCTCTCCTTATTAATATTAAATTCAGTTTATTTACGGAGATAAAGTTAGTACATAGTCGTATTATAAGTTGGATAGTTGAGAAACTTGGAAAACATCGTGTGAGATGTTTTATGGAGCCTATTGGTGTTGATAATGTTGTTGTGATATTGGTATTGTTGTTGTTGTTGTTGGTTATTGGATTGTGATTTCGGGCTAGGCATATAAACAGGGGAGATGCTCCGAATTTAAACTGATTCTAAATGGATTTAAATTAAGGGCTTAAGGCAGTATGATGATGATCCTAACAATAGTATGAATGGTTGTACATGTAGATTACGAGGCTACGAATAATCTTAAGTGAATTGCAAGACGGGAAGTAAGTTGGAAGTCGAGAAATTATCTTCCCGGGTATGTTAAGGCTAGTCCATTTTTCTAAAGGCATGATTCCTTTCTTATGAATCAATAGGTGTTTTCCAAATGTCCCATGATCCCTTTATGTGAATCCATATATGTTTTCCAGAATATTCTTATTCTCAAAAACTAGAAATTCATTATTCATAGAGTTCATGATTCAAATGCATGATTTTTTTCTTGATAATCCATAAATATTTTCCAAAATGTTCCTATTTTCCGAGTCAAAGATTTATGATTCTCTAAGATTTTATGACCACACCAACGGACATGTTTTTACCATATAAATGACGATGTTAAAGATGAGAATCTTTCTATGATGATCATGATGATGATGATTTTAATTCTAGAAATTCCAAAGCTAATGATGTTATCTATTTAAGAGATTATTGAGATTATTTCATGATTTTCTCGATTTTATTCATTGTTGTTGATCTCACCTTATAATAATTGTTCCCTCAAGGTGATATATATAGCGATGATGATAATTCCATAATGAAAATCGGAGGTTACCGACTAACTTACGTCACTCATTCAGTATTTATAGCTTTATTTGGCTCTCAATGCATGCTTTATATATATGTATGGATTTTCTCACACCGAGGCGGCGCTATAGTCGGCCGGGTACGACACCTATTGTGCAACCAACGATCGATTGGTATTACAGAGTCCGAAAGAGGGCGGGTGCGTTACACGCGGCGAAAGGGCCGGGTTACGTTACCTGAAAGGAGTCTGAAAAGGCGGGTACGTTATGATGATGATATATATATATGTATGTAAGAAAAAGTTTTTTTTAAGCGAGCATGCATGGCATCCGCCTTATGAGGCATCCGGATGTCTGAGTTATCTCTGTTTAAGTATTAACTTTCATATCTATATTATGTTGTTATTCATGCCTTACATATTCGATACATTATTCGTGCGCGTCACTATCTTTATGGAAGCTGCGCTCGTGCCGCGAGGTAGGCGGGGGAGACGGATCGGACCGTAGGTCTTCTATCAGGATTCTCGGTAGCACTCCACTTACTTCGGAGGCTGCAGGTCTATTTGGTATTGTCCTTATAATAAATTGAAATCTATGTAGAGCTCGTAGATGTATGTGTCTGATTAGATGTTTTAAAAGTTCCATTAGGTCATATTATGGTATAATATGTTGGTGGCCTTATCGACTTTATTTTGAGCTTTTGATAGTGTCTTTTATTGTATATAGCTTTATGATATACGTTATGATGTGGCGACCTTGTCGGTCCGTATATGAACACATATCTTGAATGATCGGATATTCCTATGTTGGGCCTTTTAACGCGCGAGTGTTCTTTGAGTTATGGTTTATCATGTTCAAGGTAACGGATAAGTCGGTGGTTCCCGACCTACGGGTCGAGCCCGTCATACTCTGGTAGGGTGTGGCATCCTTTACAGTTGACATCACCCGGTCCCCGAGATAGGTTCCTTTCACATAGTAAGAGTGCACCTATTGGACGAAGTTTATCCTTTTTGCAACACAGGTTCCACATGAGTTTACAAATGGCTGCCTTGTTCCAAGTTTGGACATGTAAAATATTCAATCCACCAGCTGTTTTTGGTAAACACAGTTGTTCCCAAGCTACCAAAGCTTTGTTTCTAGCTTCAACTCCACCGGTCCATAAGTAGGTCCTACAAAGAGCCTCTATACATTTGATCACCTGCTTGGGTAAAATAAAAACCTGTGCCCAAAATGTTTGAATAGAAAATAACAACATTTTTTATGAGGTGCTAATCTCACTGCATGGAGAGGAGCTTTGAAGTCCGGTGAAATGATCCTTCCTAGCATCTTGTCGAGTGGGTTGACATTGAACAATAGAGATCCTTTGTAACTTAGAGGCACGCCCGAAGCACGAAGGTAGTTGTCCTTTAGAGTTCAATTTCTCCATAATTGCATTTTTGAGTTGTGTCATCCACCCCTCCAAAATAAATGGAGCTTTTGTCTACATTTGCAATGGTCCAAAGGCGAGAGAAGGATAAGAAGAACTTCATGCTGAACGACGACATGAGATCACCTCTGTTGAATAACAAAAGGTCAATCGACCAAATCCTAGCGAATAATGTTGAGTTTTGCGCATTTGGGGTGGTAATTGAAGTCAGGATCATTCTTTAGAGTTTTCAGGAGTCTTGATAGGTATTCCATCACCAGTACAAAAAGGAAAGGGGATAGAGGATCCCCCTGCCTAAGACCCTTCTTAGCATGAAAAGGTTTAGTCAGCTTGCCATTTATCACTATGGCATACGAGCGTAAGAGCGGCGCATAATCCATGTGACAAATTTTTAGGAAAGTTGAAATTTGTGAGCACATGTTCCACAAATGGCCATTCAACTGAGTCGTATGCTTTTTGCATGTCGATCTTCATCATACATCTAGGGGAGATTCTTTTCTTGGTGTAACCTTTAACCAACCCCCATATCTCGACCACCCTATACAAAGATTGCTCTTGGAATAGTACTTTTTTCGTATTTACCAAACATTAGAAAATAAGAAAATTAATTATTTTTCAAAAACACATGATTTTCGAGAATTCATTTCCTTGAAAAATATTTTCCTTCATACCAAACACACCCTATGTGTTATTGATTTTTCCTTCAGCAACTTTACAATGCTTGCATGATTGATTCCAAGAAATAAGGGACAAACTTTGCATTAGCAAGTAGCAACATGTATACCAATAAGAGAGTCTCGTTATATAATTTTGTAGGGTCCTCTATTTTATTTCATTGTCAATAATTGGTCTAAATCATGAGAAAAAAGAAGAGAAAAGATATCATTTGACCCCTGAACTTGGCACGAAAACTTAGTTTAGCAACTAAACTTAAGTTGTGTTTATTTACCCCCCTAACAACTTATGGGTGAATTAAAATCAACCTTACTTTGCCTAGACTAGTTGAGATCTGGATGATGTTACACCACTCGCTCTTTGATTGGTCCACGTCATCTAATTATTATTTTTTAAATAAATTCGTTAAAACTAAACTAAAAATTATTTAAATAAAAAAATACAGGTGGGCCCCATCTCCTAACCCTTTCAGACTTTCTCCCTCTTCTAAACCCCCCTCCCCCCTCCCACGCCCACCCCTTCTCTCCCACTCGTTCTTCCCCATGGTTTCCATTAATAACAACAACATTCTCCTTCTTCCCCATAACCACCACCACCACCGTAACCACCTTCTTCTCCATACTCCACCACGGCTACTACCATCTTATCCTCCACCACCACTACCATACCTTCCCCACCATCTTGCTCTCATCTTCTTCCTTTCCTAATTTTTTTTCTCTCATGTTCAAATGATTTGGCACTTCTTTTCCTAATTTTTTTTTCCTATTCTTTTTCTAAGGTTCAAATGATTTGGGTTGCCAAAAACTTTAATTAATCAATACTATGACAACAAAATTAAATTCTTCAACAAAATCATTTGCCAACAATAAAACTAAATTGTTGCCATAAATGTCATTTTTACCGTTGTTAAATTTCACCAGGAAAACATCTTGTTCTCACAAATCGAAGGATTTCAAGCTTTTTAAGATTACCCAACTCATTTGTTAAAGACCCAAAAAGAGCAATTACTTGAAAAGGTAACAAATCTAATTTCTCAAATGTCCTATTTCCAATGGAATCCCACCGGAAAGTTCACAATTCGCGCGTATAATAGACAAGTTAAGATAATTTAACTTTGCTAATTTTGGAGTTTGAAATTGATTTGAAATAGTAATTTTATCTACCATAAGTAGAAGGAGAGGCATGCTGGTGAAAATGGTGAGTGAAAGAGAAGAGTGACAACGACTAGGCCGCAGACTCCATCAAAAATGGAGGAAGAGAAGATGATGAGGAACGGAAATACAAATAGGTTAAAAAAAAAAAAAAATAGAAAGATGGAGATGTCGGAAAATATGGAAAAACAAAGAAAGAGAAAAGAGAGAAAGAAGAAGAAAGAAAAAAGAAAAAAGGAAAAAAAATATAATTAAGTATAATAAATTGTCATCAATTAGAAGAGGACATATGCGAAATTTCAGAATCATTTTTAGTGTTTTTCCCCCCTTCCACGCGCTTTTGAGAAAGTCAACACACTTTCTTCTCATGTCACCCGTTAAGGGGGGTATTTAATTAACTTGAAAGTTGTTAAGGGAAGTAAATAAATACAACTTAAGTTTAGTTGTTAAACTAAGTTTTAGCTTAAAGTTAAATCAAATGATGTCTTTTCTCAAAAAAAAAGAATGACCTATTATGAGGCATGAAATAAGAAACAATTAATGCGATTTTATTTTTATTCGTGAACTTCTTTTTCCTCCTAAAATATGTATCACGCTGAGCACGTAATTGTCACAGATGAATGATATATTAAGTCTTAGACAATCACATACCTAAAAGATTAACTCATACCAAGAAGTAAAGTGAGACATTTTTTTTAGCGTGCATAAGTATCCTAGCATTCAAATGCGCATGATTTTTTTTTTTTTTTGGTCAATGAATTTATTTGTCAAGTAAAAATGAATTCGTAATATAATTGTAGAAAATAGAGTATACTAGTCCAAAATGTGAAATATCTCATTTATCAGTTTCTCCTAGAATATTTATATTGGAATCGCAATTTAAACTTGGTACGTCAAAGAGACATGGTAATTAATTACAGCTTTAGTTATTTGCCTTGTGAATGAAGGTGTACTCCATAAAAGAATAATAAAAACTCGTGAAGGAAAAAAATTTGAGGTCACAATACGTTGCATTGACTTGCCTAACCATATTGAATTTTGACCTTATTATTACTCTCATCTTTAGTGCTCTTTTTTAAGGAATCGCTTTATAGTTACAGTAGAATATAAATTATATACATTGATAATGTAAAAATCATTAGATTATAAGAATTATTAAGAAAATAACTATAAATAACTTTCTATAATTAAAATCTGAAACTATACCTAACAAATAAAACAAATAATAAAGTACAATAAGTTAAATTTCCGATGTAAAAATTCCTTAACAGATTCTGTATATTTATATAATAAGTAAGTTAAATATATATTATGCAACTACGTTGTTACAAGTATTCAAGATTCATGAATGTTCCCTACTAAACAATTGACACATGTTAATTTTAAAATGAGGTTGCCCATGTTTCACACGGGAGCTGCTTTGCATGCATGCACTCTCTTTAATGCCCGCCCCCCTTTATTTTTCCTTAGTCAACAGGGGCTAATTAATACAGTATTAATTGGTTAGTATATGACATGTGACTAGCTTTTACACAAGTTTTATAAAATACGGAGTGGAGTTTAAAATTTTCTATAAGACTCTAACGATCTAAAATTAATCCATTATATTAATTAGGTTTATAGTTAAATAAAATTAATCCATTATAATAATTAGGTTTATAGTTAAATAAAATTAATCCATTATAATAATTAGGTTTATAGTTAAATATTTATATATAATACTTAATAAAATAAGTATTATAAAATTTTAATTTTAATTTTATATAATCTATTAAAATTATTAAATTTACGTAAATTCATAAATTAGCAGATTCGTGTCTTAAATCAATAGCCACCTATAACATTGATTAAGGCAGAAATATCACGAGCCGCTAAAATGGGAAAAGTTCATTTTTTATAGGATAACTACAGAATAAATAAAGACCTAGATAGTCAAATTTGATTTCGTGACACGTGTTTCTTTTAGCTTTTTGTACATGAGACCATGGGAAAAGACAAGTTTTTTTTTTCTTTTCCTTTTAATCTTTAACTTCTTAAAAACAACTAAGACCAATAAAATGGGTAAAGACGAAGTTTGGTGTACGTACATCCGCTATTATCATTAGTATTAGTATAATTAAAGATTTGCAAATGTATACACGCTACCAAACACGTTTAATTAGAACCTGCTGTCACCAAAAAAAAAAAAAAAAAAAAACTTCCTCTATTTGCGTAATTTGATTGCCAGTGAATTTAAGGGGAAAAAGGAAGAGACTTATAGAATTTGCAAAATTTAAATTTATTATAAAATTAACCGATATGTCCTAAGATACATCTCATTTTAACACAAAAATCATACTTGAAAGACGAAGGCGGTAACGGAACAAAGGAAAACATCCAGACTAGGGGTGTGAAATACGTATTAAGTTAAAATTTAATTTAAAATGAAGTTAGTGAATAAATAAGTTGGGGACATTGGCCCAAAAACTACTTAAAAATGGGCTAAAAACGGGGTGGTCATGGCGCACGCCGCTTAACTTGATTTTTGAAGGTCTGATTTCTAGAAAAACATTTTTGCGAAAAATATTTTTCTTGAAAATTATTTTTTCTTACGGATTTTTTGTGAAAAATATCTTTGAGAAAAACATTTTCCGTGGTAAATATTTTCAAGAAAAACACATTTTTTGTGAAAAATATTTCCCTTCATATTAAACATATTTTTAAGTGAAAAATATTTCCCTTCATATTAAACATACCACAAACTTATAAGATACATGATACAAGAAAAATGTATAAATAAAAAAAAAATAAAGTAAATCTCAAGCAATAAACTCAAATGTAAGTAAATCTTAAAAATGTAAGTAAATATCTGACCAGATATATGTCACATATATTAGGTGTATTCAGCTGAATACACCTATAGTATACTCTATTTTCTACAATTATATTACGAATTCATTTTTACTTGACAAATAAATTCGTTGACCAAAAAAAAAATCATGCGCAGGTTCATGGTATGAGTTATGCACGCTAAAAAAATGTCTCACTTTACTTCTTGGTATGAGTTAATCTTTTAGGTATGTGATTGTCTAAGACTTAATACATCATTCATCTGTGACAATTACGTGCTCAGCGTGATACATATTTTAGGAGGAAAAAAGAAGTTCATGAATAAAAATAAAATCGCATTAATTGTTTCCTTCTATTTCATGCCTCATAATAGGCTCATTCTTTTTTGAGAAAAGACATCATTTGACCCCTGAACTTGGCACGAAAACTTAGTTTAGCAACTAAACTTAAGTTGTATTTATTTACTCCCCTTAACAACTTTTCAATTAATTAAATACTTAGCACGGGTGACATGACAAGAAAGTGTGTTGACTTTCTCAAAAGCGCGTGGAAGGGGGAAAAAAACACTAAAAATGATTCCAGATGTACATATGTCCTCTTCTAATTGGATGACAATTTATTATACTTAATTATACTTTTTTTTCCTTTTTTTTTTCTTTTCTCTTTCTTCTTCTTTCTCTCTTTTCTCTTTCTTTGTTTTTCCATATTTTCCGACATCTCCATCTTTCTTTCTTTTTTATTTTATTTTTTTAACCTATTTGTATTTGGTTCCTCATCATCTTCTCTTTCCTCCATTTTTGATGGAGCTGGCGCCTGGTCAGTGTCACCTTCTCTTTCACTCACCATTTTCACCACTGTCAAGCCTCTCCTTCTACTTATAGTAGATAAAATTACTATTTCAGTCCGAATTTCAGTCCAAAATTAGCAAAGTTAAATTATCGGAACTTGTCCGGTTATATGCGGCGAATTGTGAACTTTCCGGTGGGATTCCATCGGAAATAGGACAGCTTGAGAAATTAGATTTGTTACTTTTTCAAGTAATTGCTCTTTTTGGGTCTTTAACAAATGAGTTGGGTAATCTAAAAAGCTTGAAATCCTTAGATTTGTCGAACAAGATGTTTTCCGGTGAAATCCCGGTGACATTCTTGGGTTGAAGAATTTAACACTGTTAAATTAAAGTTTCGAACCAAAAAGAATCATTTGAACCCTAGAAAAAGAAAGGAAAAAAAAATTAGGAAAAGAAGAACAGAAGATGAGAGCAACTATGGTGGGGAAGGTATGGTAGTGGTGGTGGAGGATAAGATGGTAGTAGCCGTGGTGGAGTATGGAGAAGAAGGTGGTTACGGTGGTGGTGGTGGTTATGGGGGAAGAAGGAGAATGTTCTTGTTATTAATGGAAACCATTGGGAAGAACGAGTGGGAGAGAAGGGTGGGCGTGGGAGGGGGGAGGGGGGTTTAGAAGAGGGAGAAAGTACGAAAGGGTTAGAAGATAGGGCCCACCTGTATTTTTTTATTTAAATAATTTTTAGTTTAGTTTTAACGAATTTATTTAAAAAATAATAATTAGATGACGTGGACCAATCAAAGAGCGAGTGGTGTAACAACACCCAGATCTCAACTGGTCTAGGCAAAGTAAGGTTGATTTTAATTCACCCATAAGTTGTTAGGGGGGTAAATAAATACAACTTAGGTTTAGTTGCTTCCTAAGTTTTTGTCAATTCGAAGGTCAAATGATAATTTCTCTTCTTTTTTCTCATGATTTAGACCAATTATTGACAATGAAATAAAATAGAGGACCCTCTGAAAAATTATATAACGAGACTCTCTTATTGGTATACATGTTGCTACTTGCTAATGCAAAGTTTGCCCCTTATTTTTTGGAATCAATCATGCAAGCATTGTAAAGTTGCTGAGGAAAAATCAACAACACATAGGGTGTGTTTGGTATGAAGGAAAATATTTTTCATGGAAATGAATTCTCGAAAATCATGTGTTTTTGAAAAATAATTAATTTTCTTATTTTCTAATGTTTGGTAAGTACGAAAAAAGTACTATTTCAAGAGCAATCTTTGTATAGGGTGGTCGAGATATGGGGGTTGGGAGAATTTAGGGAGAACAAAAAGTTTTTTGTGTTGTTTCAGAAGGAAAAACTTATTGTTAAAGGAGAAGGAATTCTATTTAAGCAAGATACCTCTTGTTTAAATGGAACCTATTACCAATAGTCATATCTCTTCTTATTTTCTCCTTTTAAATTTGTTTTATTTAATTTCTAAGGTTAATCCAGATGAGTAACCCCAATTATTTCCTTCAATTTCATAGTAAAAAACTAATCTTTATTCTAGGACATAAATATTGTCTCCATATATAAGATAAGTCGGGCTCCAAAATGGACGATGTATAATGCATGGAAAACAAAAATATAAGACGAGTACTAGTTGGACATTGAATATTTTAATTATGTCTAGATATAGAGAGTAAGTCAATTGAAAAAAAGTGCAAGCTTGAAATAATATATTGGGATATGCTACAAATATTGTGGGATATGTTTCAAGTCTCGAAAACAAACTTTAGAAAGATGTCTTGGCCTGTGAGGATCACCCTACGAGCTACAGTGCGCAATTAAATTTAAACAGTATTATCTAATAATGGTGTTTAAAGTATATACAAAAAGGATAAGTTACATTTCTTACTTCCCAACTTGGTTTAGTAATTACCTTCAAAATCAATCAAATCTATCTTATCCTTAGGACATGATTAATGGTCTAAAGTAAAAAAAATAATCAACTATGGACTCATGTAAGGATCAATAGTTTTTTGCGTACATTTTATGATAGATCATAATCAAATACTTTCATTTTATGGCAATTCACTTGTCATTCACACTAATTAAGCTCGAAATGTGTTTAAGCATTTTGAAGTTTGAACCCCACATGTGGAATTACCTGGGTATGTTGTTAAAACTTCATTTTGAAATTGTTAAAAACGCAAGAAATAAGGATATCATTTTATATTCGAGACATCCAGTGGCGGAGCCACCTTTATTCGAGGTGAGTTAATCGACAGCCTTTTATCAAAAAATTATATTCACTTAAATAGGCAATCTTTTTTATGCATCTATATTATATTTTGATTTAAAACTGTCTCTACTTGCTACATTACCACTAATGGGTGGAATATGATGAGTTTATGGAAAAGGGCTTTAAATTTACCAGCCCAACAAGGCAACAACTAGGACAATTCGCAAGAATACCCTTATTTTGGGGTGCTCTTTAATTTTTATCCCTAAAATTGGTGGTCTTTAATTTTTATCCTTCGCACTTGAGTTGTTGCCTCTTGTTCGGTGCTTATTTAAAAACTTGACACACTTGTGGATTAGAACCTTGCACCTAGGCTTATGATCTGAGGATATCGAGATTTATTGCGATTATTAATATTGGAGCTTTTACTTGAAGTATGCTTCGTGACTATACTCGACTTCTTACCTAATTTTCTACTTGTTAACTTCTTTCCATTTATATGTGTTATCTTATCGTTTTTGGCGTTGTGCTCATAATACTCTTGTTGCACTCCTTATGGAGTGTACAAATTGATCCATATTCTTGTTCGAGTTTTGTTGAAAATACAACTTAGTGTGTAACATACCTGAACCACTTGGGTCTCAATCCAACCCCCCCCCCCCCAACCCGCCCGCCCCCATCATATGATAAAATAACTAATACAAAGTATTAGAGCATATTTTAAGGCAAAAATGCTCAAAAAGACGGGTTGGGTTGTTATACATTTGTGTATCTATAATCAATTTCTTGCTATAATTTTATTTCCATATGAGAGTTAATATCCATCAAGTCATTTTAGATTTCCATAATTCATTTTATATCCCTGACTTAGTTTAAAACATGTAAGATTTTGGTAACTTGTTTTTTATTTTAGTGATCTTGGGAACTTAGTCATTTCATTAACATTTTAATCAATTAGTTACCATAGTTCTACCTTATTTGGTCCTATATATAGTGCAGAACACTTTAATCCTACCATCAAAAGCCATATTGATATAATTTCATTAGGTATCATGAAGAACTTCTCAAGCATAGTTGTCTTTCTATTTGCCCTTTTCATTGCTCTCAGTAAGTTTCTTTCTAATTCATCTAATCTTTCAAATGGAATTCTTATGGTTACATTCGATACAACAATTTTTTTGTCATTTTTAAAACAATCAGAAAATAAAATATTTATGATGATATGTAATTAAAAAGTTTACAACCCGTTAATAACTGAAGTGGAGAAACTTTTTAAATTCAAAGTTATATGACGACTTTGTATTAAGCTGGATCATTATATTATCATTTAGATTATAAAGAAAAAATAAATTATTAGTATAGAAAATTAAATGACCTGATGTGCTCTAATGTTATAAAGTGGTTGCTTGTATATGAAAAATCCACCTACTGACTTCATTGTCATCGAATAATTGCTCAATTTTCTTTCTCATAATTTTTTTTGTTTTTCCGTTTTCTTCTCTGTCCAACCAAATTAAGGCACTGAGATGAGAGGATTACATCTTGAAGCAAAAGAATGTCAATTTCCACTTCCAGGAGCTACCAAACCTTGTGATCCAACAAAATGCAACACTGATTGTTTTGACAAGTACCAGGGAAAGCCTAATCCTCCTGGTATTTCAGGACAACTTCTTGGAGGAACTTGTTTTGGCGATGATTGTAATTGCACTTTTTTGTGTTAAATGTACTGCCCCTGATCTCTGTTCAAGAATTAAGTTACTAAATACATCTTAATGGAATAAACTGATATAATTCTTCTTTGTTATTGCTGAATTGTCATGTTTTCATTATTTTTGAAGTAGATAATTAAGTCTATATGGACATTTTTAATCTAAAATGAAATTCTCTATAATTTTAACTTTTTATTTTTAAGTTTCTAATTTTTTTTCTTGAGGGTCTATACTTTTCCGTTTTTGTTTAACCTAATTTCGATCCACCCATATCCGACATACGTTTGCCACTTGTAGTTATGTACAAGACAACCATAAAAATATATATATAAAGACAAAGGGGTAAAAGAGAGTAATCTGACACAATCAATATACATTACGTCAATTAGCATTTAATTTTCTTTTTGAAATAATTTAAAATATAATTTACATACTGGGATAGCTCATGAGGAAATATTTACAGTGAATATCTTTATTATTTTGAGTAAAAGCATACATTAGAGTTTTTTTATACCCAAAAAGTATTTAAATTTGATTTTCAAAACACTGTTTATTTTGATAAGCATGAGCGAGAGAATATTTACAATCAAAGAATATCGATATTTTTAGTTTCTCAAAATGTTGAAAAGGTGGGTTAATTTGGACGGGTTGGGTTATGACCCTTCATTTAGCCCATCTTAGCCTAAACAATCTTTGGGCAGGGTTGGGCTTTGGCTCATCTATAGGTTCAGTCCATCTTGACTTACCCAACTTTAACCCAAATGGCCCATTTGCCACCCTTAGGCTTAAGTGGGCTACGAAGACACAAACCCATGTCATTTTCTTTTGGCTCAATGTAATCTCTTTCATAGGAATTTCTGTTGACAGACAAAACCTTTTGACCCCTATAGTTTCTGTTCAAAAAGTCGCCTTCCGACCAGATATATTATTAGCTAATATTTGATATATGAATCATCGACTCACATGATATTTGTTTAGCTTTTTAAGGGGAAAAACCTATTATATGAGGTCGCTTACTAGATAAGAAGGTATGAAGGTCAAGGATTGGGGTTGAAGGGTAATAACTAGTCAAATGTTGTAGGACATTTTGTGGGAGAGACAGGGGCTAGTCTATTTGGTAGTATTAGTTAGTATTAACATAGACTCTTAGGGGTCGTTTGGTTGGAAACAAGCTATCCCAGGATGACTGGGATAAGTTATCCCTGAATTAGTTATTCCACCCTCCCACAAGTCCCACAAGGATAAAATAATACTACAATCCCGAGATAACTAATTCGGAATTAGTTATACCACCATTTTATCCCAATCAAATGTGGGATAAATTCATCTCAAATATAATCCCGTGAGTATTTATCCTTATCCCTTGTACAAAATGAGCCCTTATTCTTCAATCTTTACTACTAATTGTTGCTTTATTTGTTCTGTACCTCTTGTTATTTTGCTGGCGCTATTTTTCGAGGGCCTACCAAAAACAACCTCTCTACCCCACAAAGGTAGGGGTAAAGTCTTTGTACATCCTATCCTCCCAGAACCCAAAGGTAGCGCTATTACTACATGGGCCTTCACGTGCCGTTCATGCGTTGCACTATCGCATGCCACCTTTATTTACAGGCTTAATACCCCCTCAAACTTATTAACAAAGTTTATTTAAACACTCTTAACTGTGGTTTGTTCTACTTGAACACCTGAAGACACGACAAAATGTTTCTATTAAACAATTTCGGTTCAAATTTTAGAAAAACTTTTGCACGTGATCTCAAATGTCCATTATATAAATAAGTTAACCACTTAAAATATATCACTATCATATTCATCATGGATGAGTTGCCAATATCCAAAAGGCATGCCATTAATGGGAGGAATACAACGACTTTATTGAAAAGGGCTCCAAATAACCAGCCCAATTCAGCTCTCCATTAGGCTTAAATGGGCTCCGAAGCCACAAACGCATGCTACATTTCTTTTGGTCCAATATTAATCTATTCCGCAAAAACTTTTGAACAATTGGGTAACTTAAATAAACAACTACTTTTTATAAGTTCCTAACAATATATAGTTACAACTTTAAAATTTACAAACCGTAGCTACCTTTGCAATTTCAACTGTATTTCCGTATTTTTAAATACAGCTGTAAGGTTGCTATTCGAAATACAGCTGAATACACCGAATATATGTGAAATATATCTGATCAGATACACTGAAATACATTCCAATACAACAAAATGTTAGGTTGCTATTCAAAATACACCTCAATACATCAAAATACATATGAACTCAATGTGGTGCAACCAATTTTGTTAATACAGTCAGATACATGTTTATTTGATTGTATTTATATACAGTAGAAGTTTGCACATTTAAATACAGCGAAAACGAAAAGATTATCAGTATATTAATACAAAGAAATACATGGAAATACATGAAAATTCAACCAGAATTGCAATTTCTCCAAAAAAGAATATGGCTAGCGGGATTCGAACCTGGCGCGCAAGGGCAAAGCACATGCCCAATGACCACTCCATCTACAACGCGCCTCATGTATAGTAGCTACAAAATGTAATTATTGCAAATGTTACACCTCGAAAAATTTCCCGTTAACGTACAGTAACTAGACTAACGAAGGGCACGATGTATATGATGTTTTGATAAGTAAGAAATAGCATTTGATGATTCTAATCAAGATCTCAAAGATATTCGATGTTAGACGAGAAAGTTTGCCAAGAGAAGTCAAGGCGTACGATAAGTATCGGAAAGGATTTACGAGTAACAAGTTTATGATGATTTAATGATGCTTGGGAGAAGAGTTATAACGTCTCTTAGATTATTAATGAGGTGATAAACAAGTGCCAAGAAGGTTCCATAAGGATTGGAGATCAAACGAGTCAACGAGTGATTTCGGAAGAAAAATGGCATTATACGGTCCAACATGCGGCGTATAAATTATCACCGTATGTCGGCCTTATAATCAGCCCGAAATGGCAAACCTCATTTTCCGGATCTACGTGCTATTTTCGGTATAATTTATACGGACCGTATGTTGGTCCGTAGATTCAATAAGTGCTTCCTAAATGTTGATATAAGGGACCCAAGTTCATTTATTTTCATTTCATTTTCACTCCACACTTCAAGAACCCTCTAAAATTCTCTCCATTCTTCATCTACAAGAACCCAAGAGAAATTGATGATCAACTTCATCAAACTAACAAAATCAAGTGTATGAGACATATTAAAGTTCATCCAAGCCAAGAAATTCCAAGCGAAGTGAACTAGGGTTTTGGTAAAGAATTATTGCCACTCAAGGCTTGTTCCTACACTATCTAAGGTAAGTTTTATGATATTCTCATGTTGTTTAAGGTCTTGAGAAGTTGAAACACTTGGATTGTAGAAGAATATAGGAAATGGGTCATAAATGTGGCAATAGTGTCATTGTTGAGTAGAAGCTTGGATTGAGTTGTGGATATTGATATGTTGAGATTGTAAATATGTTATGAGTGACATTTAGAACATGGGATGAGTATTATACGTGAGAAAACGTAATAATGAACTATGACCATGATTATAGAGAATTGAAGTGAAATTGTGAAATGTGGACAATGTAAATAAATGATGATTGTTGCTTATGATATTATGAATGTTGTTATGGATGTTTGGGAGTTGATATGGAAAATGAGAAAATTTGTATAAACAAAGGAAATGCTGCCCAACTTTCTCTAGCTTTAGTAAGCCCGTTTTTATAATCGTTTAGCTAATGTTAATACGAATTCCCTTGAAGGTAGAAACGTGGGCATTGAAGAAGAACGAGCAAGCGATAGAATAGTTAAACGGAAAAGGTCTGTAAGGCTAGTCCTTTCTTTCTAAGGCATGGATCTTTTGGCATGATTTTCCTCCTTCTTCCTGAATTTCCTACATTTAAAACTAAGAGTCTATATTCATGAATAGCCATACGAGGTAAGAGATACATTATGAGCACGATAATGATGATGATGACCTTAAGTCTAAAGATGCTAGAGTCCATATGATGTTCCTATAAAGCTAATGATGCTATCTATAATCCATTGATGTTGTTTATTATATACACTCACCTTATATGCTAATTCCTTCATTTTTTGCTTTATAAATGCCCATAATGGAATCGGGGGTTCACGACCTTATGTCACCCGAAAAGCATTATTGTCCTTGAGTTTCCATGCATGCATTATGATGAGTACATTATGATGAATATGATGATGAGTATATGATGATGATATTATTACCGCGCCTATATGGCGGGGCGGACACCGCTAAGGCGGGCGGCGTAAACACCATGTCTAGATGGCATGAGCAGACACCACTATGGGCGGCATGAGATGGTACCGAATTTAGGCTACGCGAGCTAATGATTATCACACCGTACCTATATGGTCTAACTTTACATATTCAAACATGATATGATGATGATTATGATATATTATTTCTTGATAATTGACCATAAATCAATTGCTCCTCGTTTGATGCTTCCTATTTCGTTGACGTATTATTATTGTTTATGCTTACATACTCGGTACAATAGTTCGTGTTGAATCCGTTTCTTTGGACACACTGTTCATGCCCAGGTAGTGATCTCACAAGGATATTTGTACAGAGCACTTTTTCTCGGAGGTGCCATTGATTATTCTTTTGTGTGTATGTATATGTTTTGGGCACGACGAGGTCGTGTCCCGTCCCTGTGTCTAGCACTCTAGTAGAGGCTCGTAGATGCGTAGTTGTGGGTAATATGGTCTCACAGTTTCTCATTGTATATGTATATTATTTTGATGGCCGAAGGGCTTGTATATATAATGGTAAATATGTTTCAAATGAGAATAGTTTTTCTATGATTATGAGCATAAGAAATATGAATGAACGCAGGATGGGTAATAGAATGAGTGGTGCTCGGTGGTTAGCCCCAGGTGCCCGTCATGGTCCTAGTCGGGTCGTGACAGCAAAAGGTAGTTATAATCTAAAAATAGCTCTTAGAAGTAGTTATGGCATGTAAATTTCCCTTTTTGTTTTTGGCAAAGGGGGGAATTTATTCATATTAATAGCCTGTTTGGCCAAACTTATTTTTTCTAATGAGTGCTTATTTTAAAAAAGTGAGGTGTTTCGCCAAGCTTTTGGGAGAAAATAAGAGCTTTTGGGATTAGCAGAAGAAGTTGATCAGAAGCTAAAAATAGCTTTTGCGCAAAAGTACTTTTGAGAAAATACACTTATAGCCTATTTGACCGAACTTATTTTTCCAGTTAGTGCATATTTTAAAAAAGGTGAGGTGTTTGGCCAAGCTTTTGAGAGAAAATAAGTGCTTATAGCATAGTTTTCGGGGAATGAACTTTTGCCCAAGACAAAAAAATACACTTAGAAGCACTTTTTAAAAGCTTGCCCAAACACTAATTGCTACTCAAAATTTCTTTTAAAATTAATTGGCCAAACATAAACTGTTTTTCACCCTAAGTACTTTTATGGAAAGCACTTTTGAAAAAAAAAAATACTTTTCAAAATAAGTTGAGTTTAGAAGCTTGGTCAAATAGGCTATTACAAGCACTTTTTTAAAAGCTTGGCCAAACAGTAATTGCTGCTCAAAAGTGTTTTTACAATTAATTGACCAAACACAGATTATTTTTTGTCAAAAGTACCTTTTTGAAAAGCACTTATTAAAATAACATGATTTTTGAATCTTGGCGAAACACACTGTAAGTCGTCATTACATTGCCATAGATAATACTAACAGCCTGTTTGGCCAAACTTTTAAAAACAGCTTATTTTAAAAATTATTTTTTTCAAAAGTACTTTTCAAAAAAGTACTTTTGGCTAAAAGCAGTTTGTATTTGGCCAATTAATTTAAAAAGTACTTTTGAACAACAATTAGTGTTTGGCCAAGCTTTTAAAAAGTGTTTCTATGTGTATTTTTCTCAAAATTACTTTTCAAAAAAGTGCCTTTGGGCAAAAGTTATTTTTTTAGCTTACGAAAAGCGCTACTCCCCAGAAGCACTTATTTTCTCTCAAAAGCTTGGCCAAACACCTCACTTTTTTTAAAATAAGCACTTATTGAAAAAATAAGTACTTTTGTGGGAAAAATAAGCTTGGCCAAACAGGTTATAAGATTACCGAATTTAGCTAGGCTACTACACAGTAGAACTAACTTTTTTCAAAATATAGTTAGCATCTGATATATTATTAGTTTGATGTTTGACCATAAATCAATGACTCACATGATATTTGCACAACTTTTCTACTATATTAGAAGAGTGGGTTGGATCGTCATCCACACACTCTTCTAGAGTAGTACTCATAAGATATTTGTACAACTTTTCTACTATATTAGAATAGTGGCTTGGATGGTTGTCCGCTCACTCTTCTATATCTATTTCTACTATATTAGAAGAGTGGGTTGGATCGTTGTTCACCCACTCTTCTAGAATAGTACTCACATGATATTTGTACAACTTTTCTACTATATTAGAATAGTGCGTTGGATGGTCGTCCGCCCACACTTCTATATCTACTAATTTTTTTAAAAAATTAAAGTGGGTTCCACGTGAAGAATTAGCTGACAAATGCAAAGATAAAATAAAAAATAAGGCGAGGTCCATGTAAAGAAGTAGGAGACAGTTGCAAAAAAATTAAAAAACAATTAAGGGCGGGTCCACGTGAAGAAGTAGGAAACAATTGCAACAAAAAAAGGACATTTAAATAATGATAATAAATTCAGAAAATGATAAAGATACGCCTAGAGAAAATTTAAAGAAGAGAAATTCAGGAAAAAAGAAATAACGATATAATAGTAAATTTTTAAAAAAAAAATTAAAGGGGGCCCACTCTTTTATAATAGTACAAATTAAAAAAAAAATATTTAAGGTGGAGTCCACGTGCAGAAGTAGAAGACAATTGCAAAAAAAAAATAAAAAATAACAACGTGGGGTCCACGTGAAGAAGTAGGAGACAATTGCAACAAAAAAAAATAGGACATTTAAATAATGATAATAAGTTTAGAAAAATGGTAAAGGTATGCTTAGAGAAAATTTAAAGAAGAGAAATTCAGAAAAAAAGTAACGATTTAAATTGAACACAAAAACCTCTAAAGAAGTTATAAAACCAAAAGATTTAAACAATATGTCTCACACAATTAATGAGGAATAACATCAAGAAGACGAAATATAAATGGTCAAAAAACGTATACACATATTTTCTTAAAATGATGAAGTTGGTCTATACTTAAAAATTTAAGACTACAACAGATGCCGACACATGAAAGCGTTTTTCAGTGTTGATAAGTAGAAAGAGATGATGGCATGAAACTCGGGAGGAGAAGGTGTATTTCAAATCTTTCAATTGGAGAACCAAACCAGGAAAGTCATATATAGGAGAAGCGAACTAAGTAAAATAATTTATTGATATTTTCAATTAATTAAATTATAATACTTTCTATAATAAAAATTTCATAATTATATTACTAAAAGGTACTCTCTCTATCGCAATTTATGTGGCATAGTTTGATTTGTACACTAAGCTTAAAAAAGAAAGGAAAGATCTTTGAAACCTGTGGTCTAAAACAAGTAATAGATATTTGTGTGGATTTAAATTATTTCATTAAAGGTAAAAGGGAAAGTTTCAAGTTAAATGATTTTTAAACATAAAAATATATCATTCTTTTTTTTAGACAGACTAAAAAAAAAATATGGTATAATTTTTTGTGTTGGGCACATGCTTTCATCATCTAGTTTTAAGGAGAAAGACTTATTAAGGACGCTTACTACGATGCACCCACCTTCAATTGTTGCTGTTTCTATTAAGCTGTTCAAAGAGAAAAAATTGCATGAACTAGAAGTAATACCTTCATTAGCTTTCCAAAAATAGGTAACTTTTACTCTCTAGTGTTGCTCTCTAAAATCTTGACAACACTTGAAGTTTCTCAGATGTTAATATGGCTCTGTCATAGCAATTCCTTTTTTATCTTACTTTTTCCATAGAAAAATATCAAAAAGGAAGAATGTACATAATTAAAATGTCTCACGATTTAAAATTTGTGTGTCGTCTAGATTTGCACTCTTATTTTCTTCTAGAAAAGATCTCAATTTTACCTAATTTTAATCCAAATTTTATTTTGGAACAGTATCCAATGATCAGGAGTTCACAATTAAAAACATATATAGTTCTTAGGAAATCATGATGATTAATAACTTATATGATATATATTTGTCACAAAATATTTGTCACGTTTCGCTTTTTGAGAGTCAATCTGACTATTCTTCAGAGCTAAATTGGATTAGATTGATCCAATATTTTAAAATTACATTTTAGATATTGAAAATTATACAAAAATTAATACTATAAATTGCAATTTTCTAATACTATAAGTTGCAATTTTCTCATAAAAATATGGTAGAAAAATACAATTTAAAAATGTTGGTGATATAATTTGAATATCGAAAAATTAAAAATAGCAAATATTTTGGAACAAAGGGAATAATTGTTTGTAATTTTAAGGTAGTTATGACTATTGCAAAATAATTGAGATTTTACTTCCCCTATTCTAGAAGTCCTTTAGATTATTCATTGGAAGAAGCTCATACCTACCTCAAGATATGAAAGGTGATCCACTTCAAACGGCTGGCCACAAGATTATGTCTCACAATTGTAATATTCAAGAACCACAAATTAATGAAGCTTTGTCCTTGTTTCTAGGGGACTTGCACCTTTCCCATCTCTATAAATTGCCCAAGATACTTCCTCTCGATTCATTAAAAAATCAATTCAAAAGAGCTTAATCTTCTTCAAAGAACAACTCGTTTTTCAATCTCTCTTTCTTCCAAAAGCCAAGGAGGGAAGAGGGCAAATAAATCAATAACATCTCAATTCTAAATTAGCTGGCATTCAGAGAAAAGGAATCCTTACTAAAATTAAAATTCCAAATTTGTGCTAGCTATTTGATTGATCTATTCTAGTTCTATTTGCTTTCATGCACGTGGACTATTAATTCAAAAATGACAAGGGAAACTAGAAATGTACGTTCTTGGATGGAGGTTGCTCCTACCCTTATGACCTATAATCGACGAAAGTCTTCAAATTCACCAGCATTGGAGACCATTAGAGAAGAAACCAACGAGGGGTGTGATGATGATTCACAAAATATATTTTCCACCCTTCAATTGCAACGTCGAAATTAAACAAGGGCTATGATTTGACATTATATATAGCTTAAGTGTAACACTTAATTAGTTCTTTTATTTGAGAGGTTGATGAAATTTTAGCCCTCCACTGCAGATTCAGGAAGTGTACCATTATTGCTTAAGAATATTAACAACATTTGATGGTATTTGGTTAATTTTTGTCAGATTCTGTTGGATAATTTTGTGATTTAGATTTACTTTTGAAGTTTTCGATAATGTCATAAAAACCTCGTATTATAGTGAGTTACACCATCCGGCCACTCAGAAATCAATAAAACTAATCTATACTAATCGTAGGTTGATGGTCAATATGGAAAATAATATGAATAACTTGTTGTAAAGGTCAAATTAAACTGAGGTGGTAAAATTTACTATAAGCAAATAAAACTTGAGTTCTTATATTAATGGTTTGCTCCTCTCTTAAATAATAAAATGCTAAGTTCAAAAATGGGTAAACTATCTAATGCATTAGGCTTCTATTTCGTATGTTCTTTTTAGGTTCGATATGGTTGACTGGTTAATCCTTCAACTTGATTACAAGAAGAGTTAAAAATGTAAAACAGAACTTATACAGACTTCAGAGCTATCAATAACATTGGATCAAGGGTAAGAATACATATTAATTCACTATACTAATGTGATAGTAAATATCCAAGACAGAGGGCGAACTCACAATATAACGAGCAGGTTTAATCAGACCCAGTAAATTAGGCTCACATATTTAATATAAATTTGCATAAAAAAAACATTACTACATTAGATAGGTACATCGTCTCAAAATAAGTGTCATCTTAGCAAAAATTACGCCATTTAAGAAATCAATATCAATAAATATAACGTAGATTTTATTAAAGTACTCCTATTTATTAGTTTTTTTTTATTTTTAGAATTGAGCAATATTAAAGAGAACTACTTTAATAGTAAGGCATCATTGGAAACACTTGCCAATTTTTGTAATGAATTCCTAAAATGACACTTATTTTGAGACAAATTATTATTGCTAAGGTGAAACTTATTTTGGGATAAATTATTATCGCTAAGGTAAAACTTATTTTAGGACGGAGGAACACTTATTTTAAACCCACAAATTCAATTGAATTATGGGTTAAGAAAAGCCCAAACTCATAAATTTAAAAGTCTGAATTCACCCTTATGGCAAGAAGCACTCCATGCAAACAACAGCCAACAAGAAAACGGGTTAATAACTCTTTAGTCCCTCAGTTATTAGTAAATTCAACTTTAAGTCTTTCTGTTATATGACTAAGCACATTTATCTTTCATTACATTAAATGTGCACTTTTGATCCTACTTATGAACTTCACAAATTTTCAGAATAGTGAACTGTTTCAATATTTGATTTCATATGTTATGTTAAATTTATATAGTTACTCCATAATTGAGGCTAATATGCTTCTAAAAATTATCCAAATATAACACATTTCCTGCATAAATCAAAAAAAAAAAAAAAAAAAACAATTAAAAGTTAAATTCATTGAGCCATATAATACAAAGACCAAATAAATATTTATCAATAATTAAGGGATCAAAACAATATGATAAAACCCGCAAAGGTTGGCTGAGTTGATTTAGTGAGTGGCTTTCCACATGAGAAATCTGGGATCGATTCTCCTCACTGCAGTCTTCTTAGTCAGAGCTCGTCGCACCACATTTTCATAATGCGGTTTACATCTCTTGTATCATTTGCGAGCTATTTAGCAATATAATAAGCCGTGCGCGCAATTTCCTCACATGTTGCACGACTTTACTTGGAAATTAAGTACATCCCAACAATCATCGAAAACGACAAGTTATTCAGATTCAGCTATGATTCCTCTGTCTTTCCACCGACACTTCACCAAAATTTTGTAGTCTTTCATCATTTCACCTCACCTTTATATAAGTCCCTCACACTCTCCAATCTTTTAATTAACCCAACACCAAATTATACTCAAAATAGTTAAGACTGAAGAGTACTGAAGACCTCTCTAGCTACTCTTTCCTTCATAAACCCAACAACAACAATTACAATTACAACAACAATATACCCAGTGTATTTTCATAGGTGGATTTGAGGAGTGTAAAGTGTACGCATTCCTTACTCCTACCTTATACAGATAGAGAGATAGCATTTTAGATAGTGCTCACTCTCAAGTAACGCATTACAGAACACTTTTCTTTCATAAACCCCAAAAAGAAGTTGCAAAATTTTCACTTGCATAGCTTCATTCTTCTTGTTATTTTTTGCTCAAAATCAAATGGCCAAGTTCAGTGTGAAGCAAAAATCTTGGATGGAGGTTACTGTTCCAGCAGTTCTAATGGCACCTAATAAGATTTCAGTGTCTCCTCAGCTTGAGACTATATTTGAAGAAGATGATTTTCAGGATTCTGATTTTTATGACATCTCTTCTAGGACAAGAAGTTCAGCATTGTTCCCCAAAGTGTTGAGTTCACTGAAACAGAAATAATTAGAACAGCTATTTCTGATGTAACATTGTGTTCATCCCTTTTTATTTTGACTTAAAGGCTAATGAAGGTTCTCTATCTCTCTCTCTCTCGTTCTTTTTTTTTTTTTTTTTTTTTTTTTTTTTGGGCTACAATCAAGTTTAAGGCCTTAGGGTGTGGTTTCGTGCTAATTGAAGGGGCGGTTGTATACATAAAATAACAAAAAGTAGAGTAATTAAATACTCTGTTTTGGGTTTCTGTGGAGGAAATTTGAAATGAACCATAAGTACATTATGTGCATCTTTCTATTCTTGTCATTTTCTTCATTGATTCGAGTATAGTTATCTCTAATGCCTCATTTGTTTGCACTTAATGGAGTAATGAATGGTTTAGGCTTTAGACGTGAATGCGTTTGTTTTACGTTAAGATCTAGCCTTATTTGATCTGAATAGGTCTTAATCGTTAAGATGCTTGAGCAAAGTCTTAATATCGTTAATAGGTATTTTGTATGGATAATTTTTACCACTGGCTCCATCTCCCCCATCCCCTCACTCCCACCACCCATCCACTTTACCACTACCCACCCCCACCACCCCCCCACCCACGCGCCAATCTGCCCCCCGGCACGCCCAACCCACCCCCTGACCTCCACCCCGTCCACAAACCCACCCGTCACCACCACCCCACCACATTCACCACCCACACACCCCCCGACCACCCCTCACGCCCACCACACCCCTACCCGCATGACCCACCCACCCCTACCAACCCCCCCCCCCCCCAAAACCAAAAAACCCCGCTATACATCACTACAAACAACTTCACATTACCGGCAAACATAAATGTTTTATATTTTTATCAAATAATATTCTTATTTTATTAAATTTGTATTTATTTTATAATTTTTAGTTCCATTTTTATTTGAATTGTATATTTATTGTATTTAAATAAATACTTTATGCACATTCGGATGTTGAGAAAACAAACAATCTAAATCATTCAGTGTTCAGATCTAGAGACAACATCTTAATCATTCAGATGTGTATTCAGATTCAAATGTCTTAATCTTAATGAAAACAAATGAGGCCTACGACTCTAAGCACACTAGAATTAGAAACATATGATAGACCAGGAAAATTGCATTAACATTTCGGTCTCCTTTGTTTTTTTCCTCCTTTTCCTCTAAATCATGTTTTGATCTTGTAACTAATCAATGCTTATAAATCAAAAGTAAAAAACTATAAGTGGGTCACATAAAGCTTTCAGCTTATTAGTACTTTTAATTTAACCACAATATCATGTATTTAAGTTATCTAAAAAATAAAAGAATTCTACCAATTGCTCGAGCTCGATAACAATTGTACTTCAAAGCAATCACTGTAACCTTCCGCCACGATGACTTATTGGCTAACAACACGTGTCCTTGGAGGCGAGAAACCCTTACCCCCTGTTTGGATGGTGGTTTCCCGTGGTTCATTAATGTATGGTTTTGTAAGAAACCATGTTTGTTTTCATTGTTCTTAAAATTATGTGGTATAGTGTTGTAAACCCATGGTTCATCCCATGGTTATATATATGAAAAGTCATATTTTGTAACCACGGATTTGGTGGTTTTTCCGTGTTACATATTTTATTTCCCAATTATAACCCTACTTATATTTTAAAATTCCTATTTAATCCTTTACCCTAGTTTTATTAATATATATAAACTAGATGTTTAATTTTGCCTCCAACCCTCTGTTTTGCCTCCAAATCCTTCAAACGTCTAAAGCCAATTACTCTGTGAACTCCATCGGCGGCGAAATTCAGTTGTAACCGTATGTTCTCTTCTTTGTCTGACTGCTCTCTTTGTACTTTGTTTTGAATCGTAGGCAAACCTCACAATATTTGCTTCTGGAAAATCATGGAAACTGAAGCATGCATTTTTCCTTGTCACATACCAAAGGATCTCAATATCATATATGATTCCTCTTATTACTTTTTGTTTCTTCCATGTTGTGCGTATCATATATGATTCCTCTTACTTTCACTCACATCTGCTAATTTTCTTCAACTGTATATTGTAATTAAAAAAAAAAAATAGCAAGCAGAACAAAATGGTAACTTTCCTTGTTATTCTCAACCAGTTGGCTATGTAGTGTAGCTTGTATTATCTGTAGTGTAGAATTTATGCTATTACTTATTCAGATAGTTTTGGTGATACTTTTGCTTGTGGTATACTTTTGCAGCGGTCTATTACGAATTGGGTTAGATGACAACTCCACTTTTGCATTGTCTGTTGTCAAATTTTGTCTACTTTTTTTCTTAATTAAACTATTAATAGAAATATATATTTGCTATCTCGTTTTAGTTTCAAACAATATTAGTATCTCCTTAAATTTTTTGTTATAGATGGTCGATATGAATAATCAAGATAATAGACAGATATTACAACAAGTGAGCTCTTTATTTTGCATATCTTGCGAGCTTGGTAGTTATTTGGTTTTGGACCTATACATGTGATGTTGAACATTCTCGCTCGATACCAAATGAAATACGGCTTGAGGGAGAACAAGTTAGAAATGAATTATTGAGCTATCTATTCTCGAGTGAACTCTGCTTTAATATTATAAGGATGACTCCTTCGGCTTTCATCGGGTTATGCGAGATTTTGATTAGAGACGGTGGTCTTAGACCAACGCTTCAGGATCTTGTTGAAGAACAAGTTGC
This sequence comes from Lycium ferocissimum, assembly GCF_029784015.1. Lineage (NCBI taxonomy): Eukaryota > Viridiplantae > Streptophyta > Magnoliopsida > Solanales > Solanaceae > Lycium > Lycium ferocissimum. The sequence continues at coordinate 71,217,480 of NC_081346.1, read as the reverse complement.
AAAAGCCCTTTGGTTGTTAGCACATAATATGACAAATCGAGAGATATCTTTAATCTTTCGGCGCTGCGAAGTCGGTTAGTCGTCATTTTCACATCTTGTCTTGCGAGCTATTTTGGGGTTGTATGAAAAATTTATTAAACAACCGATGGCTCCCAAGTTCCTTACAAATTACCGGCAACCAAAGATTCTACCCATACTTTAAGGTGAACACAACTACCATCTTTATAGTTTGCAAATGTTAAAATCCTTAAGATGTTAATTCATACTTATAATGTCAGGATTGTATTGGTGTAATCGATGGAACACATATACGTGCTAAAGTTTCACAAGATGAAGCACCCAAATATCGTGGGAGGAAATATTATCCAACACAAAATATATTGGCTGCATGTACGTTTGATTTAAAATTCACGTACGTATTAGCTGGATGGGAAGGGGACATGACATACGATTTAAGAATCATGAAAGAAGCACTAACTAGACGAGAACCATTAAAAATTCCCGAAGGTAAATACTGAAAAGTATTTACTTTAAAGAAAAATATGTGTTGAGCAAATAATTGAAAATTTTGATTTTATCTTTAGGTAAATACTACCTTGTTGATGGAGGAATCATGTTGAGAAGTGGGCTTATCACACCTTATAGGGGAGAGCGGTATCACTTGAAAGAGTATTCAAGAAATCCACCTCGAAATCCTCGTGAATTGTTTAATTTGCGACATGCATCTTTGCGTAATGCTATTGAACGAGCATTTGGAGTTCTTAAAAGAGATTTCCTATAATTGCTAGTTCAACTGAGCCATCATATGGTGTTGGTACCCAAAAACTTATTATTTTTGCATGTTGTATTTTGCACAACTATTTAAGAGGAGTAAATCCAAACGATGAGTTACTTGTACAAGTGGATGTTGAGCTTATGAATAGTGATAGTGTGCCTGAAGAACCGTCAAATTCTACGGAAAGCAATGACGAAACACAAAGAGGAGAGACAATTCGAGATCAAATTGCAGCTAGCATGTGGTCTAACTACCAAGCTTAATTTTTTTTGAATGAAAACTTAAATGATATTTATTTGTAATGTCATTTACTTTATTTAATGTTCAATTTGCTAGATTCACGTGTTCGTAAATTCATTGTTTGAATTGCAGCTATTATGTGTAATACAATTTCCTATATGCATAATGGATGTTTTTTTTCCCCTTATATCCTCTGAATGTGTATAAGTGAAGTATGCTATTATCTAAATTATTTTAATTATGTAGTTGGCAACTATGCCGAAAAAGTCAAAAGCAGACTCAAGTGATACAGAGGCTTCAGATAATTCTTCTATTGTTTGGTCACAAGTCATGGATGATGTGTTAATTGATGCATACCACCATGAGCACGTTGACGGAAATAGGGTTGGTGGAACATTCACTTCAACTGCATTGAATAATATACTAAGGAAACTTCAAGATAAATTTCCTGGCAAACTTTTCACAAAGGAGAAACTTCACAATCGTGTCAAGGTTATTAAAAGGCGGTTTACAGGGTGTTATGATATATTTCAAAATGGTGGATTGAGTGGGTTTGCATGGGATCCTACCACAACAAGTGGTGTGCCGAATCGAAGTATGGGATCAATTAATTCGGTATTTTTTGTCTATTAACTTTTTTTTCTTCTTATTCGTGTACAATGATATTTTTCAATTCTTAATTAATAGTTTTTAAATATGTAGGCTAAGCCGGCAGCTAAGGAATGGAAGGACAAGCCAATCAGAAATTTTGATAAGTTACTTGTAATATATGGAAAAGATAGAGCTACTGGAAAGCATGCTGAGACTGGACCAGAAATGTTGAGAAGATGTGCTCGTGATAATTTGAAAAGACCAAGTACTACCTCTGTGACAATTGATGATATAGATGAACTGGTTTCTGAGAATGTTGCCTCCCTGGAAAATACAGAGGAATATGGTCAAGCTGAGCATGAGCAACCAACCGATGCTGCCGCTAAATTGAATGTCTCTTCACGAACACCGTTAACTAATAAGACTAAACGGGCAAAACAAGATCATGTTGGAGAAATGGCTACTTTGTTGAGAGGCGGTTGGATCATTTGGCAAGTGCCATCAGTCTTTCAACACTACCACCGATTCAGTACGAGATATGGGCAATGGTAAATGAGATGGGATTGGAACCGACTTTGATCACAAGAGCTTATTCATATATTTGTCAACATACGGACTTTTGTCGAATGTTGATTGAGCCCATGGGAAGCACGCAAATCACTAGTGTTGTCCCGCGATGTGTGATGAAAATTGAGTTAGACTAGTATTCTTGATCTTATTATTATTACCTAGTAGTGGGTTTTATTAGTAATTTATATTTTGATGTGATAAATTTTATGTTATGGATTAAAATTGCTGAATTGGTGTTTTCAACTATTATATCGTCACCAATGTAACAGGTATTTCTTGTGGTTGCTTTCAGTTGATTGAGGCTTATGGTTTGCTGGTGGATTCAAACCAATTGTCTAAGTTGTCGTGTATCTTTGTCCAACTTATCTCTTTTGGACATTTTTGATAGCTTTAGAAATTTATTTGTTGAGACATTCCATCTGTACATTGCTTTTAACTTCGTATATTGTGTAAATGTACTGAGATTGAGGACTTATCTTCTCTATACGTGGAATGCATAATCTTTTTGTTAGAAGTTTTTTTGCTGATAATTGTTCATATGTTTCTGGAAGAATTAAAGGTTATAGAGTCAAAGAAAAAGAAGAAGAGAACAAAGCAGTTATTTATTGTCTTTTAAATTGGGATTATCCTAGTACTTGTTGATATTTTTAATAGTTATATTAATTAAGGGTATTTTAGTAAACCTACATGTTATTATACAGCACCATACAGTCAAACCAAACAATAAGATGGTTATTAAACCACAAGAAACGATACAGTGTATCCAAACATTGTGTTCATTAATACAGTACAGTACAATACTATACCATACTGCACAACACCATACTGTACATTAATGAACCACGGGAAACCACCATCCAAACAGGGGGTTACTATAGGTTGGCAAGAGACAATGGGTGTATGTTTCTTGTAGTTCAGAACTTCAAATTCTAACTAACGAGCATTAAGTATAATTCAGCTCACGATAGCTCCATGCAGCTGACTTTTCAGCGAAACGCGATGACCAATTGTGTGAATTAATGATTCCTCTCATACAATTTGAGTTACTATTACGATATTATTATTAGTTGGATAAAACTGACCAATCTCACGACAGGTTTAAGCCAATTCACATTCTCTTAGATAAGCACTTTTATTTTCCTAAAGCTCGGCTCGGCCAAACAGGTTAGAACTCAATTACGAAAGGTGATAATTTTTGTAGCAACAAGTAATAACAGTGGACCAACGTTTATTATTTTCATGTAATATAATAAATGCTCAAGACTTATAAGTTTCTAATAATCTCTACCAACTTTAAAGCATATACGGATACACCTTTCCTAGTTTTGTAAATCAGCCAAATTTTCCATCTAACCTAAAGAAAATAAAACAAGCCATTATTGTTTGCAAAGACTACTTTTTCATCATAACCAAGTTCAGAAAAAAAAAAATTGACAGCTAGTGTTGAGGGTGTTGAAAGAAGATTTTATATAGAGAAAATAACAACAACAATAACATACCTAGTGTAATTCAATAAATTAGGGTCTTGGGATGGTAGAATGTATGCAGATCCAGAGGCGAATTTATGTATGAAATTTGGGTCACGTGAACACATGGTCATTCGACTAAACTCGATATATTATATGTATAATTCTGCAAATATATCTAACATTAACTGAAGGAACCACAAGGTCAAACCAGGCTAAGTGTTGCATTGGTTAGGGGTTGTGTTATTTCCTCAAGGTCTTGGGATCAAACCCGAGCTCCTCCACGTTTTATGCCTTTATTTTCTAAAGCAGCCTTTTAACTTTCCTTTTTATATTATTCTAGATCTTTTTTTTCTATAATTCTAATTATCCAAAAGTAAAAAATGTTTTTCTTTTTATATTACATCTAATGAATTTGTTTTCCTTTATTTCTAATTACCCAAGTTTCAAAAGGCAAAAGAAATCATAAAACCTCAACTAATAGTGAACTCATCCTCTTGAAATCTTAGATTCACCTCTGTGTAGACCTTACCCCTACGATAAAGGTAGAGAGACTATTTCATATAGAGAAAATAATACGCATAATTATTTTTTTGTACTTGTCTAAGTCTGGACTCTGGACGAGGCTCTACTCAGTACGAGTTGCCTCCATTTCGTCCAGTTTGGCATCGGATGATAAACACGTGTCCTTTCTTAAAACTTATGGACCAGATTTGTTTTATTAAAAAGGCAAAATAATCAACCATAAATCATTATCAGTATATTCTTTTATCTACTACATTAAATTTTTTCTTTCCTTCCAAATCTTGGCTGAGCACTATACAGAAGGAGAAAAAGAGATAAAATTCTAATACCATACGCTTGGTGAGAAGAATTGAATAAAACTAAGAATTTGGTGCTGGGATTTGCGGTTGGGTTGATACTTCTTAGAGCTGGGTTTTGAAGCTTTAGTGGATATGATGACAAATCGAGTCGAAAATAATACTCCCACCGTCCCAAATTAGTTTTTAAATATATAAATTTTATTTTAAATTTTTTAAAATTCTTATGTTCGAATTCACGGTTAAAGTTTAGAAGTTTGAATCTCGAAATTTCAACCATGTCACATAAATTGGGACAGAGGAAGAGGAAGTAATTTCTTTTCGCCCATTCATGTTATAGCGGCAATAATCTAGTTATTTCAATTGGATAGCCATATTTACAATCTTTCTCTGTCTTTGGGGATGAAAGATCCCCATTATTGAAATAGTTAGGTTAGAACGATTATGGCATTCGTGGATCAAAAAAAAAAAAAAAATTGAAGAGGAGAGAAAGCCTGTGTATGAACTCTTGATTATGGATTTACGGTTGATTATTCTGCCTTTTTAATAAAACAAATCTGGTCCATAGGTTTTAAGAAAGGACACGTGTTTATTATCAACTGGACGAAATGGAGGTAACCCGTATCGGAGAGGAGCCTCGTCCGTCTAAGCCCATATCTGTTACTCTTTCCGTCCCAATTTATGTGATATAGTTTGACTGGACACAGAGTTTAAGAAATGAAGGAAGATTTTTGAATCTTGTGGTCTAAAACAAATCAAAGATATTTGTGTAGTTATAAATCATCTCGTTAAGCATAAAGGGTAAAGTTTAAAATTAAATTGTTGTCAAATAATAAAATGTATCATTTTTTTCTTGGGACGGACTAAAAAAGAAAGTGTATCATATAAAATGGGACAAAGGGAGTAATTGATTGGTTCTTAATAAGATTTAAGTTATTACATACGATGATATTAATGAAACTTTTAATATTATCAATGTCATTTAACCGGTCTAGAAGTTATATACATTGACATGATATAATTTGCTATCCTTGTAATATAACTAGGTGGTTGTGGCCCGTGTTGGAAAGTTGACACCTCTCTGTGTTTAGTCATGATTTGATTTTAAACTTTAAATTATACTTTTAATGAGATGATATATAGCCATATTAATATTTATAACTTGTTTTGGACCATAAATTTAAAAAAAAAATTCATTCTATTCTTAAATTTTATGCCTAATCAAACACCTTCACATAAATAGAGACGGGGAGAGTCTTATGTTTACTTTCACATGAAAATGTACGTAAAAAGAGAAAATTAAAACATGACATACGTGACAATTTTCCTATATAAGTGAGTATAATAGGATACTTTTATGTACAATATATGTCTAAAAGGTCATTAGTACACCATCTAGTAACACCATTCTAACGTAGGGGTGTCAAGTGGGTCGGGCCGGGCCGGGCCATTTAAATGTGGGCCACAAGGGGCCGGGTCGGGGCCGGGTCGGGCCGTAAGTTAAGTGGGCCGGGCTGGAGGCCGGCTTGAGAGAAGGTTGTCGGCCCGGCCCACTCGGATAGGGGCTACATGTCGGGCTAACCGGGCCCGTTAGTGGGTCGGGCCGGGTTTTAGTTAGTGGGTCGGGCCAAGTTTTAGTTAGTGGGCCGGGCCGGGTTTTAGTTAGTGGGCCGAAATTTGGGATTTTTAATTATTTTAAAAAAAAATTCTAATGCTAAAATTTATTAAGTTTGATACTTTAAAATCTAGTTGTTGTCAACTTTATTTTAACCATCAAGTTTCTTAAATTATACTTTGGCCCTATTTTCAAACTATAAATACCATTCATTCTTCTCCATATTATCTCACAATTCCCTACTCTCCTCTTTCTCTAAATTTCCTACTCATCTAAATGGGAACTAAATGGGAACAATGCACATGAGTTTTGATACTAAACCAAAGTTCTTAATTTAATTATCTCATCGATCCTAAGTCCTAATGTCATGTGTGCGGTTGTCACGTCTCCATCATCGGTGGAGACATTTCAATACGCTAAAAAATATTTAATTATTATTATTATATATAAAATATTTGAAACTAATAAGATAATATTAATATATTATTATATCCTGTATAACCTATTGAAATATTTTTGAACTTGTGTAAGCCAACAGCAAGATAGTAACTTAAAAGGGGTATTTGATTTATTTCACGCATCAGCAATTTCGGAGGCTTGTCATTTCACCGATTTTGTCGACCTATTATAATGTCTTGTTGCTTTTGGGCACGATCACTTGTTTGTACCTCCTTGCGTAAATTTATCTTGGAGTTGCTACTTGTGTAGGATTAGTTTTACACAATTACATTTATAGTTCTATTTTGACTGCGTACAGATTATTATTCTTGTAAATAAAATTATAAATAAAATTATAACACAAATTTGAAAAGAAATTCAAAGGCTCAGTGAGCCTTTAGTTTTATTAATCGATAATTGCAAAGTCGAATTTAAACTTTAAAGCTTACAAACTTACAACTACTTTTCTTTGATTTCGTAAACTTAAACTAGAAAAAGAAAATTCAATTTGACAACTCTTCAAATTTAAATCTACATATTTTCCACCATTTTATTCAATTCTTCCATATTGACATTAGGAGGAATTGGCTCAAAATTTTCATAATCGACATCTCCATACATTGGAGATGTTTGTACGATGGATCTCCAAGCGACATTATATCTTCAAGTTGTTTGGTCTTCTCTTGGATCTTGTTCTCTTCCTTGATTTCTTCGCTCCGATCTAATCCAATCTACGAAACATACTAGAACATTCATTGCGTTGTCGCTTGCCCAATGAGTGTCGGTTATCTCTGAGTTTCCCCTTCCTTGGCTAAATGCACTTTACGATGCAACAATTGACATTGGAACATTTAGCACATCTCTAGCCATTGTTGAAAGAACGGAAATTGTCTTGTTGTTTCTCCACCAATCCGGTGCATTAACTCCATCTTCGAAAGGCTCCAATGGTGTCTCAAAAAAAAAATTTGAAGCTCATCAAAGTTTGTATTACCTTGTTGAGGTGCTATTTGAGACCAAATAGATAATCTAGGAACACCCATGATAGGCACACTTTGTGCTGTCTTTTAGAAGATGAAGTTTCGTTAGAAAGACCGCATGGGATAGAAGTCGGTGTAGCATTATCAAGTAATGTAGAATAATGGTTATATAATTGTTGTGCGTAATCATTTGCATCACACATAGCCTTAAGAAGGGATGGTTCCTCAGTAGTTTTAATAGCTAAAGAAGTCTATATGATACGGGTCAATTCTGACATATTAATATATTTAATACACGGATTTAATATAGCACCAACTAAGTAAATAGGAGGAATAGGAAAGAAATACTTTTTGAATTTAATTATCATTGCGATATGACCTCTCGTAACCTTCTTTAAACTTATATTCTTTAAGCAAATAAGAGATATCAGCTAAATAAGCTAAAATGTTACAAACAGTAGGATAATAAGCACCCGAAAATTCCAGAGTAGCAAAATAAAAATTTTCTAAAAAATCTACAACATCCTTAATTTTGATCCAATCAAAATCACTTAACATTAACTCGGGATATCCGGTAGCAAATTGGTTAAAAGTTGCAGTTATAGGAACTTTATATTCAACACAAGTTTTTAAGAAATCATAAGTAGAATTCCACCTGGTGTCTATTTCTTCAAGCATAAATCTTGGTCTAAGATTATTTTGCCTGCATTTATTTTTAAATTCAGCAAGTCGCTTCCTATTATTATTTCCTTGAATAAAACCATTGCGTGTCTAATTTTCTCAATCACAGGCTCAAAGAAAGAAAGACCATCTTGAACAATTAAATTGTAAATATGACAAGCACACCGGACATGAAATATTTCAGGTAAAGGTGGAGACAACTCAGATTTTAAACTGTCTGTCACGCCCCGAACCATGGCCTGGGCGAAACACGGCACTCGGTGCCTTACTGCATGTGACCGAGCGAATCACATGGCTTGCTGAATCATCATGAGGCATAACATGAGCGGAATATAACGTGAATGCATGATGAGCCTTTATAAAATGTAGTAAGTCATAATACTTAATAAAAATACTTGTTTAAACATGAGTGCGAAAATAACATGAATGAGCCAAAATGGCTATACGACTCGAATGTCGACATAATATAAGCTGACTTGTCTAGTCTATGAAACCTCTATCATGAGTCTGACATTTGGAAAACATACTTGCCGGGGACAAGGCCCCCGGTATACCTTAGATGCATAACTAATCATAAAATAAAGAGTTGACTAAACCCCGAATGAGATGGGGCTCACCATAAGTCGATACGAATCTTTGTCCTGCGAGCAGATGTGTCATCCTTTATATCAGTACCTGCATCGTGAAATGCAGGCCCCCGGGTAATAAAAGGGGACGTCAGCACATTGAATGTACTGGTATGTAAAGCAACTGAATGAAATAACATAGGACATGAAATAACATGATAAGAACTGAAACTGAAAACCTAGACATGAACATGAGCATGAGTTTAAGCATGGATACATATATATATATAACATACGTAAAACATGATAAGTAGGGAGAGCATTTCATAAACCGACCATGTGATATCACCACGTGGAGTACGTGGAGTCCGTACCTCGCCGGACCAATGAGCCCCCATACCTTGCCGGGGGTATGAGGTGGTAACGTTCACGATGGATCCATTCGGTGTAAAATTAAGGTATCGTCCTAGCGGGTGGAGCAATCCTTGTCCTACGGTGGCTACGTAGTTTCAGGCTATCTGAGCCTTCTCGGTAATTCGTGCAACTCCCAAAACATGAACATAATATAGTTGGCTAAGAAGCCCATGATTTTCGTGAATTAACTTGTACTTGTCTTGTAATCATGATTTCACGAAAATAACTTGTAAACATGGTTTCATGAAATAACTTGTATTTAACATGTATGTATCTTGAGTCATGGTATGAACATAGTTATAAAATACAATTGCATGAAATCTTGTAGACATGTAGGATATTTATGAAATAAGCATTTTTATTCCAAAAACATGCATGCAAGAACCCATGGAATACAAGATATGGGTTTTCATGGATTACGGACGGATTCTCAATAATCATAAAGAAATATTAAGAACTCAATGATGGAATTATAACAATTTATATATAATATAATCATGGACATGGACCTAGGGTTATCATGAGCATGGTATAGAAATCCTAGTTTTAGTAGAGAATCATAATTTATGGATTATGAGGCGTGGGGAAGAAACAATGATGTTCCCACACGTAGATAGTAACTCTACATACCTTAGTCGCTCCAAAACTTGAATTAAAGACTTGAGCTTTGAAGAGGATTTCTAAAATCTTGAATTCTTGAACCTTGAGATGGGTTTTCTTGAAAATCCTAGGTTAGGAATGATGATTTCTTGTTTAGATTACAAGGATATATATTAGAATTTACTTGGAATGATTAGAGTAGGCTTACCTTAGTATTCTTGATGATGGGAGAGAATAGAAGGTCGTTCTAGGACTTGGGGGTGTGAAGAATGAAGTGAAAAAAACCTTAAAACGAAGTTTTATAACTGCTGTCGGACCCATTTTACGCCCTATTTTACGTCCAGTAAAAGTTTTACGGACCGTATGTCTTACCGTAAATTCGTTCCAGTGATTTGGGCTTTCTGGGCCAATTTTACGGTCTGAATATACGGCCCGTATAATTTTCACGGCCCGTATATTCCACCGTATATCGGCAAAATACTGTTTTAGTAAAATGGGCATAACTTTTTGTACAGATGTTTGTTTGACCTCTATAATATACCGTTGGAAAGGTATTTCAAAGATCTACAACTTTCAAGAAGGAAATTTTCCCAAATTCCTTACAGATTTTTCCATAGACTCATTTTAATTGAGACGTGGTGTAAACTCACTTAAAAACACGCTCCGTAGGATAGCTTCCGTCTTTACTTTGCTCAAGGACTCTTCCCATGTCTTGGTTGGGTTTCAAACACCATTTATACACTACACAAATTGGGTTCATTATACCCCCGTCTTACGAGTCAAATCTTAGCCCGAATGCACGAGGTGTTACACTGTCGATAGCAGATGTGTTGTTAGAAGCATTATCAAAGGCCATACATAAAACTTTGCTTGTAAGACCATAATATTTTGCAATGACATGACGATATCGGATATGAATTGTGCGTATGTCTACGGTCTTCGTCATATTGAAAAGCTAAAATACGTTTTTGCATATTAAAATTATCATCTATCCAATGACAAGTAACTTGTTAAATTATCATTTCTATTAACAAAGACGACCAAGATCCGAGAGAGAAACTCTACAAGGGAGATATGTCAATAAATAACGTAGATAAAACAGATATTGTCCATGAAGTCTAAAAATATCGATCTACAAGTAGTTCTAGAATACCGCTAAACATAGGATTATAAATTTTTTGTATATAATGAATAAAAGCATCGAAGAAGCAAAGGTGAAAGGCAAACAACCCGCGGCTATCATTTTCGCTAATTCTTCACGGTCCTTCATTTTATTATATGATCCACTTAATTTACCGATCTTTAGGTTCGATGCTTGTTTGGGTTAATCCCCGTGCACCCCGAGCTTCGCTATCTCTTCTTTCCAATTTGGGTGATTGTTATCCAAATGTCTAGTCAATTGACCCGTCCCCCTTTACTACCCCGTGCTATGCTTATAAGGTGTCTCACAAATTTTACATGCGCAACATAACCCGATTATTTTCTAATTGGGCAAAATAATTCCACACTAAGCTAGTTTTTTTCGGGCGCTAGTTTTTTTTTGGGCTCCTTCGGGCGATGGATGACGACCCGAGCATGAGTTCGAGATTGAGCAATATCATTAGCGAGGACTAGTGAGTGTATTATTGTCATTATCATCATCGTCTACTTGTATCTCAACTTCATTCTCATCTTCTATACCGTACGTTTCTTGTAATTCTATATAATTCATATCATGTGCCCCACACCTATGTCGCCTATTTCACTAGGTGGTGCTTGCGGAACACGAGTATAATTTCTAGCGCTAGTACTACCCCTACCACTACCACTACCGGATTTTTTTTCTTACCGCTACTACTACCACCGGGACATAAAGCTTTACCGAGACTTTTTAGTTGATCCATTATGCAAATTAAAATAACGAAAATTAAAATTAAAATGCAAGAATTAAAGTACTAAATAAAAGTAAGAGATGGAACGAAGTACTAAATTCTCGAGATAACGAAATAACAACGTGATCGTAAATTGATAAATTGAATACTTGAAGCCTTCCGCGATCTTGTAAATTGCAAGTTTGCAAAAACAATTAAAAGTAGAATACTAAAATTATAGAAATTGCTGAAAATTAAGAGGGAAAGTGAGATAAAATGAGAGGATTGTAGTAAAAAATGATGAAATGTATAAGGTATTTATAGGTGAAAAATGGGTTAAACTTTTTTTTAAACTTAAAGGTGAGGGGCCTTTTTTGGGCTAACTATTTAATTACAAAACAACCGTTGGCATTCTTAGTCCACTTTATGTCTTTATTAATTTTGTGGGGGCCCACCCGCCCATTAATTGAAAAAAAAAACAAAGGAAGAAGGCTAACTATTGTTGACTTTTCAACCGTGGAAAAGGACAAAAGGTCCTCGCCCACTTTAATTTTTTTCAGGCTCGATCATTAATTTTTTTATTTTTTATTTTTTGAAGAGAGCTAATTAGTTTTCATTTAGTACCAATTAAATATTAATGGATCCGACTCCTCTTCATTTTTATTGTCTCCATTTTCCCCAAGTTCTTACTTGAATAAGAGACATATTACATGAGTTAAAATTAATGGTTAAGTTTTAATTAACTAAAGTAAGATTCTAACTATGGTTTGAATAATTAATAAATATTTCATATATTTGCTTCCAAAATTTTAAGAATTCCACAATTATAGCTACAACTATTTTATTGGGATACAATGTTTTTAAAATACTTATTATTAGTAATAAATGTAATACTTATCTTTTTTTTTTTTTTTAATTTGAAGTGGGCCGGCCGACGTTCCTCTGCGGGTCATCACCCGGCTGATGGTGGCCCAGGGCCGGTGGTCGTCCACCTTGTCCCAGCCTGTTCTAATAAAACCCACTTTGCCCCCGCCTTACACTTATTAGTGGGCTTCGTCGGCCGGTGGTGTGCGGGTTCTGAGGCCGGTTCAAGCCGACCCGCCCACTTGACACCCTTATTCTAACGTTATATACATAACATCCATAAAAGGAGGTAAATAAAGTAGAACACTATTCACATGGTGCCTCGAGTTTGGCTTTTGTGTTAACTTGTTTGCCTCTAAGCAAATGGTAGCTTATTTATGAAAGAATGACATCCGTCTGTTATTATGTATATGTTCAAGGATATATGAAACCTATTGATGTGTGTGCAAAACAGAGAGATCCAATAATATGTTACGTAAAAATCTGCTATCCAATATTCAGCTTTAGCATATGTAATAATCAATAAATCATATGAGTAATAGACTTAATTAAATATTGGCTCATTTGTTTTGCATGTAAAAGAATAGCAAATTGTTACACATTATCTAAGTGTGAATTTTGTCTACCCATCACAAATGTAAAATGTCATCCGTGTTTGGTATTTACATCAAGTTAATAAATACTCCTTCCGTTTCTTTTTACTTGGCCCATGTTGACTTGATATTTCCCTTAAGAAAGTATTTATTAGGGGTATATTTTACTAAATTAACCTTATTAATTATATTTTGAAAATCTAAATTTGACTATTAGTAAGGATAATATTGAAAGAAAATAATAAATCTCTCTTGATTTGATAAAATAGACAAATAAACGATGATCTATTTTCGTATAAGAAAAGTAGAAGGAATATATAACAAGTACATATACTTTTAATATTAAATCGTGATTAATTAATATGAATTATCACCTTATTTAATTACTTAATTATAATAGATTTGAAAAGTTTAATATAAACATGGTATAGATAATTATGATCCTGTTTGATAATTTAAAATAGTTAATTTATAATGAAAAAAATATAAGCCAAAACAAAAAAAAAGTTAGGGTAGCTAACTTTTTTTTTTTTTGGCTTATATGTTCGTTTTCAAATTATGTGCCGCTTGGATAAGTTAAGTCAAATGGTCCAATTATTTTTTTAAGCTTATTTTATGCATAAAATAATTTAATACAAACTAAACACTCAAAAAAAATTTAAAAAACAAATTATAAGTCTAATTCAAACGCCTATGTGCCCTTCAGCAGGTTCAAATGGAACATATATGGAGGAAATTAGAGTTAGGGCCCACTAAAGTTTGAGCACGTGTTGTGTTATACGTGTCACTCTAAAAATTTCAATGACCCCACCATAGTTAATGACTTTTCAACATAGGGCATAATATGCAATTTAATATGAAAGAATGAGCATTTTATGGAGTTGTTGATGAGGTATAAATAACAAAGCATAGAAGCCAACCTTTCCAAGCAAGCTAATCTTGCAAAATGTGTAAGAGGTGCGGCTCAATGACCAAACTGCCCTCAATCTTTTCTAAAAATGACACTAAGCAGCCATATTGAAACTAACCTTTACTATATATAGATTTAATTAGTTAAAACATGTCATTATAAGCTAATGAGTTATAGTAGGTTAGTTGCAATATTCATTAAGTTTATTTATTAAGTAGGCATTTGGCCATAGAAACCAAAAAAAATATTTTTTTTGGAATTTTGGAGTTGGAGTTGAGTTTGATCATAGTTTTTGAAAAAAATATTCAATTGTTGAAATGTACTTTTTTCTAAAAATATTAAATATAATTTATACCCCTAATTTCTAAAAACTAGCAAAACCAGCCACAACAATCAATAAACATAACTAGTGCGAGAAATATAGCAACTATATTTGATATAAGCTTATGGAGTGCTAAAAATTGATGGTTTCATTCCATCAAAAGGATGCAACTATGAGGCTTACTGATGTACACAGAAAAGACATTATTTCCCCTCTAAACTTGACCGCACAACTCACTTTAACAATTAAACTTTACTGGTGTGTTTATAGCCCCTTAAGCCACGTTTAAGTACCACCTTATAAAATCCAATACCAGTTTCATGATTAGGAGGTGATACACACGCGCGCCATTTCAACGACACTTGGATGACACGTCAGATAGTAAATAAATTCAATTTCCATTTCTTTTCTGTTTTTTCGCACGTCATTTTTTTTTTTTCCTAGACATATTCATCACCCCCGTTTTACCCATTGCTCTAGCGAGATCTGTAAAACCAACCCACTACACCCTCTTCTCTTCTTCTTCTTCTTCTTCCATGGGATAACATAGAGGTTCAATCTTTTTTCAGAGATTATCAGTCATTTTTCAGAAGAAGGAATTTGGTATTTAATTCCCTCGAAAGTTGTCTAGGGTGATATATAGACACCAGTAAAATTTAATAGCTAAAGTGAGTTGTGCGGTCAAATTTAAGAGGAAAATGATATCTTTTCCCTTTTAAATATGACTTTGTTGTCAAATTTCCTAGTAAGTTAGTAAATACTGTGTAAATGTATTTTTCACCCAAACAAAAATCTAAGAGATATGCGCATTTTCCACATGCTGCACGTCATTACTCGGAAATTAGGTACAACCTCTCAATCATCAAAAAGGACAGATTCATCATATTCAGGTGATGTTTCCACTATCTTTCTACCGACACTTCACCCCCCAAATTTTTACTCTTCATCACTTCACTCCACCAATATAAATACTAGTCCTTCATACTCTTCTCTCAAACACCACAACAAATATACTTAAAAAAATAGTCAAGACTCAAGAGTGAAGATATCTCCCTATTTGTTCCTCTACAAAAACAAAATTGAGCTGTAAAGTTTAGTTTCAAAAGCTTCGTTCTTGCAATTAATTGTTACTAAGTAGTACCATTTATTACTCATTTGTTGCATATAATGGCCAATATGAATGAGAATAACAGAAAATCTTGGATGGAGATTGCTATTCCAGCTGTTCTAGTTGCAACAAATAGGATATCAATTTCTCCCCAGCTTGAGACTATATTTGAAGAAGATGAATATTTTGAGCTGTCTTCTAGGGCAAGGAATTTTGTTTTGTTTCCCAAAGTGTTGAGTTCATTGAAATTGAAATAATTAGCATAGTGATATCTGATGTAACTTTTTGTTCATCCCTTTTCTTTTTTTGACTTAAAAGGGTAATGAAGGGTTCTCATGATCCCAAGTTTAAGAGTGTGATTTTGTACTAAATGAGCTATTTTGTTTGTAATTTAGTTAAAGGTATGATCTCTATTATTCTTTTTAAAAGTAATGGCTAAGGATTTCCATGTCATAAAAAAAAAAAAAAATTAGTTAAAGGTATGATTCTTTAGCAGAGGAAATTAATATCATATGACATATATGAGTTCACTATGTTCATATTAATGTTATTGTAATTTTTCTTGATTGATTAAAGTACAGAAATCTCTAACGATGTTTGAAACATATTCTGGGCCGAAACTCTTGCACTGTTCAGTGGCGAAGCGGGCAATTTGCACGATTGTCCTTCTTTGGGGTGGCCTTTAATTTTTGTCCCTCAAATTTTGTTTTGTTTCCCAAAGTGTTGATTCGTTAGTTATAAAAAAAAAAATCATTGAAAAGTTGATGCGGCAAATTAGGATACATACTTTGCCTTATCTGATGTAACTTTTTTTAGTTCAATGCATACTTTTTGAAAAGTCTTTTTTTTTTTTTTTTTTTTTTTTGACTTCAAACGTAATGTAGTCATCTTTTTAAGCGAAGACTAAAAATTAAAGACCAAAGAATGGAGGGACAAAAATTAAAAACCACTCCCAAAAACTGACAATCCGCGCAAAAAAATGTGGCCAAGCTATGTTTAATGAGGGGATTCAATGTTAAAATTGCATTGTGTAAATAGGATAGAAGTAATTTTCGGTGTATATATAAACTTTTTAAATAAAAGAGCTGGACCTTTATTATATAGCCGAAGTTACATTATGTATAACCTAACAATTTCTTCCGATAATTTATTTGGACATCCCCATTTAATAACTACGTACATAACAAACATATAGCGGGTTACATTTAGTAGTATAGTTTAACTTAATTACTTCTCATAGCAAACATTTGTGTATTAATGACATTTAGTAACTATATATATATACACACAAAATAGAATACCCATCAAACTATTCACTTCCAACCCAGCCCTCCCATTTCTCTCACCCTTCTTCTCCCCACTGCTCCGCCGCCGGCCACCACCCACCGCCGGAGCTCCGGCGAAATGCCGTGCCCCTTCACCACCGTCACTGCCAAATTTCTTCCTTTTCCCTTTCTTTTCTTAAGTACCCCTTTTTCCTTTCTTCTTTAAAAAAGGAAAAAAAACTTACGCCGGAAAGAGCCAATACCACCAGATTGAGCATTGTTGGAAGCAAGAAAGAAAAAAATAAGATCTATGCCGAAAAGAAGAAAAAACTCGAAAAAAAATGTCCAGATTTTCAGGATCCGGAAAAAGTCCAATTTTTCGCTTTATTTTGTTGTATATTTACTCTTGTATACAATGTTTTTTCGCTTGTATTTGTTGTATACATACCGAAAATATGGCGATTTGTTAATTTTTTGGTGTATCTATGTTGTGGCGTTTTTTCGCCCGTATTTGTTGTATACATACCGGACAATATGGCATATTTGTTAATTTTTTAGTGTATGAATGTTTTATACTTGCATTTTTTGCTTGTATCCGTTGTATACATACCGGAAAATATGATGTATTTGTGTAATTATTGGTGTATATATTCGCTTTTACTCGTTGTATTCATGAATACAACAAGCCAATTTATGAATACTTTATTTCATGAATACATGGAAAAAAAAATTGTTGTATTCATGAAAAAAAAAAAAAATTGAATACACATGTGGGAGCTAGGCTGATTTGCTACAGAACGTAAATATTGAAACATTAGCTATGCAGTTTGATTAAACCCCAAATGTTTGCTATTTATGTAAAATGCCTTTTAATTTATATCTAGCTTTTTAAAAAAGAAAAAATTAATTGGTAACCCCGGTAAGTAACGTCAAACAAAATTGTTGCTTTCTCGCTTCTTCTTCTTATTTTTTTTCTTCCACATTAATATGTATTATCATACCAAATTCAAGACATTCCGAAATTATATTCT
This sequence comes from Lycium ferocissimum, assembly GCF_029784015.1. Lineage (NCBI taxonomy): Eukaryota > Viridiplantae > Streptophyta > Magnoliopsida > Solanales > Solanaceae > Lycium > Lycium ferocissimum. Next base: position 71,199,783 of record NC_081346.1, on the reverse strand, counting down.
TCTTTCTGATTTTGTCCTAATTTAAAAACTTCATTTATATTTTTAGAATTGTGTTGCAATGTAAAGTAGAAACAATACCATGTGCTTGTCAAATATATGTATGGCTTAATGACGCAATGATTTAGTTTGCTCTAGTTTCATTTCTTTGCGCGGATTTCCCTTCAAAGGCACTGGTCTTTAATTTTTGCCCCTCAAATTGTTGGTCTTTAATTTTTGTCATTCGCCTAAAAACTCACGAGTTCCGGGTTCGAACCCCTACTCAGTCAAAATTTTTAGAAAAGATCGCAAGGCAGAGTTTTGAATTCAAAATTTGCGTTGGGTTTTAATTAGCACCGGATATAAAAATTGGGAATGAGTCATCTTATTCTCAGGTTGCCACGTGTCACTCTGTTTAAATTAGGGCAAATCATTGTTAAAGTATAACGGTAGGGGTACAATTGGACGAAAAGTATAACGGAGGGTACGAATAAACAATATTTGAAAATTCAAGGATATTTTTGATCCTTTTCAGTTAAATATATGTAGTAGTTACCATCCCCGAATAAGGGCAATCCTGCAACTTGCCCAAGAATAAAGATTGCCCTAATTTTGGGTAAGTACTGCTCGGAATAAAATCTCACGATATTGAAAATGCAATACTTATCTCTTAAGCATGCATTTCTTGGTTAGCACCCATAGTTCATCAACTACATGGATTCCAAGCACATTCTCAAATTAACGATATCTCACATATGTAAAATGCATCAAGTTCAGTCATGCATATATAATGTGAACTTCATACAAAAGTGTCCGAAGTTGAGTTATATATGACTAGTTCAGTCATATATATATATATATAGCTGAACTTTTAGCAAAATGGTTGAACTTTTGTCTTTCGCCTAAAATACTCCTCCGCGCTAGTCTTAAAATGAAAAAAAATCTCAACGGCAAGGCTTTGCCAAAAGTCTGTTTTATGCGGCAAACTTTGCCTTAAGGCATAACTCAAAGTCTGACGGATACGACCGACTTTGCCTTATAAGGCAAATTTTAGTTATGCCTTAAGGCAACGTCTATCGCATAAATTAAGACAAACTCTGCCTCATAATGCATACTTTTTGAAAAGTCTTGCCAGAAAAACGGGGGACAAAGCCAAAAATTAAGACCATCAATTTGAGGGACGAAAATTAAAGATCACTCCCAGAAATGGACAATCCGCGCAAAACAATGTGGCCAAGCTAAGTTTAATGAGCGGATTCAATGTTAAAATTGCATTGTATAAATAGGATAGAAGTAATTTTTGGTGTATATATAAACTTTTTAAATAAAAGAGCTGGACCTTTATTATATAACCGAAGTTACATTATGTATAAACTAACAATTTCTTCCGGTAATTTATTTGGACATGCCCATTTAATTTATATCTAGCTTTAAAAAAAAATGTATTAATTGGTAACCCCTGTAAGTAACTTCAAACAAAATTGTTGCTTTCTCGCTTCTTCTTCTTATTTTTTTCTTCCACATTAATGTGTATTATCATACCAAATTCAAGACATTCCAAAATTATATTTTATTATCGTACCAAATTCAAGACATTCCAAAATTATATTCTTCTTACTGATTTTGTCCTAATTTAAAAACTTCATTTATATTTTTAGAATTGTGTTGTAATGTAAAGTAGCAACAATACCATGTGCTTGTCAAATATATGTATGGCTTAATGACGCAATGATTTAGTTTGCTCTAGTTTCATTTTTTTGCGCGGATTTTCCTTCAAAGGCACTGGTCTTTAATTTGCCCCTCAAATTGTTGGTTTTTAATTTTTGCCATTCGCCTAAAAATTCATGGGTTCCGAGTTAGAACACCCGTTCAAGAATTTTTTTAAAAAAAAATCACAAAACAGAGATTTGGATTCAAAATTTGTGTTGTAATTAGCGCCAGATATAAAAATTGGGAATGGGTCATTTTATTCTCAGGCTGCCACATGTCACTCTGTTTAAATTAGGGCAAATCATTGTCAAAGTATAACGGTAGAGGTACAATTGAACGAAAAGTATAACGGAGGGTACGAATAAACAATATTTGAAAGTTTAGGAGTATTTTTGACCCTTTTCAGTTAATATATGTAGTAGTAGTTACCATCCCCGAATAAGGGCAATCGTGCAACTTGCTCAGGAATAAAGATTGCCCTAATTTTGGATAAGTACCGCTCTGAATAAAATCTCACGATATTGAAAATGCAATACTTATCTCTTAAGCATGCATTTCTTGGTTAGCACCCATAGCTCATCAACTACATGGATTCCAAGCACATTCTCAAATTAACAATATCTCACATATGTAAAATGCATGAAGTTCAGTCATGCATATATAGTGTGAACTTCATACAAAAGTGTCCGAAGTTCAATTATAGATGACTAGTTCAGTCATATATATATATATAGCTGAACTTTTTTCAAAATGGTTGAACTTTATGTAAAAATGGTTGAAATTGAGTCATAAATAGCTGAAGTTCAGACATTCATTTTTTCCTTGCCAATAATCTTAAAACTATAGGCAAAAATGTCGAAAGTTTTGACATAGAACAGAACAAACTTTAGGTAAAAATGTCGAAAGTTTGTTGCGAAACTTCATACACTAATTTTTACAATTTTAATCTCGAATGCCTAAAGTGCTTTTCGAAATAATTAAACTTATAAAATTTTATACACTACGACGAAAGCTTTACTGGAAACACTAATATCGGGTATCCGTGCACTTCATCCTCGTAAGTTACTAGCCTAAAATTCTTTGTAAGCTCTAATAAAACTTGAAGCAATTATTTATTGGCAAAATATAACAAAGCATTCATCAAAAGTACTAGTTACTTTATGATGTTTGGGAGCATGATGAAAGTTGTAAGATCCTTCTCTACGAAGAAACCATGAGCCTTAACTAGTGCATATTAAATATGAAAGTAAAAAGTGTATACTTTTTAAAGTGCAGAACTCGTGAAATCATTGGGCTGTGAATATAAACATTTTGGTAAGTGAAAAGGGAATTGACCTCTTTCCTTCAAAGTGAAACAAAAACCTTATTTTATTAGCATAGTTACCACATTCTTCATGTGCTCACACATTATTTAATCTATGTACCTCTTTCTTCATATTTTGTTATTAAAAATCTATATATATATATATATACCTGATAAACTTATGTATATTTAATGAGAGATTTTTAAGTTCCCCTCGTGACTTCTAGTTTCATGTTTTTTTCATGACTTCTATTTTCATAATTATTTCTCTTTTCTCTATTACAAATATCCCGATAAAACAGTCAGGGAGAATTACACGAACCTCTCATGTTGTTTTAATTAATTTATAAGACTTACCTCCCGTGTGATTTTACTTCTTACACAAACCTCTTTGAGGTTTTATCCCGTATACGTAAATTACTTAGCCCTCACTGTAATTATAAAAATTCAGATTTGTCTATGTATCTTGCGAAAAGATCTAAGTGTGTTCAGTGGCGGAGGAATGTTCAAAATATGAAAAGGAGGGGGGGTGTGGGGCCAGTGCCGCAAAAAACCAACCTTTAACCCGCTAAATTTGAACTCACCTCGGCATGCCCCATTTAACATTTTTTCATACTTTGCCCCGCATATAGCATTACTTAAAAAAATTGTGTTTTTCCCTGTCACTTTGCACATTTTTCTTTATTTTAAACTTTTTGATTTTTTTTTCTTTCGAATAAGTGTCCTTTCAATTATATATTACTTTGAAAATCGCCAATGTTCTTGAAAGAGGTGTAAGGACTAAATTACTAATATTATGATACATATTCAATACTCAACAAAAAATAAAATAACAAAAGTGCTTAACAAATGATGATGTGATAATCAATAAGATTAACTACCCAATATAATTTGAACAGAAATTTCATTTAGCAACAATTCGTTTTCTAAATTAGTTAGGAGACTAAATGTGCTCCATTTTTGAAAGATATAAGGATTATTAGTGCTCCACCTCAAATAATAGGGACTATTTCAAGTGAAAGTCCAAATTTAAAGGACCATTTTGGGTCTTTCGATCAAAGTATATCTAAAAGTATACAGTTAAAAATCAACAACACACTACAGGCGAGGGTGTTCATTATAAACTATATATTCCCAGAACCCAAAATTTTATCTTACATATACAATATAATTTTCCGGTGAAGGGGTTGAACCCCCTCGGCTCCACCTAGCTCCGCCCCTGGCTGCGTCCTTGTAGAAGTTTAGCTTATTCATATTCCCGTCAACACAATTTTGACTCAGAGATAATCTTAATCACCGAGTCATGACTGAACCAGACTTTTAACCATAAGGGCAATTTTGGATATATTTCCCTATTATATATTAATTAGTCTCTAATTAATTATTTGGATTAGCACAGAAACGTATCACTTGGCTACACTATGACTAATAGGTGACTACATTGTGTCAGCTTCACAGCAACTCAAAACACCCAAAAACAATTCCTCCACGACACAGCCAAAATGCGTCATGATATGTAAAGGAGGTTTTCTTTTGTTTCCGATTCATCAGCTCCATGCTATATGTAAAATATGCGGTCTTGAAGTTCTGGAGTGATTTTAAAGATGAGAGACAATAATTTTCTCCCGAAAAACTATCATGCAAAGATTAGTGGTGATAGAATTTAATAATTAGTTGTGGAGGGATCTTTGTATTGCCCATATTACTAGATGCAGTAGCTGGAACCCATATATCCGAACCCCGCCGGCTGAAAAAAAACACCGTTTTTTTCTGAGTTAAGATTATTTTTTATGTATATATAGTAGATGTTGAACGAACCCCATTATGCTTTTCGTACGCATTTTTTTATATTTTCGAACCTCTCACGTAATCCCCGCTCCGCCATTTATTAGATGAGGTCTAGAAAGGCATATAGGAGAAGATAGGGCCATTATTAATTGTTAACGACGGGTTGGAGGTGGTGAAAATGAAGTAGTGAGCTGTGAAGACAAATCAAATTGGTCAAGGAATAGTTGAATTGGGTACCTTGATTGATGGTGCAATGACCAATGGTTAAAAAAAAAAAAAAAGAAAGAAAGGCCCAACGCATTGTAGCCTCATCTTGTAGCCAGGAAAAAAAAGCACAAGAGGATCTATCAGGACAAGCATTTACGTATTTCTACAAGAGGTGGAATGACTAGTGATAGCGTCGTTAAAATGAAAGAAGAAATATGCATAAAAAATGAGTTGCTTCTTTGTGTAATCTATTTTGTCCAAAGTAAAGTTAAACCTTTCTCAAATCATAAAGGGCCTGTTTGGAAAGCCACCTGGTAATTAGAATTGGTGTAATTACCCCTAGTAATTACATTACGACTGCTTGTAATTACAATGACACGTTTGTTTGTCATAACGTAATTACAAGCGTGCTGTTTGGTTGCACAAGTGTAATTACACAGTTAGTTTAATTTAAAAATAAAATTTAATTATAAAAAATTTAAAATTAATAGTTAAAAATATTTGCCTTTATAAATGATATTAAATTAGTTATTTAATAACGCATTCTTTCTTGAATATATTAATTAATAATCATATATTTTTAACTAATACTGCAACAAATAATTGATAGATATTTTTCAAATTAATAATATTTAATTTTAAGTAATTATAAAACTTAAAAGAAGACTTTTTTTGTGAGAACGTCATGGATTGGATGTTTGACCAAAAAAAATAATATTTATAAATATAATGCCATAACATTATTCAAATGTTTGACACAAAAATTTATCAAATGTAAGTGAAAAATAAACAACATGCAATGCGAAAGCAAATAACTTAAAATTAAAAAATATAACCTAAATTCAAAATCCAAAAGCAAATAATACTCTTATGTCAAATTCCAACATTACATAAGTAAGTTCCAACGTAACTTAAGTAAATAATTCTAAAGAAAGGGAAAATATAAGTCCATAACCTTATTCATAACGAAATTCTACTTTAATAACGTCACTCGTTATATGTCAAGTTTGTTAATGACTCATTCTTTCTAATATTGAGAGGAGTAGTTTCAAAAATTAGAATAATAACACGGTTATGCTAAATGAATAAAATAAAAAAATACGAGCAATTACATGGAACCGCAAGAAGTAAAGGTTAGGAATGAAAAGAAAGGAAATGAGAAATAAATAATATAAAAAATACATTTTAAAAAATAAAAATAATTAAAAATTAAAAAATTAAAAATAAATTAAAATAATAGATATAAAAAATAAATTTAAATTAAAAAGAAATTAAAATAATAGAAATAAAAAATAAATTTAAAATCAAAAGAAATTAAAATAAACAAAAAAGAAACAAACTAAAAAGTAACATAATCATAGTAATTACACCTAATTCTCAACTCTTGAGAATTAGAGAGTGTAATTACACCCTCTCAATTACTCTCAATTTTCACCTAATTGTGTAATTATTTGGTCAAACAAACAGGCTAAACTATGTAATTATACCCAATTACATTTAATTCCAATTACCTGGGTGGCTTTCCAAACAGGCCCTAAAAGTAAAGTTATACTCCCTCCATCCAAAATAAAATAAGTATATACACACCCCTAAGAATAAATTGCTCATCTTAAAAAATTAGGAGTATTTTTACCAACTTACCCCTAATTAATGCTTAGAAAAGAAAAAGTTATTTAATGATTCTTGATTATAAATAAGGGTAAGTTTGGAAGAATAGGATTAATTTTCAAATTCTAAAGACACTTATTTTCAAAAAATAAAAAAGCAAAAGGACACTTATTTTGGAATGGAGGTACCTTTCACAAACCACAAAAACAAAATTAGACCTTTTACAAATTATAATGAAAAATGTAGACTTTTTTCCAAACAAAGATCAGCTAAGCGTGTGAGCAATTCCCACATGTTGCACGTCTTTACCCCCGAAATTCGACAACATCGAAAACGACAAATTTAGATTCGTGTGATGTTTCCACTGTCTTTCTACCGACAGTACACCCACCAATTACTAATTCTTCATCACTTCACCTACCTTTAAATACTATAGTCCCTCACACTCTTTTCTCAAACACTACAACAGAACAAATACACTCAAAATTAGTCAAGATTCAAGAGTGAGGAGTACTACCAAACAGAGTCATTCTTGCAATTGTTCTTGGAATATTAAAGGGCGCATTATTTGAAGAGTTAAAACATTCATTTACAAGTTCAAATGGCAAAGTTTAATGGGAACCAAAAATGTTGGATGGAAGTTGCTATTCCAGCAGTTCTAATAGCACCCAATAAGATTTCAGTTTCTCCTCAACTCGAGACTATATTTGAAGAAGAGGATTTCGAGGACTCTGATTTCAGTTTCCCTGATAAAGACTTGAGTATTCTAGAGTTGGATTAATGTTAGATTAGTCATTTTCTTGATCAAATTTCCGTGGTTCCTTTTCTTTTTCTACTTGAGGTTTATGAGGAAGATCTTTCTGTTTTTCTTTACTTCATAATCAAAACAGCGAGATTGTTTTATATGGTTTCAGCAGAGAAAATCAGAAATGGATGAATACAAACTGTGCATATTTCTATTATTCTCATTTTCTTCATTGATTAACCTTTGAGTTCAGATACCTAAAGATGTGTTGAAAGCCACTTTGTACTACTGGGATACCTTTACACTAACACACAGATCTCTCCTCTTTCAAAGTAAAGACAAAGACCACTACAA